>NW_016107728.1:709031-718195 GCF_001604975.1 Cebus imitator | reverse complement strand
ACACACACACACACACACACATATATATATATATATATATATACTCAATTTTAACTTAAATAAATCTGGGGCTGATTCTGGCTGAAATCATGTATAAAGAAGAAAAACACTGCAAATGGAAAGTATAATGGTTATCATTCCAACTAGTTTTCTTCTAAGAGGCTGCCTGTGGTTATGCATGATGGATCCTATAGAAAGTTCCCTAGAATTTTTTTTCTAGATATTATTTCTTTTATATCCAAAATTTTATATTCACAGAAACCACAAAGAAAAAATTCTTTTATACTCTCTTTCATTTAGACACTCTTTGTCATTGTTTCTCCTCATTTAATTCCTCTCTACTTCTTCCCTCTCCAGGTATCTAGCTGTTCTGGGTTCCTAGAGGAGCTGAAGGGACCATGTGGCACCAGGCCTCCTGATGCAGGCAGCCATGGAAAAGTGGAATTCCTAATTTGAAGCCTTTTCACACAAAAGGCTTCAAAAGCTTTGCTGTTGAGTCTTATGGAAAGACTCAAAATTAAGATATATGCTAAAGCATTGGAGTAAAGCAGCATAATCATTTTGAAGCATATACTTTCACCACCAAAGAGTAAATTGCTAATATATATATTTAATTTACAATTGCCACATTGGGCTGGGAAAAAATAGTATATGGGGTATGTAGTTAAATTTGAATTCCAAATAAACAATAACTATTTATAAGTATATGTATGTCTCATATGATATTTGGGACATACTTATACTAAAAATTTATTTGTTGTTTATCTAAAATTCAAATTTAACTTTTTTTTTTAAACCAACTTTATTTTAAGTTCAGGGGTATATGTGCAGGTTAGTTTCATAGGTAAACATGTGTCATGGGGGTTTGTTCTGCAGATTATTTCATAATCCAGGTATTAAGCCCAGTATCCATTAGTTATGTTTCCTGATCCTCTCCCTCCTCCCACTTTCCACCCTCCAATAGGACCTCGTGTGTGTTGTTCCCCCTTATGGGTCCATATGTGCATGTATTCTTATCATTTAACTCCCACTTATAAGTCAGAATATGCAGTATTTAGTTTTCTGTTCCTGTGTTAGTTTGCTCAGCTCCATCCATATCCCTGCAAAGGACATAATCTTGCTCTTTTTATGGCTGTATAGTATTCCATGGTGTATATGCATCACATTTTATTTATCTAGTCCATCAATGATGGACATTTAGGATGATTCTATGCCTTTGCTATTGTGAATAGTGATGCAATGAATATATATGTGCACATGTCTTTATAAAAGAATAATTTATATTCCTTTGGGTATATATAATCCAGTAATGGGATTGCTGGGTTGAATGATATTGCCTGGCCGAATGGTATTTCTGTGTTTAACTCTTTGAGGAATTGTCATACTGTCTTCCATAATAGTTAAACTAGTTTAAACTCCCACCTTTTTAGGTAGGTTACCTAAACTTAATTCTGAAAAATCAGTTTCTGTCTCTTCCCTTGGGTTCGTCTCATAGAAATTAATGCTGATATATAACTTCTAGCTCAATGATTCTTAAAGTATGGTCCCTGGGAACTTATTACAAATGCAAATTCTCAGGTTCCACCTCAGAACTGCTAACAAAAACTTTGATTCAGCAATTTTTTTTTTTTTTTAACAAACCCTCTAGGTGCTTCTGATACATGCTCAGATTTGAGAACCACTAATCTATCTCAACCTGGGTTGTCTTTCTACCAGTATAATTAACTTCTACAAGTCTGTATCCCAAAGGATCCAAGTTAAAATAAAATAGGATGAGTGTGGAATTCTAACAACCTCAACTATCAAAGAAGCACTATCAGTATTTGGCTAAATAAATGATATAATGGGAAAACTTCAAATTGTTAAAATTCCTCTTTTAATAGTAATCACCACAAAATTGGCACTTAAAATGGAGCACAGCTATTTTTATTATGACTGTCATTGTCATTCTATATGACCATAATTCACATTATTTGGTGAATGGTGTGGGATCACTCAGTCCAAGAACTTGTCTTCATTGCCTATTTAATATGAACCATAGCAAAAAACAGTTGACTCTAATATATGCCTTGCTTGAAGTAATGAAGACCTTTAGGTCCTTATCTCTTTTTTTGCTTTTTCCTTAGGACAGAATTTTGCTCTTTCATCAAAGCTAACCCCATTTCTACTAAATACAAAAAATTAGCTGAGCGTGGTGATGCAGGCCTGTCATCCCAGCTCCTCCGGAGGCTGAGGCAGGAGAATCTCTTGAATCCAGGAGGCAGAGGTTGCAGTGTGCCAAGATCACACCACGGCACTCTAGCCTGGGTGACAGAGCAAGACTCTGTCTCAAAATAATAATAAAGCCAATCTAGACAGGCTGCAGATTGTATGATTTCAACCCTATGACATTCTGGAAATGGCAAAGCTATGGAGACAATAAAAAGAATAGGTTGCCAGAGGTTTCAGCAGGGGGAAGGAGGAATAAATAGGATTTTTAAGACAGTGAAACTACTCTGTATGACACTGTAATGGTGGCTACCAGTCATTACACGTGTGCCCAAACTCACAGGATGTACTCCTAGAGTGAAGCCTGTGGGAACTTATGGTTTAATGGGTACGGAGTTTCAATTTGGGAGCTGGTTGGTGGTGATGGTTGCACAACAGTACAAATGCACTTAATGTCACTGAATGGTACAATTAAAAATGGTTAAAATGGCAAAAACCTATGTTGTGTATATTTTACCATGATTTAAAAAAACAAACAAACAAAAAAAAAAAACAAAGCTGAAGTGCAGTGGCATGATCATAGCTCACTATAGCCTCAAACTCCTGGGCTCAAGTGCTCTCACCTTAGCCTCCAGAGTAGCTGAGACTGTAGGCATGCACAACCATGGCTGGCTATTTTTTAAAAAAACATAATTTTTGCGGAGATAGGGGTCTCAATATTTTGCCCAGCCTGGTCTCAAACTCTTGTCCTTAAGTGACCCTCCTGTTTCAGCCTCCCAAAGTGTTGGGCTTACAGGTGTGAATCACCTCTTCTGATTCCTTGCCTCTTACTACTTGAGTTCCAAGGAGAAATACCAGAGTCAGTCCCCAATTATGATTTCATTTTCACAAGGAAAAAAGTGAATAGTTGAAAATTAACATGATAGTTTAAATAAAATGCTGACTTTAATAGAGTAAGTTTTTTTTAAATAAAACTATATCAAATTATGTCACATGAAACTGGTTTTATTTTATTTTATATTCATTTATTCCTTTTCCTTTTTCTTTTTGGCATTCTTGGGTGCCACAGACTTATTTTGTTTTGTTCAATTCTTCTTACAAATCAAGTACTCTGGGCAACTCAAAGACTCACTATATATCATAGAGAGTCAGAGGAGGGTGTACTTGACTCATAGTTTAAATTTTATTTTATATAAACAGATCTCCCTTTGTAGAGACACATACGCAAACCAATATGAAGTGTGGTTTTAACTACAAACTAGGGCCTGAAATAATGTGTTCTGAATTAGAACAAATGACAGTTTCCTTTGGGAAATATCATGATTTTGAGAAAGAATGCCAGAACTTATTCTACTGTAAATTAGATGACAAGAACAGGTAAGTTTCATAATTGGTCTCTGGGTATCTCCATTTGTAAAAATTAGCAGGATAGTGTATTTGCTATATATTTCATAAACAAATTGTTAAGATGAGTGATGTTATTACAAGAAGATATTAGTTGCTGCTTCAGTTTTCAGGGCCCTTTTAGAAGCCTGAGACTATAATAAGATCTGCATGAAATACAGAGGCAGACTAGTTGGTCCAGAACATGTAAAATCTGATTTTCTAGAAGGCTCTGCTGTGTATGGCCTCTACAATATCCTGACTTCCCATACAGAACTAGGCCTACTGAATGAGAGCCTGAACAAATTGAACTGGGGGTCAATTCAGGAATATTGTCAGCATCTATCCACTCTATTTCATGTCTTTTCTTATCTAAGGTAATTCTGTAAACCAGGAACCCCCATTTTCTGGAGAGGCACTGTGTCAAATGAACAAGCCATTCCTGGGTGGCAAAAAGGTAAGGTGGGTCCTTTCTGCAAAAAATCAGGATTGCCTCTAAATTCTTGGTATTGCTTTAAGTATATATTTGGAGTCATCAGAATTTACTTTTCTCTCAGACTTATGTTCTTCAATATGTAATTATTTCCACGTTACAAAATAGATTCCGGACCTACGTGAACATTATGTCATGTATCTCTGCACCTGGAATCCCAGGCAAGGAAGAGATACTGCTTTCAAGTGTGCAATGGCTTTACTTAACATAAATGCCAGAGATTGAGCTCTTCAACACCAAATAAAATAAAGCCTGTCTCCATACATGCAGTCCAAGCTTTTCTCAAAGTTTCATTCTCTTGTATATTGTAAAATGAGAAAGTCTTATTGTTGACATTAAAAATAACTTTAAACATGTAATGTGGCTATGGCTCAAAAATAGTTAAAATCAGAACTGTGAGTTATGGTACTTTCCAACTAGAATTAGAGATTATTACTAAGGACAAGAGATTAGTATAATTGGAAGAAAATACACAAAAATTCATAGTCATATCTTGAAGTTTTAGAGTTCAGTTCAGTTACCATAAAGATGAAAATCAGGTAAATTTGAATACCAGTGTATAACATTAAAGCAATCTGATTATTTTAAGAAATTTAATTGTAAAACCAGGTTTATAAATTTGACTTTTAATTTATTAATTATTGCCATGTCTTTCACCATTTAACTATTTTATTTTTTTATTGAGAAAATATAACCTGTAATCTCTATCCTCTAAAGAGTTTTGCTAATCTTTCATCCAAAGGCTATGGGAAAGAAAATAAAGTAACTTTTATTTGAATCTCCCATGTGCGGGTAATTTGATAATGCTTTTTTAACGTAGCAGTTTTATATAACATCATCATTAGCTCTGAGGATAAAAGCAGACTCTGATTTCTGCACTTAAATATTAATATAATTAGGCTTTAGGTTAGCTATATTTTCTTTGGCTTCTCTAAAATTAAATGAGAGCATTGCATATTCCATTATTTTAGAATTCTTTTCTTGTATTACAACGTATGCTGTGATAAAAAATAAAAGTACCCAACGGTTAATGATATGCTCTCAAAACAGACATCTAGGCCCAGTTTTATAACAAACCACACATATGGTGCCCATCTAGTCCTCTCCTTATACAGTCAGAGGTGCATGGCCACAGGCAGTTGTAAAGTCTGGCAGGATTTTCCTGAATTTATGGTGAAATCTTGTGTTGATTATAAGAACTGATGTCTCTGGTTTTCAGGTTTTCTCAGAGTTTAGGATTTTTATGCTGTAAATCTATAGCACTCCTTCAAAATTATCAGAAGATTCTTGAGATTCCTCTAGGCTACATCCCTATATATATTTTGGCCATATTCATCTTACATGTCATTTTTTTCCAACTCGCACTGAGCCTCATATCAAATAAAACATTGAAAAACACTATTTACCTTGCCATTAGTTTTATTTTTAAGAGATGAGGTGGAGTGGGTTGGTTGCTACTGCCTATCTCAAAATATTTTACTATTGAGAATAGTGTAATTTCATACCCACAAATCTTAAAAGTCTTCAAATTCTGAGTGTACAAAACATTTAGTTTTGGATTAGGTGTTTATGGCGATTCAGTTAGCTTAACCAAACACAAAGGTAGGCACCAATTATTGTAGAAGTGTTTCATTTGATTATAGGCAAGAATAATCTACTTGAGCTGCCTTAAGCAAAAGTGAAAATTTTACTATTAGTATACAGTATACTGAACTGACTCTTAGAACCCAAGGGCAGAAAGTGCTCTCAAGTCTTAGAAACGATGGGACTGGAAACTATAGGTAGTCAGCATCTAAGGCATTTTCTGTCCGCTGAGACCACATGGTCGCTTGCCTATGTTTTTCTCTATAAAATTAGCTCCTTCTCCATTCTCTTTCTGCAGAATGTCTTTCTGTGATTTTTTTTGTATGTCTGTAGCCCACCACATCCACTTTTACATCTCTGCAGCTCATTAAAACATTATTTCCACATGTTGAAAATTATTATGTGTGGGAAGAATGTATTACACTTATTTTAAAATTAGAGTCCCATGGAGGGTTTTTATTATCCATTGTAGAGAGGAAGTTTTTAAGTTTAGAAGAGGTGGAATTTGTGATGAAAATGTTAGAACTAATGGTACCAGTGATCAAACCAGTTACATGCCTTCAGAGAGCTGTGAGGACAAAATGAATGAATTGGCCTGAATCTTGCGTATTGTAAAATGACAAGTAAAAACAAATTTTTTGACAAATATAATAAAAATTATTTGAAATGTAAATGTTTATTAATTGATAACAAAGTGAGCATGTTTGATCATGTTTAGGGACAATCAAATTCTAGTATAAATCCATCTCAACTCAAGGGCAATTTTGAAACACAAAATAAACACCAGAAAAAACTACATGAATTTTCTTAGCAAAATAACAGGAAAAATCAAGCTTTCTGATGTGTAATGTTCAATATAATCAGAATGAAAATGCAAAATCCATGGCTGCTTATTAGTAGTGTTGCATAAAAATAAAGCAAGAGCCCTGGAGGCCGACAAGATGGCCGAATAGGAAAAGCTCCAGTCTGCAGCTCCCAGTGAAATCAATGCAGAAAGCAGGTGACTTCTGCATTTCCAACTGAGGTACCTGGCTCATCTCAGTGGGACTGGTTAGACAGTGGGTGCAGCCCATGGAGAGCAAGCAGAAGCACCATGGGGCATCACTTCACCTGGGAAGTACAAGGGGTCAGAGAACTCCCTCCTCTAGCTAAGAGAAGCTGTGAGGGACTGTGCTGTGAGGAACAATGCATTATGGCCCAGATACTAAGCTGTTCCCATGGTCTTCACAACCCACAGACCAGGAGATTCCCTCAGGTGCTTGTGCCACAAGGGCCTTGGGTTTCAAGGATAAAGCTGGGTGGACATTTGGGCAGCCACTGACCTAGCTTCAGAAGTTTTTTTTTTCATGCCCCAGTGGTTCCTGGAATGCCAGTGAAACAGAGCCATTCACTCCCCTGGAGAGGGGCTTGAAGTCAGGGAGCCAAGTGGTGTAGTTCAGCAGATAGCACCCTCATGGAGCCCAGAAAGCTGAGATCCACTGGCTTGAAATCCTCACTGCCAGCACAGCAGTCTGAAGTTGACCTGGTATGCTCCAGCTTGGTGGGAGATGGGCACTTGCCATTGCTGAGTTTGAGTAGGCAGTTTTTCTCCTCACTGTGTAAACAAAGTCAATGAGAATACATCAACACAGGGAGGAGAATGTCACACACCAGGACCTGTCGGGGAGGTGGGAGGCTAGAGGAGGGATAAAAGGGGATGGGGGGCTAGGGTAGGGATAGCATTAGGAGAAATACCTAATGTAGATGACCGAGTGTTGGATGCATCAAACCACCATGGCACATGCATACCTATGTAACAAATCTGCATGTTCTGCACATGTACCCCAGAACTTAAAGCATAATTAAAAATAAAAAAAGAAATTAAGAAATAAAACCCTTTATGGACAAGCAAATGTTGAGAAATTTTGTCACCGCCAGGCCTGCCTTACAAGAGCTCCTGAAGAAAGTACTGAATAGGGAAAAGAAAAACCAGTACCAGCCACTGCGAAAACATGCTATGTTGTAAAGCCCTTTGACACTCTGGGCATCAATGGGTATCAACTAACTGGCAAAATACAAGCTAGCATCATAATGACAGGGTTTAATTCACACATAATATTAGCTTTAAATGTAAACGGGCTAAATGCCCCAATTAAAAGACACAGACTAGCAAATTGGATAAAGAGTCAAGACCCATTGGTGTGCTGTATTTAGGAGACCCATCTAGGGTGCAAAGACACACATAAACTCAAAATAAACGGATGGAGGAAGTTTTACCAAGCAAATGAAAAGCATAAAAAACAAAAACAAGAAACAGAAAAACAGGAGATGCAATCCTAGTCTCTGATAAAATGGACTTTAAACCAACAAAAATCAAAAAAGACAAAGAAGAGCATTACATAATGGTAAAAAGATCAATGCAATAAGAAGAGCTAACTATCCTACATATATATGCACCCAATACAGGCACACCCAGATTCATAAAGCAAGTTCTTAGAGACCTATAAAGACACTTAGAACCCCACAAGATAATAATGGGAGACTTTAACACCCAACTGTTAATATTAGACAGATCAACAAGATAGAAAACGAACAAGGATATTCAGGACTTGAACTCAGCTCTGGACCAAGCTGACCTAATAGATAACTACAGAACTCTCCACCCCAAATCAACAGAATATACATTCGCCTCAGAACCACATTACACTTATTCTAAAATTGACCACATAATTGGAAGTAAAACACTACTCAGCAAATTCAAAAGAATGGAAATAATGAAAAGCAGTCTCATACAACAGTGCAATCAAATTAGAACTCAGGATTAAGAAACACACTTAAAATCACACAACTACATGGAAACTGACCAACCTGCTCTTGAATTAATACTGGGCAAATAACGAAATTAAGGTAGAAATAAATAAGTTCTTTGAAACAAATGAGGACAAAGACACAATGTACAAGAATCTCTGGGACACAGCCAAAGTAGTGTTTAGAAGGAAATTTATAGCACTAAATGCCAACAGGAGAAAGCAGGAAAGATTTAAAATTGACACCCTAACATCACAATTGAAAGAACTAGAGAAGCAAGAGCAAATAAATTCCAAAGCTAGCAGAAGACAAGGAATAACTAAGATCAGAGCAGAACTGAAGGAGATAGAGATACGAAAAACCTTTTGAAAAATCAGGGAATCCAGGAACTGATTTTTTTTAAAAGATTAACAAAATAGACTGCTACACAGACTAATGAAGAAAAAAAGAGAGAAGGCTCAAATAGACACAATAAAAATGGTAAAGGAGATATCATCTATGATCCCACAAAAATACAAACTACCATCAGCAAATATTATAAAAACCACTATAGGAATAAACTAGAAAATCTAGAAGTAATGGATAAATTCCTGGGCATCATCGACGATAGACTGGATAGGGAAAATGTGGCACATATACACCATGGAATATTATGCAGCCATCAAAAACGATGAGTTTGGGTCCTTTGTGGGGACATGGATGAACCTGG
>NW_016107728.1:704718-708401 GCF_001604975.1 Cebus imitator | reverse complement strand
TCCTGGGCATACACCCTCTCAAGACTAAACCCAGAAGAAGTCAAATCCCTAAATAGACCAATAACAAGTTCTGAAATTTGGCAGTAATTAATAGCCTGCTAACCAAAAAAAGCCCAGGGCTGGACGGATTCACAACTGAATTCTGCTGCAGATACAAAGAGGAGCTGGTACCATTTCTTCTGAAACAATTCCAAACAAAAGAAATAGAGAGGCTCCTCTGTAACTCATTTTATGAGGCCAGTATTATTCAGATATCAAAACCTGGTAGAGACACAACAAAAGAAAAATTTCAGGCCAATATCCCTGATAAACATCAATGTAAAAATCCTCGATAAAATACTGGCAAAGTGAATCCAGTGGTATGTTAAAAAGCTTATCTACCACAATCAAGTTAGCTTCATCCCTAGGATGCAGGGCTGGCATAACATACGCAAATCAATAAATGTAATCCCGCCACATAAACAGAACCAATGACAAAAAACACATGATTATATCAATAGATGCAGAAAAAGCCTCTGGTAAAATTTAACACCCTTTCCTGCTAAAAACTCTCAATAAACTAGGTATTGAGGGAACATATCTCAAAATAATAAAAGCTTTATGACAAAACCACAGCCAATATCATACTGAATGGGAAAAAACTGGAAGCATTCCCTTTGAAAATCGCCACAAGACAAGGATGCCTTCTCTCACCACTCCTATTCAACATAGTCTTGGAAGTTCTGGCCAGAGCAATCAGGCAAGAGAAAGAAATAAAGAGTATTCAGACAGGAAGAGAGGAAGTCAAATTGTCTCTGTAGATGACATGATTGTGTATTTAGAAAACCCTGTTGTCTCAGCCCAAAATCTCCTTAAGCTGATAAGCAACTTCAGCAACATCTCAGAATACAAGATCAATGTGCAAAAATCACAGGCATTTCTATATACCAATAATTGAAAAACAGAGAGCTAAATCATGAATGAACTCCCATTCACAATTGCTACAAAAAGAATAAAATACTTAGGAATACAACTTACAAGGGATATAAAGGACCTCTTCAAGAAGAACTACAAACCACTGCTCAAGGAAATAAGGGAGGACACAAAAAGATGGAAAAACATTCCATGCTCCTGGATAGGAAAAATCAATATCGTGAAAATGTCCATACTGCCCAAATTAATTTACAGATTCAATGCTATCCCCATCAAGCTACCACTGAGTTTCTTTACGGAATTAGAAAAAAAACTATATGGAACTAAAAAAGAGCCCATATAGCCAAGACAATCCTAAGGTAAAAGAATAAAGCTAGAGGCATCATACTACCTGACTTAAAACTATACTACAAGGCTACCATAACTAAAACAGCATGGTACTGGTACCAAAACATATATAGACCAATGGAACAGAACAGATGCCTCAGAAATAATTCCACACATCTACAACCATCTGATCTTTGACAAACCCGATGAAAATAAGCAATGGAGGAAGAATTCACTGGGAAACTGGCCAGCCATATGCAGAAAATGGAAACTGGACGTCTTCCTTACATCTTATAAAAAAATTAACTACAGATGGATTAAAGGCTTAAACATAAGACCTAACATCATAAAAACTCTAGAAGAAAACCTAGGCAATACCATTCAAGACATAGGCATTGGCAAAGACTTCGTAATTAAAACACAAAAAACAATGGCAACAAAAGCCAAAATTGACAAATGGGATCTAATGAAAGTAAAGAGCTTCTGCCAGTAAAAGAAATAATCATTAGAATGAACCAGCAACCTACAGAATGAGAGAACATTTTTGCAATCTATCCATCTGACAAATTCTAATATCAAGAATCTACAAAGAACTTAAACAAATTTACAAAAAAAAAAATCAAAAAGTGAGTGAAGGATATGAACAGACACTTCTCAAAAGAAGACATTTATGTGGCCAAGAAACATGCAAAAAAGCTCATCATCACTGGTCATTAGAGAAATGCAAATCAAAACCACAATGAGATGCCATCTCACATTAGTTAGAATGGCGATCATTAAAAAGTCAGGAAACAACAGATGCTGGAAAGGATGTGGAGAAATAGGAATGCTTTTACACTGTTGGTGGGAGTATAAATTAGTTCAACCATTCTGGAAGACAGTGTGGTGATTCCTTAAGGATCTAGAACTAAAAATACCATTTGACCCAGCAATCCCATTACTGGGTGTATAACCAAAGGATTATAAATTATTCTACTGTAAAGACACATGCACATGTATATTTATTGCAGCACTATTTACAAAAGCAAAGACTTGGAACCAACCCAAAAGCTCATCAATGATAGCCTGGATAAAGAAAATGTGGCAGATATGCACCATGGAACACTATGCAGCCATAAGAAAGGATGAGTTCATGTCCTTTGCAGGGATATGGATGAAGCTGGAAACCATCATTCTTCTGCAAATGCAGGGACACAAAAGCAAACACTACATGTTCTCACTCATAAGTAGGAGTTGAACAATAAAAATACATGGACACAGGGAGAGGAACATCACACACCAGGCACTGTCAGGGGTTAGAAGTAAGGGTAGGTGAGGCGAGTGGATCACTAGGTCAAGATATCAAGACCATCCTGGTCAACATGGTGAAACCCGGTCTCTACTAAAAATACAAAAATTAGCTGGGCATGGGGGTGCAGCCTGTAGTTCCAGCTACACGGGGGGCTGAGGTAGGAGAATTGCTTGAGCCCAAGAGGCAGAGGTTGCAGTAAGCCGAGATTGTGCTATTGCACTCCAGCCTGGGTAATAAGAACGAAACTCCATTTAAAAAAAAAAAAATGTAAGGGGAGGGATAACATTAGGAGAAATACCTAACGTAGATGATGGATTGATGGGTACAGCAAACCACCATGGCACTTAAATACCTATGTAACAAATCTTCACATTTTGCACATGTATCCCAGAACTTAAGTAGAATAATAATAAAAAAAAGCAAGTGCTACTAACTCTGACTAGACCATAAATATAGTAAAACCTGGAAAAATAATCTTGGTCTTATCCTTGGCTTTTTTGGGGACAGGGAGATTAGCTGTTGATCATTAAAAACTAGCATAATCTTTAAAAGTGATTAAAACTGCTGCTTGTTTTATATTTTCAAAAATGTATTAGTCATCAGAATTTCTAGAAAATAAAATGCTAGAAAAAATGATCTAGAAATTTTATAAAATAACATAGATTGTGGTAGCCTTAAAATTGTGGCCAAAAATAAAGCAATAGTTGTTAACTTCTATGCCATAAACTCATTGCAAACTGAGGGATTCATTTATACTATGAACTCAGCCTTACACATATTTTTCTCAAATACAAGCTGAAAATAAAAGCATCCATCAAAATGTGTTTTGCCACACTTCACAATTCTTGCAACTGAAGAAGAGTTTTAAACCCATTGGCAAGTTTATGATGAACGACAATGTAGAACATAAATTGTGAGTGAGTAATTTAAGTTTTCTTTTTTTTTTCCATTTATTTATTGTATTGCATTTTAGGTTTTGGGGTACATGTGAAGAACATGCAAGATTGTTGCATAGGTACACATGTGGCAGTGTGATTTGCTGTCTTCCTCCCCATCACCTACACCTGGCATCTCTCCCCTTGCTATCTCTCCCCAACTCCCCACCCCCCACCGTCCCTCCCCTATTTCCCCCCAACTGGCCCCAGTGTGTAGT
>NW_016107728.1:623724-702338 GCF_001604975.1 Cebus imitator | reverse complement strand
CCATCTGACAAAGGGCTGATACCCAGAATTTACAAAGAACTAAAACAGATTTACAAGAAAAAAACAAGCCCATTCAAAAGTGGGCAAAGGATATGAACAGATACTTTACTTAAGTTTTCTTAAGAAGACACTTGTCTGAATTCAAGCACACATACCTGAACAAATTCTACTTATTGCATGCACAAGCAAGCTTTCCTTTCTTGAATAACCCAGAGGAGTTTTTAGAGCATTTAGTGAGGCTGTTAAACTCATCAGTGAAATTAAAGGCAGGCTTATGCATCTTTGACTTTTTTCTCAAAGCAAAGTGACTGTGGTTAGTGTTTTTTCAGAAAGACCTGTCTCATATATGCAAATTGTCTGAGGAACTTCAAATTTTCCTCCAGGAAAATTTGCGATGATCATGTGGTATCAGCATCTTGCTTTGCAATTTATATCACTTTGAGACTTATTTGCTTATTTGAACGACCAAACATGTATGTTTCAAAAGACAAGATTATCAGCAGAATACCCACCTTGATTAAGATGAGTTGGATTCTTGTATTTATTTTTTCCTGGACAACCTAGTAATGACATTACCTAAAGAATGCACTAGGCTGAGAGTGGTGCCTCATGTGTATAACCACAGCACTTTGGAAGGTTTAGGCAGGCAAACCACTTCAGGCCAGGAGTTCAAGACCAGCCAGGCTGTCATGGCAAAACCCTGTTTTTACTAAAACTACAAAAATTAGCCAGGAATTCGGGCACATTACTGTAAACTTAGCTACTTAAGAAGCTAAAAAACTAGAATTGCTTGAACCCAGAATATGAAAGTTGGAGCGAGCAGAGATGACACCACTGCACTCCAGCCTGGGTGACAGAGCCAGACCCTGTCTCAAAAAAAAAAAAAAAAAAGAAAAAAGAAAAGAATGCACTAAAAACATTTCACACATTCAAAAAGCACGAAGGAACCCTTGATGAACAAACTTTCTAAGCATTTTCTCTAACAAGATTAAATCCATGGGTGGCTAAGTGAAAAGTTTTCTTACTTTTTTCTTTTAACCAAAATTTATCAGATTTAGAATAGATGGGAGAGATTTTTTTCAGTTACATGAATTTAAAATTAATTAACTTTAATATTACATGACTTTTGTTTATTTTACACTTTATAGCTCCTGTTTGATAACCTTACCATGTTTTTTATCTTATATATTTTTATAGTTACTATTTATAATAATGTTAGTGATTTTTCAGTTACACAGCAATAAAGATTTTTTTCAAAAAGAAATGTGTTCAAGGTAATTTCATTTACTTAAGTGAAGTGATGATATGGCAAAAATCAGGAAGATAGAAATGTAAATTAACTAGAGTTTCAAAAACATTGCTAGATTTTCCTGTTGTAGCAGCTGGAGAAAAGGAGGAAGAACTTGGAGTTCAGCAGATCCCACCACAGCCACAAATTAGGAGTGTTTACCTTGGCACACTGCTTATATTCTATGAACCTCAGTTTCTCCACTTGCAAAATAGATATAATGATAGTAATTTTCAAGAGGGTTGTTGTGAGAATTAGAATTAGCATATGTTAAATTACCTAGTCTAAGAAATGCTAGTTATTTTTCAGGAAGTTAAGAAAACTTTAATTAAAAAGTATATTCAAAAATATATATTTGCATATGTATATATTTGCATATGTATATTAACTTTTCCAAGGAAAAATTAGCAAAATAAAAGATTAGCTGCAAAACTTCCTTGAGATTTTAGAAAGACTTTAGAATGGGATAGATGAGTCACATGTCATCAAATTCAAAATGTTAGGACAGTTGAAAGTGAATACTAGTATACCAATTTCCTCCCACAGACCTTGAAGTGTGAGTTAATACTTAGATTAGTTCTGATAATAAATGGCAGGTAAATTTACATCTTGGATTGAATCAAGAAATGGAGGGCAAGAGCTCTGAAATTCAGTCTTAGCTCTGAATCTGAACCTTGGCTCTTAATTTCAAAGGGATCTCAATGCGGCTCTTTATTTCTGTGTTTGAAGTATGAAGTAACTCACAGGCTCATCATACAGTTTCTCCTCCTCTTTTTTGGCATTAACCAGGCTCCCTGTTCTCTGCTCAGGGTATTGTATAAATGAAGAACATTTGGCAATCATTTTAGAATATAAGTAGAGGTGACATGGCTTTCATACTGCAGCCCAGGCATTGTTTCCATTATGAAATTCAAAGATATTTTTTCTATCTGGATATTTACCATAAAATAGTTACATTTTATAAACCGTGAACCTGTGAAATGGGCTGCAGTTGTGGTTACATTATTCTTGTCATTTCTCTTTTTTTTCTCTTTTCGTTGTCTGAAATTTCTATAACCTTGCTCTACATGGAGCAGGGCAAGGCCTCAAACCATTTCAAAACTGTTCTGGCGAGCACTATATGAATGCACAGGTTCACTGCAGACCCAAGCATGCTGGAGGCTTGCTATATTCTTGTTATTTCTTAGGTGAAACTTTTATAATCCTAAATATTATTGAAATTTTTTTCTTTATAACATAGGCCTGATATTACTGATAATAGGTACCAGGCCAGGTTAGCTATTTAATTCATTCATCATTAATTTGTGCTGAAATCTTGGATATCAGGTGAGTGTAACTCTGCTCCTGTATTGAAGCTGCTTGTGGTATGTGTGATGAGGCAGCTAATCAGACCAATGACTACAGGAGATGTGGTCCATATGGACAGCTTTTGCTCTACTCTGTCTGTATGTGGACACCAAACTGGCTGTCTGTCCTGGCATCTGTGAAACATCAGGGTTAGTTGTCAGATGCTCTTATGACCAGCCCTGCCTCACTAGAAGCAAAATAGGGAACATCTCCCACCTCAGGACATGCTTATCCCACCCCTTGTGGCCTTCTTGTTAGAAATTCTGTCTTGATTACTGTAGTTTTATTATAGGTCTTGCAGTCTAGTAATGTTAGTCCTCTGACTTTGTTCTTCTTCAATATTGTGTCAGCTATTCTGGGTCTTTTGCCTCTCCATATAAACTTCAGTATCAGCTTGCTCATGTCTCCAAAATAATTTGCTGGGGCTTTGATTGCAATTTCATTGAATCTATAGATCAAGCTGGGAAAAACTAACATCTCACAATATTGAGTCTTCATGAACATGGAATATCTATTTTTTTAGTTCTTTGATTTCTTTCAATCAGAGTTTTGCAGTTTCCTTCAAATAGATCTTTATACATATTTTGTTAGATTTATGTCTAAGTGTTTCATTTTTCTTGGTGCTAATGAAAAGAGCATTTTGTTTTTAATTTTAAATTTCACCTGTTCGTTGCTAGTACGTATAGAGAAAAACACTTGACTTTTCTATAATAATCTTGTATCCTGAACCCTTGCTATAATTGCTTATTCATTTCAGAAGATTTTTTTTTAATAGTACTTTAGGCTCTGTGGTATATGTGTAGATCATGCAGGATTGTTGCATAGGTATTTACATGGCAAGGTGGTTTGCTTCCTCCATCCCCCTGTCACCTATATCTGGTATTTCTCCCCAGATTATCCCTCTCCAACCTCCCCATTGCCTGCTGTCCCTCCCCTACCCCCACAACAGACCCAATTGTGTGCTGCTCCCCTCCCTGTGTCCATGTGTTCTCATTGTTCAACACCTACCTTTGAGTGACAACATGTAGTGTTTGATTTTTCTGTTCTTGTGTCAGTTTACTGAGAATGATGGTTTCCAGATTCATCCACGTCCCTACAAAGGGCATGAACTCATCGTTTTTTATGGCTGCATGGTATTCAATGGTGTATATGTGCCACATTTTCTTTGTCCAGTGTATCATCAATGGACATTTGGGTTGGTTCCAGGTTTTTGATATTGTAAACAGTGCCACAGTGAATATACGTGTGCATGTGTCTGTATAATAGAATGATTAATAATCCTTTGGGTGTAAACCCAGTAATGGGATTGCTGGGTCAAATGGAATTTCTATTTCTAGGTCCTTGAGGAATTGCCACACTGTCTTCCACAATGGTTGAACTAATTTACACTCCCATCACCATGTAAAAGTGTTCTATTTCTCCACATCCTCTCCAGCATCTGTTGTCTCCAGATTTTTTAATCATTGCCATTCTAACTGGTGTGAGATGGTATCTCAATGTGGCTTTGATTTGCATTTCTCTAATGACCAGTGATGATGAGCATTTTTTCATATGTTTGTTGGCTGCACAAATGTCTCCATTTGAAACGTGTCTGTTCATATCCTTCGCCCACTTTTGAATGGGTTTATTTGTTTTTTTCCTTGTAAATATGTTTTAGTTTTTTGTAGATTCTGGATATTAGCCCTTTGTTAGATGGGTAGATTGCAAACATTTTTTCCAATTCTGTTCATTGCCAGTTCACTCTAATGAATGTTTCTTTTGCTGTGCAGAAGCTCTGTCATTTAATTAAATCCCATTTATTTATTTTGGCTTTTGTTACCAATGCTTTTGGTGTTTTAGTCATGAAGTCCTTCCCTATGCCTATGTCCTGAATGGTTTTGCCTAGGTTTTCTTCCAGGGTTTTTATGGTGTTAGGTCTTATGTTTAAGTCTTTAATCTATCTGGAGTTAATTTTAGTGTAAGGTGTCAGGAAAGGGTCCAGTTTCTGCACATGACTAGCTAGTTTTCCCATCACCATTTATTAAACAGGGAATCCTTTGCCCATTGCTTGTTTTTGTCAGGTTTGTCAAAGATCAGATGGTTGTAGATGTGTAGCATTGCCTCTGAGACATCTGTTCTGTTCCATTGGTCTATATCTCTGGTTTGGTGCCAGTTCCATCCTGTTTTAGTTACTATAGCCTTGTAGTATAGTTTGAAGTCCAGTAGAGTGATGCCTCTAACTTTGTTCTTTTTGCTTAGGATTGTCTTGGCTATGTGAGCTCTCTTTTGTTTCCATATGAAGTTTAAGGTTTTTTTTTTTTTCCAGTTCTGTGAAGAAGGTCTTTGGTAGCTTCATGGTGATAGCGAGGAATCTGTAAATTACTTTGAGCAGTATGGCCATTTTCACGATATTGATTCTTCCTATCCATAAGCATGGAATGTTTCTCCATCTGTTTGTGTCTTCTCCTATTTCCTTGAGCATTGGCTTGTAGCTCTCCTTGAAGAGGTCCTTTACATCCTTTTTTAGTTGTATTCCTAGGTATTTTATTCTCTTTGTGGCAATTTTGAATGGGAGTTCACTTTTAATTTGGCTCTCTGTTATTCCGCTGTTGGTGTATAGAAATGCTTGTGATTTTTGCACATTGATTTAGTATCCTGAGACTTTGCTGAAGTTGCTTATCAGTTTCAGGAGATTTTGGGCTGAGACAATGGGGGTCTTCTAAATACAGAATCATGTCATCTGCATATAGAGACAATTTGACTTCCTCCTTTCCTAATTGAATACCTTTTATTTCTTTTTCTTCCCTGATTGCTCTGGCTAGAACTTCTCATACTATATTGAATAGGAGTGGTGACAGAGGGCATCCTTGTCTAATGCCATATTTCAAAGGTAATACTTCCAGTTTTTGCCCATTCAGTATGATATTGGTTGCAGATTTGCTGTAAATAGCTTTTATTATTTTGAGATACGTTCCATTAATACACAGTTTATTGAGAGTTTTTACCATAAAGCGCTGTTGAATTTTGTTGAAGGCCTTCTCTGCATCTATTGAGATAATCATGTGGTTTTTGTTTTTGTCTCTGTTTATGTGGTGGATTATGTTTATAGACTTGCCTATGTTAAATCAGCCTTGCATCCCAGGGATGAAGCCTTCTTAATCTTGATGAATAAACTTTTTGATGTGCTGTTGCAATCAGTTTGCCAGTATTTTATTGAAGATTTTTGCATCTATGTTCATCAATACCCTGCTTGCCTGGGAATCACCCACAGGGGCTGCAGAACAGTAAGGGTTGCTGCCAGGTTCTTCTTCTTTTATCTTTGTCCCAGAATGATACCCACTAGATGTCAGCCAGAGCTCTCCTTGAGGTGCCTCTTTGGATCTACAGGGGTTGGAGAGCCACTTGAGGAGATAGTCTGTCCCTTATCAGAGCTCAAGTGCTGTGCTGGGAACTCTATTGTTCTGTTCACAGCTGCCAGGCAGGTACATTTAAGTCTGCTGCAGCAGAACTCGTAACTGTCTCTTTTCCCAGATGCTCTGTCCTGGGAAGGTGGGGCTTCATTTATAAGTTCCTGACATGTTGCTGCCTTTTTTCAGAGATGTCCTGCCCAGAAAGGAGGTAGTCTAGCCACAGTCTGCCAGCAGAGGCATCACTGAGCTACTGCAGGCTCTGCTCAGCTACTGTGTAAACTTCCTGTGGTTTTGTTTACAGAGGTACAGTTAGAACTGCCTCAGTAGTGGTGGACTGCCTCTGTAATGGCAGATGCCCTTCCCCCCACAGAGCTGGACTGTCCCAGGTCTGGCTGTGCTTGCTGCGAAACTCTGAATCCAGAGCATTTCAGATTGCCGGTCTAGGACCCCCCGAGCCAGATCACCTGGCTCCCTGCTTTCAGCCCCCACTTTTTCAGTTGAATGGGAGGCTCTGTGTCTCCCAGGTGTTCCAGGCACCTGTTGAAATGGCCGCCCATATTTGTGTGAGTTTTTGTATGGAAACCAGTGGTGCAGGCTGAAACAGCTGTGCTGGGAACTTGTGGTGTGTTATGGTTCGGGAATCTCCTGGTCTGTGGGTCGTAAAAACTGCAGGAGAAGCACAGTACCTGAGCTGGAGTGCTGGAGTGGATGGAAAGGCTCCTGATGGCCACCGTTGGGTAGTGAGGGGGTCCTCCAGGGATTGTACTTCCCAGATGAGGCAGCGCCCTACCCTGCCTCTGCTCACCCTTCTTGGGCTACAAGCACTGTGCAAACAGTCCCATTGAGATGCACCTGGTACCTACCTCATTTGGAAATGCTATGATCACTTGCCCTCTGCCTTATTCTTGCTGGGAACTGCACTCCAGAGCTGTTCCTATTCAGCCATCTTGGATCTCCAAGAAGATTTTTTTCCTTTTTCTTTTTCTTTACTTTTGGCTATTTTGGGATTTTCTGTGACGGTAATGCCACTTGGGAACAAAGACAGCTTTACTTCTTTGTTCCAAATCTGTACACATTTTAGTTCCTTTTATTGTGTGATTACATTAAGCAGAATACAAACATTTATTTTTTGCTCATATTACATGTTAGCAATTATCATCAGTTGCCATGGATCTGGTCTATGTCTTTGCTTCATTCTGGGACCCAAATGGAAAGAGCCAACCCTGTCTGGAGTAAAAAATGAACAAGAGCTCTAGTGGAATCAAGATTTCCCTCACAACAAGGTTCTCCTCAGAACAAGCACATTACCACTTCTGCTCACATGCCATTGGCCCAAGCAATTATCAGGTCCTGAGGAGGCACTATGAATCACAGATCAATGAACCTCTTACATAGAAAATGGCAAATGTTTGGAGAGAAGATTAAGGAATTAATATATCTATAGTGTTTAACATCTATCATATGGTAAATGCTAAGTATTACTATTATTATTATTACTATTAATTTCTCTTTCTCTGTACCCGCCAGACAAATTCTCAACCCTGGATTAGTGGTACTGTTCACTCTTTTATACTTTAGTCAATTAGTGAAAATGACTGAAAAAGCTACATCAGCCTAGAATTATGCCCTTATAAAATCATGACCTCAACATCCATTGGATCTCTGGTGCCACTCATTGACATTTTCATTTTTCCTACTTCAATATCCTATTCTATTTCCCTCAATGTCTACTTTAAACTTTCACCGTTTTCCTCCAAGTTAACAATAAGATCCTCTTCCACTTGCTTGTCTACAGATGACTTGCCCACTTGACAACCATAATTTGGAAAATTGAGCTAATTAGATGGAATCTCATTTCCATTTCCTAGCTTGGCAAACCAAACTACAAATTTAGCAAACCCCATTATCAGCCTTAATCCCTTTTGTCTAGGCTCTAATGATTAAATGTCTATTCTGCCAAATTCCAACTCTGTGTTCTTCGTGCTACATATAGATTTCTGCCTTCTCTTATACTTGATTATTTATCCTCCATTTTCTACTGTTTTTAACTTTTTTCTTATTCTTTTCCTTCCCATTAATCCATTAAACTTGTTCCTGTCCTATTATTATACATCTGTTATAATATGTATCCTGATTTAGATATGTCATACATAACTTTCATACCGCTATTTAGTGTATGCTCTAAAGGATATTTGAACCATGTATTATTCATCTGCATATCCCCTATACTGCTCAACATAATATTGTAGATATGCCATGTGTTTCATACATATTTGTTGAATGAATAACAGTGACCTCCAGAAGCCTCCAGTAGTCAGCAACACCTTCTCAATGTCAGGATACTGACTGCCAGCCCTTCCTCTAACTTTATATTCTATACTTTAGTTTGATATGATAAATGGCCATGATCTGATTTGATTAAAGAGTTAATACTTATTATAGCAGTTACTATGTCACAGATTCCACTCTAAAAGCTTTACATCTATTAACTAATTTAATCTTTACAGTAACCCTAAGAAGTTGGTGTTATTATCTTTAGTTTATGTCTGAGCAAATGCTGATACAAACGGGTTGTTGTGTCTTTTTAAAATATGAACATGGAAAGAGATTTATTTAAAAGCATAGATAGATTAAAAATAGACATAAGTGTGGACTTAATCTTATTCTAGCTAGTAAACAAATAGGATTTGGTATCCTGCCTCTTAGGTTTATTTTTATAGTAATTGATGAAGCCCACATATAGTTATCCTTACGAACCCGAACATTAGCAGAAATGTCACTTAACTGTGTGTGTATCAGCGCATAAATGAAATGCTCTTCCCCCTCCACTCTTGTGGAATGCCTGATGAAACTTAAGCATTTAACTTTCCTATCGCTCTACTCGTTCTCCTGTTGCCACAGCAACTAAAAATTTTCATTCCAGATAACTGCTCTTGCAGGTATCTTACAAATACAGTTTTTAAAAAATATAAAAGACAATGAATTGCATTTTTAAAAAACAATGTGGTCAACATGGAGAGCTGCCATTCATGTGTTTCTTCAGCTCCAATAAACAAGTCTTAATTTTTCCTAGCAAAATTCTGTCCATTTTAAGTGTCATATCCTATGTAATATTGGAACTGGAGAAAGCAGGCTTTTATTATTCTAGAATTAAGACATGTATAGAAACCCAAAATGTACAAAAGCATATTTAGTCAGGGAGATAGACCAATTAGATAGATAGATAGATAGATAGATAGATAGATATAGATAAATAGATAGATACACAGTAGATAGATATGCGTAGAGATCTAGGGATTTGTGAGAGGAATTGGCTCACATGACGATGGAGGCTGAGAATTCTCATGATAGGCTGTCTGCAAGCTGGAAAACCAGTAATCCTGGTAGTAAGGCCGAGTCTAAGTTTGAAGGCTTCAGAATCAGGGAAGATGGTCATGTGACCCTCAGTCCTGAGAATCCTGAGGCTGCTGGTACAAATAGAGTCCAAAGGCTGAAGAACCTGAAGTTCTGCTATCCAAGGGCAAGAGAAGGGTGCCCCAGCTCCAGGAGAGAGAGAGAATTTACCTTTCCTTTGCCTTTTTGTTTGGGCCCCCTGCAGACTGGATGGTGCACACTCACGTTGAGGGTGAATCTTCACCCACTCAACCCACCAAGTCACCTGCCAATCTCCTACAGGAACATTCTTGTAGAAACACTCAGAAATATTTTAGCAGCTATGTAGGTATCCTCTTATCCAGTCAAGTTGACACCTAACTTTAATCATCATATTACCTATAACTTATCCATAATGTTTCTATCATCTTGAAAGGGACAGTAACTCTCTGAAAGTTTGCCTTTATAATCTCATGTTCCATGTTTTAGGAAAAAGGAATATATAGTTCCTTTGGCATTTTCAAGCTTTTTATTTTCTTCATTTCGTTTTTTTAAAAAAGATTTTCTAGTGTATTAGTAAATTATAAAATTGAAATAAGTTGTAGCTGAAATTCTGTGGTTTTAATTAGGGCTATTTTGGTTGCAAATGGCACAAATACCACCCATACTTGTTTAAGAAAAGGGAAATGTATTATAAGCCAGCTTGAGTACTCCTGGAACTCAAAGGTAAAAACAGAAGAGTGAAAAAAGAAAATCAAATGATGCTCTTAATGCCTGGATGCTCTCTATCACTTATCTTCGTTTTCTTTGCTCTTTGGCATCATGTTTCTCTCTCACTGAAGAGCAGCTTTAGTCAAGTGTTGGAAACATGGGCAATGACAGGATTGAAATTTTACCTCTTATGGCCTAAGTCAGTAGAGAGATATTGTGCTAACTCTTTTTCTCCAAGCTAAAAAACGAACAAACAAACAAAATCAAAAACAGGGGAAAAATGTCTCATTGATCCAGTTTGGGTCAGATCCCACCCAAAGAACAATCAGCACTGTCCAGGAGGCAGAGTCACATAATTTACATAATAGCTGAGTTGATTTATCAACAGCAGGATTGACATTTCTTCCTCTTCAACACTCATCCTTCACTTGGTTTCCTGAACACCATTCACCCTCTGTTGTCTCTTTATTCTGTATGTGTGTGCTCAGTCTTCATTGTTTGTTTCTCCATATCTTTCTGACTGATTCACACTGCAATGCAGTGCCCTGGGCTCAGTGCTCTTCTTGGCTCTACTTAAATTCACTTCCATGGCAGTCCTAAACAGGGCCCTGTTATTATTACTGTATCATGTACATGCTGCATTTTCAATTTTCTTTTCTACCTCAGGTCTCTTTCTTCCTTAGATTTCTTTAAATTTGCTGTCTTCAGTTGATATTTCCAACTCAATATATCTAAAACAGGATTCTTTAATCACCCCTACCTCTCCTTTGTAACTTTTGAGCTTCTTGTTCTTCCCATAGTCTTAGTTAAACTAAGGCCACCCATCTTTCCATTTTTTCAGATCAAAAAATCTTGGAGTCATCCTTAGTTTTCATTGCCTTTGCGTTCTACTGTCCTCTGGTGTAAATAAAAAGTCTTAGGCCAGTCTGATTGTCATTTCTTCATAACTAAGTTTTTCTCACTAATATTTCTAAAATATTTTATCTTTATCCTTGGTATTCTACAACTTCACACTAACGTGTCTAAGTGTGTGCCTTTTTCTTTTTATTATGGTCAGTAGTACACAGGTCATTTTAATCTTTAGAACATGCCTCTTTTCATGCTAAGAAACTTCTTTGTATGATTTTATAATTTCCTCTCTCAGTTCTCTTCATTCTCCTTTCCTTTACTACTATTTAGATATTAGATCCATAATTGAGTTTTTATGTCTTTATATGTTTTAATTTTTGTACTATATCCTGGTTGACTTTTCAAATCTTATCTTCTAATGCCTACAATGAGTAAAGAAAAAGTGTTTCTGCTCTAGAATCCTAAATATAGTCAGAATACCATTCAGGCATAATGGCAGAATATGGCTATAATTAAACTAAGAAAATTAATATGCCAAATGTCCTTTCTTTGGAAATCTCCTGAGGACTCTTTTTAAGAAAACAATGGTGACAACTAAAAACAAAAATGAAAATAATGTAGGCAACAATTTCTATACCAGAGAGTAATAAAGGGAAAGAATAAACAGTGCAACTGGCGTGTGGCAGCCTAGAGAGCTGACACTCAAGTTTGGAGGAGGGTGGAAGCTGTGGGAGGAAGGTCCCTGAGGGGAAAAAAGGACACCACAGAATTAACAGTAGTTAGAGAGCTTAGAAAAAAAGGAGGATAAAATAAAAGTACACAATTTTAGAGTTAACACCCTCTTCACCACCACTACCACAAAATTGGAGTATGGAATAATTAGGGGCAGAGACTAAGCAACTAAAATAAATGATCTCAAAGTGCTGAAATTTAGACTTGGAGTGTTAACTTACTTATATGTTTAAACTCAACCAATAAAAAAGTAGCATAATATTGAACCAATCAGTAGAAAACAGCTATCAGTTTCATGCCAAGATTGATTCCAGAAGCACATTCACAATTCCTTTTTCTGAGTAAACTACAATTTGGTAGAGAATCAGGATGTAAATGAGATAATACTATTTGCCACAAGAATTTAGAGAAGGGAGACCCTATGTGGCACAGGGCTTGTGCGTGTGTAAGTGAAACTTCAGAGCTGGGTAGACTTCCTAGTGTAGGCCAATGCCTGTGAACTAAGCATCTTTCTCACTGGCCACTCCATCCTTAACTCACAGCAGCACAGGCACTAGATAAAGGTTTGGTGCACATGTTGTCTTGTCCTTGGAAGTAACAACTTTCCAATTATAAGACTCAATTTTCTTTAAATGTCCAAAGTTCTTCTGCCTCGGTCTTCATCAGTAGTTTCTGGAGAAAGGCTATATTTTAGGACCCAAATATACACTCTGTCTTGTGGAATTCCAGTTTGGGTCCCATAAGGGGCTCTTTAAAAATCTGACATTTTAGACTCTGCCTTGCCCTAACCCAGTGCTTTCTATTTCTAGGCTTTAAAAACAAAATCTTTCTACCTTTACTTTCCCTGTTCTTTTTGCTTGTGATATAGATTGATTTTCTTTAATACTGTGTTTCTACTTTCTGTCTTTTCTTGCCCCAGCCCAGTTCTCCTGAGGTTACATACCTCTAACAATCTTTAGTATCTAATAGTTTTTAGTCTTATATTTGGCCTGCACCATTTGTTTCTCTTTCTCCTTTTGTCCAATCTTTTCAGCTTTATTTGTCTTGCTATTCTTTTTCTTGCTTTGTTTTTCATTCATTCATTTATTCATTCATAAATATTAGACATTATACCAGGAGTAGGAATAAAAAATGAATAAGAAATAGTCATTCTAAAATATTTCACAATCCAATAGATCTTTAAGTGGAAGTTGGAGTAGATGTAAAATCTTCAACTGAGTTATAATAAGGAAAAAGATCTGACAATGCTAAGAGTTAATATGAGGATGGGAGAAAGAAGTTTTGCCCAAGATGCCTGAGTGAAGCTTTATAGAGCAGGTACAAAGTGAGCTGAATTTTGAGGGATGAGTAAGAGTTTAAGAAAAAAAGGCAGGGGTCTAGGGTAATAAGGGAAAGATATTCTAGATAAAGGGAAGAAAATGTACAGAGTTATGGAATGTGTTAGATGTTTGTGAACATCTTACTACCAGTAGTTACCTCTAGCTATATTTGATTCTTTTCTTCCTGGGAAAACAAAGTGAGCCCCATCAATGTCCCCAGCCTTGCTGGTGGAGTGGTCAAGGACATTTTCCTAAATAGCTGTCATTTGGATAGCTTATATCAACTCCCATCAAACTCCTTATTTTTCATCCTCTTCTCCCAGGATTTCTCAGGGGTACCATATTATTCCCAAATGCGGGATGTAGTGAAATTTGTTAACAAACTCATCCTTTGCAAATATTAAACCTATTATTTGTAATGACAGTTATTAAGGGGGATTTTCTAAGCTTGTATTTTGAGATGCTCAAACAATAGTCTTTGAGGGCAACTTACCAGATGCATTAAAGGAAGTCATTTGGAAACTTCTTTACTGCTTTCAGAAATAAGAGAATTGAACTTTTCTTTTGCAGCCAATTTTCTTCAGCCACACACACACACAAATGAAGGTTTACTAACACGCTTTCTCTTGAGAACACTATCTACTGTGAGTGGTGCCAACAGCTGAAAACATCGAGCCTGCCCTCGCGCTGTGAGAACACAGCTCTCTCCCAGAGTCTGCCCAGATGCTCATTAAAATCCAATGAGTACCCAACAAGGATGTGTTGTTTAGTCCAACATCATAGCTTTTATAAATAAAAGGATTTTAACTCGGTGTGGGAAGATGAACAAAGTCGAGCACCATGGTAACCGGGTCAAACGAACTCTTTAAACAGACCATCCACAAATGAATGGATGTTGACTGTGCATGCCATTTAAGGCATCACAGCTTAACATGCTCCTGCCCTGTGTAACTTCTGCTGGTCCCCAAACTTGACAGCTTTCATTTTTCCTTCTGTACTCACTCCATCTTTGTGCCTCTCATAATTGACTCTTTCACTCCTCCCTTCCTTTTCTATTTCTGTAAATTATGATGCTTTCCTTCTATCAGTTTAGCCTTCTTAGAATACCTCATACAACTATTCAACATGTTTACTTCTTTCACAACTTCTGGATCCATAAGCTGTAACTATCTTTTCCCGTGTTTATTCCACACAGAGAAAAAGCCACTTGACTAATGTCCTTGTCAAACAGCATATATTACCACCATAATATGCTCTTCTTAAGCACAGTAGAAATCAGGGGAAGATTAATATACAGGAGGGGACCAAAAATAGTCCGTACCTTTAATGAGCTTTAAATCCATCGGGCTGTCACAAAGAATACTTTTATTAAGCCTCACTGTGTGAGGAAAATGTTTATTTCTCCCAAAGAATTGTGTTTTCTTCAGGCAAATATTGGAAATTATAGTATTTAGAGTCATTCTCTTGTTTGCTCTTGCTGCCAGAATGCTGAGCACCAAATATAACATTTATAGACTATAATTACTTAAGCTTCAATTGCTTCCTTTTCTTTGTATGGCTTTGACTTTATACAGTTATTATAAATGGATACATATTATTGTAGAGTTAAACTTTTCTTAAGCTTTTTAGAAGTGACACTGGATTTAAATAACTACACAAAACTTTAGCTTTGACTTGGTTAAAAATATAAGACATGCTTATCAAATTTGCACATGAGAGGAGGCTAGGAAAGAGCATTGCAGTATTTGGTACAATGCTGGGTCGATAGGGGCTTCATTCTTCAGAATTCCAGGGAAGTGACATCATGAGAAAAGCAGTTAGAGTGGATGAAGCCAAGGTTACACAGTAGGTGATGGGCTGTGAAGGAATGTCAGTGGGTGAATAACCTTGCAGAGATGGGCAGTGATTTGCATGAAGTTAATTATACTTGTATGGGCCAGGAGTGAATTCTTAAGGGATAGAAAGTGAGATTTTAAGTACTTTCCAGGTGTGTAACATTTGAGGGAAGGACGATGCTTTTAGTAATGATTTTCAGAAAGTTTTCCTAGCAGATTCTCTTTCTTCAAGGCTTTTTCAGTCAATCTGATGTTTATTTGAATTTGGTGATGCCTCCATATGAAAAGAAAGCTACTTGGCCTTGGGACAGTAACAGTACATAGACTCAGAATGTAGAGAGGTCTCAGGGGGCTAGAAGAACTGTTTAGAACTGATGCAGAGAATACTAAAAGAAAACACAACACATTGGTTGGAGTTCATGTTCAAAATATAAATAAAAAATTAAGGATTGGGGTAGACATAGAAAAGAATGGGAGGTTTTCATTAATGCATGAGTTAAAAGTATGATGTGGGTTTCAAAGAACAGGTGCCTTCACATCAAGGTGGTGGTCTGGTGGTACTGCATTCAGTTCTGGGCACACAAAAAGGAAGAAGATTTTTTTTTTTGTAAATGACCACATACAGCGTATAGTGGCTAAATGGAAAAATAATTACAAATAATGTTACCAAGGAATAGTAAAGCCATTAAACACTTTTAACTCAAAGAAGGAAAAAATGGAATGAGAGGTAAGATCATTATTTTTAAGTATTTGAAACAATCTGGCTTCAGGGAGGGAATATATGATTTGAAGGTGGAGAACATTGTGACCAGATCTATGATCTGTCACCTACTTACCACCCACCCCATATTGCCTCAACAACAGCCATAAACTCTGTGATAAGTGCAAAGAAAGCATCTTTTGCAGCACATGGCAATTAGCAGGCCCTCCACAAATGTGATTTTATTCCTTTAATTAAGAAAATATGAGATATCAATGTGTATATTCTCTACAGTCCCAAAGAGTTAGGTCTAAAACCAATGTACAGTACCTACAAGGGAAAGATTTTGCTGAATTAAAAATATAAAATATAGGCTTTTGAAAAGAAAGTGGGCTTTCTCAGCAGATGATTTTGTTTTCCAGCCCAGAAAGTATTCAAAGCCAAGCTTTCTGATCCCAATGTTACCTAAGAAATCTGTGATCTAAGTGACAGCTCCTATTTTAAGACTTCCATTAGGACTTGGGCAAAGGGGCTTTTTTTGGTCTTCTCTTAGAAATGAGTGATGAAGGAGATGGAGAAGGGATGTAACTATACAGGAAGAAACAGAAGTTGGGTAAAATCAGCAAAAAAGAACCTGTTGCTCTATGAATCTGGTACCCATAAAGAAACAAAGGCCCACTTGAAATACAGTAATTTGAGGAAGGAGTTTATGAAGTTTTTGTTTACAAAGTTGATTTGTTAGGGGCAGAATGCATCTGAGTCATGCAGTACCATAGTATGCTATTAGTGGAATGTATCCAAGACATGGCACCAAAATACGTTACCAGCAACTAATCCATATGGGTTTGTAGCAACCTCAATTGTTGACTCCTTAGAAGAAAGAACTCAACTGAGGGTCATAAGGCAGAGGGAAAGACTGAAGGTTTTAGAGCGGGAGTGAAAGTGTATTAGAAAGTTTTAGAGCAGGAATGAAAGGAAGTGCACTTGGAAGAGGGCCATGTGGGCGACTGGAGAGATCAAGTTTGCAGTTTGACCTTTTGACTTAGGATTTTATATGTTGGAATATTTCCTGGGTCTTGTGCTACTTCTCACCAGATTCTTCCCTTGGGGTGGGTTGTTCACATGGGGAATGGCCTGCCAGCACTTGGGAGGTGAGCATGCACAGTATGTTTACTAGAGGTGTATGCATGCTTACCTGAGCTGTTCTTCCCTTATCAGTCAAATGTCCCTAGGAGGTCATATACCAGTTAAACTCTACCATTTTGCCTCTTAATGTGCATGTTTGAGCCCACTCACCCAAGTTCTGAGATCTTATCAGGAAGCTGCTGATCACCAGTTTCAGGTGTTTCTGTTTATTGGTAGACTGCCTTTCCCTGATACTGGGAAATTATTATTTTAGGGAGACAGTTAACAACACCTGACCATCACACAATGGTTGCCTAACATTCCTGGGGTGTGTGTGTGTGTGTGTGTGTGTGTGTGTGTGTGCAGGAGCCTTCTCCTGTTCTGCCAGTGTCTGATTAGCTACCCATGTAATGGAGTGAGAAAGAACCATAATCCAACATTAGGGACAGAAAGAACCACCTAAATCTGGAAAGGGAGCATCATGTGGATAAGATTACCTTGATAAAAAGAGACCTCATTGGTCAAGAGAGGGTGACAGCCCTAGGAGACCTCACAGTGAGGGCATCAAAGAAAGTATACCCTGACCTCACCCTCCTCCCTCCTTTCAATTTCTTGGGGTCCTTGTTAGCCAAAGACAAGTGAAAGCTGGAGGGCAAGGAACCATGTTGCTGGTTTCCAATGGGTCATCTTCCCAGGGCAGGGAGAAAGGTAGATTTTACTCACTGAAAAATGTTTAAATAGAGTAATACAATCCCTTTTTGATGCTTTTCAAAATCCCTTTCTAAAGGCATTCAAACTAGAAACAAGTAGTAAAATCTCTCTTGACAAAAGAAAGAATTATTTGAATTATTTTTATCTTTCTCTCCCTTTTCTCTTTCCACATTTTCTCCTGTTGAGTTCACCACTACTATCAGTTCCTCCATTATTCTCCTCAGAGCTCTGTGATTGGATCTACAGATGGGGCTGTACAGCTCATTAAGGTCTGTAGCTGCTCCTGAGAAATTTCTGAGGAGCCAGGTTGGGTTTTTGTGAGTTCTTTCCCACTGCTCAGGTCCCCTTTACAGTTGGCTAGTCACAGGGTACCATTTTTTCCTTCTGATATATTAAAACTGCATCCCTGCATCCCCATTATGATTCTAGGAAGCCATGCAGCTTCTGAGCCTTGTTACTCGTTTTCTTTCTTCTTCTTCTCACTGTCATTCATTCATTTATGCACTGATTTGTTCTTTTAAAAATACATTGAGAACCTATAATATGCACACATTGAGGATACAGTGGTAGACATACCAGGCATAGTCTTTAATTTCGTGCAAATTTTAAATTTTATTTTATTTATTTATTTTTGAGATGGAGTCTTGCTGTGTCGCCCAGGCTGGAGTGCAGTGGTGCTATCTCAACTCACTGCAAACTCTGCCTCCCAGGTTCAAGCAATTCTCTGTCTTAGTCTCCCGAGTAGCTGGGATTACAGGCACATGCCACCATGCCCAGCTAATTTTTGTATTTTTAGTAAAGACAGGGATCTCACCATCTTGGCCAGGCTGGTCTTGAACTACTGACCTTGTGATCCACCCACCTGGGTCTCTCAAAGTGCTGGGATTACAGACATGAGCCACCGCACCTGGCTAACTTATTTACCTTATTCATTTTATAACATTTAAATATTCTAGAAATTTTCAAAAATTTAACTACGTCCAAGACTTCCTTTATAAACTTAAGATATACAAATATTCATTTCAGATCAGGTATTCTAATTTTTGACATGGAAAATATATCCCTATAGCAATTTGAAGGGCAAATATGTTCATATTAGTGGTCAAACAATAGTTTGAAATGCCTGCTCCCTAATTAATTGTCACTGTTAGCTTATAGTTTTATTTAGTTTGATGGCAAGGGGTAGAATGTATATTTAATTAAAGTACCATAAAATTGAGATATAGGAATATTTTGTGAATAAAAGTCAGTTCTTAGAGTTTGCCTGTAAAATATACTCAGGGTTATGCATAATCTCTAGAGAATTAGGATGGGTATTAAAAATTTATCTAGTCCAACCTCCTTTCTCAGGTTAAGAAATTTAATTTCCACTGATATTGAAAGAAAAAAACAAGATATTCCATAGAAGCCCCCTATGTTTAATCTCTATATCTAACAATCTTCCTTTAGGATTTTGATTCTCAGCAGCAGGTATGTAAGGCTGAGTTGACCTTGACTTTTTTGTACAATTATGCACTTGGGCTGTCACTACTGTTTCTTGTCTTTATCTGAGCTGCACATCCATAATTTCTGGGATTAATTGAACCTCAGGAGCCCTATCCACAGATCTAATGAAACTACTTCTGAGCAGAATCTGTAGATTTCCTGAAGAAGGCAAAGAGGTTTTTGTTTTTTTTTTTTTTTTAATAAAGACCAAATAACATTATGCATAGACATTGTATACTAGTATGTCCCATGGGCTAACTGACCTCCAGGAAATTCTTAAATATACTAGCTTTGGGGATTTAATTTAATTTAATTTGTTTTTTTCTGGCTTTAATTTTAAAGCTCATCTAAAAATTAACAAAAGCTTATTATTCATCATTTAAATAATCACCATACAATGGAACACTGTTATGCACTATTAGATTCCCTATTTGTCTTTGGTTTAAGATTGAACTTGCCAAGTGACATTAACTATAGGCACTGAGATTATAGGTACTATAGCTATAGTTTGAAAAAATGCATTAGATGGACCTTATTTGTATACACACTACTTACATACTGTATTATCGCTAAGTGTGCCAGTGAATAAGCAATGAAGTTGCTTCTGTGCCTGATTTGAGCAATGATCAAATTGTGCATTAATTCATTCAAGTACTTACTTGGCTAGGAATGGGGGTAGATGAGGGGATATGGAAATAATGATGAAGTTTACATTCTATTATTGGAATGAGGGAAAGGATCAGAAAATATGCAGCTAAGTAAATAAGAAACAAAGACACATAAGAAAACACAAGTTAGTAATACTTATTGCAGATTTCAATGGAGCCACATGACAACCTCATCTTCACATGAGAGCTTTAAAGAGTTATTAAGTGATACTACAATAAAATTTGCTTTTGTGGCTAGCTTACTGGTAGAATTTTAGTTAATGCGGAGTCTGATTATCATGAACCCAGCAACAAAACTTTGAAATGATGAATATCAATTTGTAAAGCATGCTAATATAAACAGGCATTTATTCTTTACATTAGTATAACTGAAATGAAAACAAAGAAACTGATTAAATGGAGAAATAGACCTGTCGACATTTCTCTAATATTAATTCTAACTTCTGCTATTTGTTTTAGCACATCAATATCATCTGTCACATTGCATTAATGTTTTAATTGTATTGTATTTTTTGTAAATTTATATCTAATTTGTAATTTTGATTTCTATTTCATAATTGCATAAAAGAGCTAGGCATGAGATGCTTACACCTTGTTCTGTAGATATTCATTAATTAACATAATTTACATCAAAACTAGAGGTTCCTAATTTTATTTTCTTTAATATGAATTATTAATAAAATACTTATAACGTTGTTAAGATTGTGGGAAAATACTTTTAGAGACTAAGGAAAGAATGAATTACTACAACCTTTTGAGATAACAATCTGGCAGAATCTGTTGAAATTCAAAAGCCTCATACCAATCAATTCACTTTTGGGAAACTATTCATAAGAAATAAAAGCATCTTCATATGTAGTTTTATAAAGATTATCATTGCAACATTTCAGGTAATGCTAAAACCGAAAAAATAAAATTTTAGCAAACCAAACTCAACAATCTATAAAATGAAAAATACATTATGACTAACCAGACTTTATCCCAGGATTTTAACATTCTTTGCCTTTTTTCCTTTTTGTTCTTTTGTGAGGTACAATAGAATTCTCTAAAGGCTATGTAATGTGTGATAACAACAGTTCTAATGGCTAGTGGAATTTGTGATTATGTGCTCTTGTGTTTTAAAACTTTCTCAGTTTTAATTTATAATAAGGCAAAAGTACTGATATATATATATAACTCAAATTAAAAAAGCACTTTGGAGTCCACAATATTTTTTACTATAAAATGTTTTTTATTTAAGAAATTTCTAACAATTGTTACTGCTAGTGTTTGTGAATCTAAGAGTTATAATTTCTTTCATCTATATATCTATATCTATCTATATCTATCTATATCATCTATATTGCACTTTAGGTTCTGGGGTACATGTGCAGAACATGCAGGATTGTTGCATAGATGCATACATGGCAATGTGGTTTGCTGCCTCCATCCCCCTGTCACCTATATCTGGCATTTCTCCCTATGTTATTCCTCTCTAACCTCACTACCACCCACTGTCCCTCTCCTATTCCCCCCAACAGACCCCAGTGTGTGATGCTCCCCTCCCTGTGGCCATGTGTTCTTATTGTTTGACACCCACCTATGAGTGAGAATATGCAATGTTGATTTTCTGTTCTTGTATCAGTTTACTGAGAATGATGGTTTCCAGATTCATCCATGTCCCTACAAAGGACACAAACTCATCATTTTTTTATGGCTGCATAGTATTCCGTGGTGTATTTGTGCCACATTTTCCTAGTCCAGTCTATCTTTGATGGGCATTTGGGTTGGTTTCAGGTATTTGCTATTATAAACAGTGCCACAATGAACATATGTGTATGTATGTCTTTAGAACACTATTTGATTTACAGAAAAATTGAGAAGATGGTAAAGGGAAGTTTTCATAAATCCAAATTTAGTTTCCCTTATTACTAACATCTTATACTTTTCACAATTAATAAATCAGTGTTGATACATTATCATTAACTAAAATCCATAGTTTGCTTAAAATTTGATATGATGTGATGAAAATGGAACTTTATTTCTGTTGTCTTCATCCCAAAATTATGTAACCCCAGTTACATAATGAGAAAAATATTAGAAAAATTCCAGTTGAAAGAATCCTACAAAATACATCACTAGTATTTCTCATAATGGTCCTAGCCATAAAAAAGAAACAGAAAAGTCTAAGAAAATGTCAAAATTTGTTATTTTTTTAACCTAATGTGCTTTTTCTCTATTCCAGGATTCCATCTATGATGCCACATTATGTAGAGTGCCATGTGTCCTTAGGCATCTCTTGGCTGTGACATTTTCTTGGACTTTTTCTGTTTTTTATGACCATGACTATTTTGAGGAATACTTAGCAATATATTTTGTAGGATCCTACTTTGAATATGATTTATCACCTTTGATGGTGACTTTAATCACTTGGCTGTGGTAGTGTTTGCCAGATTTCTATAATGTAAGGTTACTTTCCCCACATTCCCTTTTTATGGTACTCTATGGAACAAAAGTCATTATAAGAGCTCTCCCTCCTTGAAGGTGAAGTGTCTACATAAATTATTAGGAATGCTTTTTTTATGCACAGAAGATTTGTCCTTTTGCCTTTATGTATTGATTTAGTCAATTATTTATTCATATCATATGACTCATTGCTGTGGTTTGAATGTGTCCCCGAAATTTCATGTATTGGAAACTTAAGATCTAAATTCACATGTTGTTTGAGGATGGGGACTTTGGGAGGTAGTTAGGATTCAAGAAAGTTTTCAGGGTGGGGTCCCCATCCTTATGGCACTGGTAGCTTTACAAGAAGGGGAAGAGGGACATGACATGCATGTTCCTGCTTTCTTTCCATTTGATGCCCTCCACCATGTTATGATGCTACAAGTAGGGTCTTACCAGATGCTGTCACCTTGATATTAATCTTCCCAGCCTCCAGAACTGTAAGAAATAAATGTATATTTATTCTAAATTGCCCAGTCTCAGGGATTCTCTTTTAGTAACAGAAAAGTGACTAAATCTCATGGATATTTATTTTCTATGCTGTGTTATAATTTTTTACCACTTTGCTTATTTTGTTGCTCTTATCATTCTAGTTTTGGCCATTGTGTGATATTTTAGTTGGTTTTTACATGCCTGTAACATACTTCTGTCAATGGGTAGTGGGGTGTTTTATTGGTGTGAGGGTGGAGAAGTACTTTGTCACTTTTTGGCACTTATATGAGATGCTACATGATCTCATTTTGGCCCAGTCCTAAAATTGGCCATTTATCCAAGGAGCCCTACTTCCTTTTATAGGAAATAGTATTAAAAACCAAGGCCTTGGTTGTTGTGGTACAATAATTTTTAAGAGTTTGTACTAACTGGTGCAAAATTCACTTAAATATTGTGTATAATTATACCTACAGATGTTTGGAAGAAAGCAGTGTATTGAAAATAGCAGAGCACAGGCAGATTTTGTTTTGAGTCAAAGCTCTTCATTTGAGTCAAGTTTCACTATGACCTTGAGACAATTACCTATCCTTCTGATTACTTCTTCAATCTTACTCAAGCCAAACAAACTTGTTTTTCTTTGTAATTTTTCCAAAGCAAAAGAAAATTTTGTGACAAATATCATGCAGAAAAAATATATATGTGTATATATGTTTAAAATAAAATACTCTACCTTAATGGTATCTCATAATCTACAGTAATTATTTACTCAGGCATTATAATCTTATATACATTATATCCTTTAATTCTTACAACAACACTATTTGTATTATCTGTATTATTCTTTCCTGCATTTTAGACATAAGGAAACTGAAACTCGGGTTAATTTAACAAGTGTAAAGTTTCTAACATCGTGGCAGTTACATATTCAATTCTAATTAATGTTATTCCTCTTGTCTTTTACTAATGTGAACAAACAATGATGAAAGAGTAAACTTTTGGCCTGTCTCATGGGCCAGGGAGTTGTTTCCTAGATCTTACTTGTTTGCCAAAGTGTCTCACAGAGTCAGGCATGCTGTGGGGGTTGGTGAGTCCGCTGGCTAGAAGGCATCCCCCTCATGCCAAAGTTAAAGTGGCCTATATAAACTTTTTTCTAGAACTGGTACACCAAAGGCATAAGTAACAACAATCATCAAAGTAACAATAATATTTGACATATTTGAGATTTTACTTTGTACCAAGCACTATGTTAAATTAATATTAATATTCATCATCTTCATTGTCACAACAAATTTGCAAGGTCTTAACTAGCCCATTTTTTTTAGATGAGAAAACTGAAGCTTGGAGTGATTCATTTTATTTCCCAAAGTAATGCAAATTGTAAGTTGCAGAGTCAGTGTTTGCAGCCAAGATTGTGTGATTCCAAACCCGTTTTCTTAGCTATTATAAATGGGAGAACAGCAATTGTTGGCAAGTGAAGGATGCTATGGGAAGTTTTTAGAACTTAGTAACAGCAACAAGCTTCCCTTAAGTTCTAGGGTTGCAAATATTTGTGCAATGCAAATGAAGAGCAGGATCATGAGGACTGTAGAAAGGTAATTAAGGAAGGCTTTATGCTTAAAGTCTGAACACTGAACAACTGTAGAAAGAGCTGATGAGAATTTTCAGCAGTAGGTACAGAAGTTCTGATACATGGATGCAGAGATCACTTGGCATAAGAAAGGAAACCAATGTACAACACAGAATTAGAGAAAACTATGGGAATTTAGGTGGAACTAGGATAAAGATGTATCCCTCAACCATTCCCAGCAAAGTATGTCATCATTTTTATACTGAAAAGAGTAGATATTAACATTTGATCTATATGTAGTCTTTTATTTGTAGTTTTTATATGTGCATTGTAGTGGATTATGTGTTTTAAAAAGACTTTGTGATGGTCAATTTCATGTGCCAACTTGACTGGGCCATGGGATGCTGAGACATTTGGCCAAATATCTTTCTAAGTACATCTGTGAGGGTGTTTCTGGATTTGAATTGGTTTCCCTAATGTGGGTGGGCCGCACCGTGGGACCCACCCAATCAATTCAAGATATGAATAAAATAGGCTGAGCCTATTTTATTATATAAGGTCCTGTGACCTTACAGCTTTGAGCCAGGACATCAATCTTTTCCTGCATTTAGAATCAAACTGAAATGTTGGCTCTTCTTGGGTCTTGAGATTGCTGGCATTCAGAATGGAGAAACACCATCGGCTCTTCTTGTTCTCTGGTTTTCAAACTCATACTGGAACTTATACCATCAAATCTCTTGCATCTCCAGTGTGGGACTCATCAGCTTCCATTATAGCAAATCTTTATAATTTTTATAAGGATTAAATATTATTATCATATTAAGAATTATTAAGAATTGAATAGTAATTATTATATGTTATATTAATTACAATATATAATACATTATTATATAAGGATTATTAAATTAAGCCAATTCTTACAATAAATCTCTTGATATATGGTATGTAATATATAATATGTATTATCTATATATTTCATACATAAAATATGTACAATACGTATTATATATTTATCTGTATTATATACATTTTATATATATATATGCATACACACACACACACACACACACACACATCATACACATATATTCTATTCTATTTTTTCTGGAGAATCCTGACTAGTGTAGACTCCAACAATATTTCTATTTTCATATGCTGTTAAAGAAACTTGCCATTCCTCTATTATGTTCCCTCCTCTCTGCTTGGGTTTAGGACTAATAGAATACAGCAGAAATAACACCGTGTGACTTTTAAGGCAAGCTCATAAAAGGTGACACAAATTCCAACTGCAACTTTCCCTTGAGACATATGCCTTAGGAGCGTTGAGCTTCCGTGGAAGTGCGTGACTGAGGAAGTGCGTGAGTGAGGAAGACTTCCAACAATTTCAGTTCCAGCCACTCACTGCACAAGAAAGCCTGAGAAAAACATTGCCTAGCTCAGGTCAGTCAACACCCAGTACCTTGTGAGAAAGATAATAAAAATAATTTATTATTGTTTTATGGGACTAGCATGCAGCTTGCTACAGCAAGAGATAACCAAAATATGTGCACAGAAAAAAAAAACATAGAAAACTATAAACCTAAGTATATGAATGCATAAGGATGCAAATTGAAAGTTATAATTGAATGATTAAGAGGCAATAAATACCAGATACAAAAGTGTGTGGTGAGATAGGCTTTTCTATACCAATTTGAGAAATATATAACCAAAACTGGGCTAAACAACTTACATCAAAAGTTTAAAGAAATTTAATTGTTGACATTTTTAGGTAGGAGTGTGAAGAGAATTTTTTTGGACAAAGCTGCCCAGTAATGGCAACTCTCCCTGTCCTCCCACCATCATGCAGGAGGGAAGGGTGCTTCCACAATCTTAAGTCAGTTGGAGAATCCCCAACGGAGCCTCTCAGAGGCTGCAGTATCTCACTGCAGCCTGGGAAAGCTAGAGGATGAGAGATGGGCTGGTTAGATGCTTTAGTGGTTGAGTGAGAAAAGCTTAATGCTAGAATAAGATCACATAACACGCCTACAATTTGTTGGGGCAAAGAATGCTTATTTCCAGAGGATTAGAGGTAGGCTAAGTGGGGACAGACAGAGCTATCCTGTATATATTTTTAAATCTTTCTAAGAGAGTTACCTGAAAGCATGATGGAGAGTCTGTTTAGAATAAGCCTCCAATGCAAAAAGTGATGAGGGATGAACATGTACGCAGAGGAAAATGCATCACCCATACCATAGGAATTACAATGAATGCTCCTGGGAGTTTCTAAAGAATCCACAAAACATTCAGAGTCAGCTTCTTACATCTGCCTGGCTCAGGGTGTTTGAAGCCATCTTAATATAGGAATAGTCAACTAAGCAGTGGACTGCTTCTCCCTCCACACAAGACCAGCCTCTTTTTCTAATCTTTGCTCCAATCCAAAAGGATGAGGAAACTTGGTGAGCTAAATGGAATAGAAGCAAGGAAGGTAGAAGAGAGAAGGACTCCCTCATTCCCTGATCTTCTACCTACAGAAGAAATTAGCTAAGGGAGAGAAAACAATTTAAATAACTTTAAATTATGATTATTAAATGAGATTAGACATTTTACAATTTCTGAATTGAAACTCTATTTCAATAGATATTTAACCAACAATTATTAATAATTATTAAGCAACTATTATGTGGCAGTCCTATCAGAGGTTTTGAGGATAAAGCTGTGAATAGAACAAAGAAAATCCCCTGCTCTCATGGAACTTGCATTCTAATGGGAAGATGCAGACAATAAATAAATGAATAGGTTTCATTTATGGTATATCAGATGGTGATATGTGCTGTGGAGAAAATATAACAGGGAAGGGTGGAGGGAGTGCCAGGCGTAGGGTGAGTAGACGATCATAGAAGGCATCCCTGAGGAGATAACACTTTCCATTAATGCTTTCTGTGGAACCTATTAAAAAAAATTGAAAGCACCTCTGTTATTTTAAAAAATTGTATTAGTAAGGGAAAATAATGCTAACAGTTATTCAGAAAAATTGTGCAATCTCATTCTCTTGACAAAATACAGTTTTATTTTTGGCTCATATTAAAGGCTGTCATGGCTCATAGCCTTTCAGGTACAGAGGCTCTTTGCCTTGAGTGGCCACTCCAGCCCCAACCCCCAATCCCTTAGAGCTCTGCAGTGAATTCGCCTCACTGGACCCACAGGTAAAGAAAAGAATACATGTGGAGAAGGCATAGCTGTGTTTTATTACTTTAGCCCAGAGGAGACACACATCACTCTCACCTACATCCACTGGCAAGGAGGCACTTAGCCATACCTAGATGTAAGAGAGTTTAGTAACAAGTCCACAGAGGTGTAGAAAATATGGATTTTGGTGAACACTATGAGTTTTGGGCCCATAGATAGCTTCTTGGATTGAGTACAAGCAAACAAAGACAAATACTGGGACACTGGTTGGGCTGGCTAGGCAGGGAAATTGTGCTAACCAATAGTGCCTGATAGAACAGTTTCTGATTATGTTTAACACATGCTAGATGTAATTATGTTCAGTACTAGAATGGATTTATTAGGGTAGAATAATTATGAATGACTTTTTATCTTGAATGTAATTTTAAATTAATTCTATTTACTTAATAAAAAGGGGGAAATACAGTTCAAAACAAATAGTACAGGACTTGCTAGAGTAAATGTTTGCTATGGTTTTATGGAATGTCATCAAAATGGCAGAAATGTTTCATTTTAAACCAAAAATATAATTTATCCAAGAATGTGCCTGAAGGATTCTTATTCATTGAACAATTCATCAAGAAGTAAAAGGGCATTTATAATATTAAATGTGCTTAAGGTATTAACTAGAGAATTATTAACATACCCAACATGTCTTGTTCTGTTTTAGTATCAGATTATTGGTAGACATCATTTATTTAAGAAATAACAAAAATGTTAGGAATATTAGTATTTTTAGTATTATAAAATATATAATATTTCAATAATATTTCCCCATTGATTTGCAGTGAGACCCCTCCCCCCATTCATCCTTTATCAGGATTCTTCATGTGTGTGCATTGTTTGTGGCTCTTTGTGAAAAAGGTTCAGAGGTCCAGGTGCAGTGCTGATATGTTTGATGTCCAGGGTGTTTATTAGGGATCAGCACTTGTGGAAGGGATGAGAAAGAAGCAGGATTGGGCAGATAAGAAGTCAACATGTGGTACAGGGCTAAAAAAAGACTCAGGCAACCTTTCAGGGAATTTGGAATAGGAATATAATAAGCCTTGAGAATTGTCCCATGGTGAGCTGAAAATCCCTGGCCTTCATACTTCCTCAATCAGTCTTGGGATGTGGACCACTGTGGGAGGGATGTGCTTGTGGAAAGGCAGGCTTCTGCCTGAGACAAACCCTGAAGGAACTGACATCAGAAGCTATAAGCACACGGCATCAGTATCAAATCCTTTCCTAAAGATGGAAGGCCTCTTTGGGAAGACCCCTTAGGCACATCTCCCAGTCCACTACATTATTATCTTCCATTTGCATATTATCCTATCCTTAAATCAAGAATTAATATTTGCAGGCCGAGTGTGGTGGCTCACATCTGCAATCACAGCCCTTTGGCAGGCCAAGGCAGCTGGATCATCTGAGGTAAGGAGTTCAAGACCAGCCTGACCAACATGGTGAAATCCCATCTCTACTAAAAATACAAAAATTAACCTCACGTGGTGGTGCTTGCCTGTAATCCCAGCTACTCAGAGGCTGAGGCAGGAGAACCGCTTAAACCGGGAGGTGGAGGTTGTGGTCACGCCAGATCGAGCCACTGCACTCCAGCCTGGGTGACAGAGAGAGACTCCATCACAAACAAAGAAACAAACAAACAAAAGAATTAATATCTGGGAGGGTGAATCTACCTACCTAACAATTATTCCTCAAAATGGAATGATCTATTATCAACCTTTTTGTTTCTATTTTAATTTTTGAGTTTATATATCCAGTTCCAAGAAATTGCGTAAATTTATAACTCAGGAAGAAATATTATCTCTGTGATATCACCTTACTGTAAAAATATATAATATTTTTCTATTAATTTACAGTTTATGACCTTTCTAAGGCTTTACAGTTTTCTCCATAGAGAATTATTATCTTTCCTTAAGTCAATTTCTACTTAAAGTTTTTGTAGATATTTTAAGTGGATTTTTTTTCCTTTGGTAATTTTCATAGCTTTGTTTCTCATATATAGGAAAACTTGATTTTGAATATTCATATTATGTCTGGAAATTATTTTGAACTGTTCTATTCATTTGTCTATGGATTTTTTTCATATTTTCTTTGTATAAAATCATATCTCTTCAAAAGACTCTGTTTTGCCATGATTTTATATTTTAATTCTGATCCTTTTAATGTGTTTTATTTAAAAATTATATAAAAATTATTTTATTTCAAGATCTAAAATTTTCAGTACAATGTTGAATAGAAACATTGTTTTGTTTCTCATTTTAAAAGGTATGTATCTAAAATTTCACCATTAACTTTTACTTTAGATTTAGGTTATTCATAGATGATTTTTATCTGCTCAAAATAGTCTATAATTCCCATTTGCTTATATTTTTTCTGTTTTCATAAACAAGTGTTGAATAATATTCAATGCTTATCAACATATAAGATGAACCTTTGGATTTTCTCTTTTATCATCTTAATGCTGTATTCTATAGTACATTTTCTGGTGTTGTACTCTCTTTGCATTTCTGGATTAAAACCAAGTTGCTTATGACTCATCTTTCTTTTTATATATATTGTGTTACAGTTTTATATAGAATATTTGCATCTGTTCAGAAATGAGATTGATCTATAAATTTCTTATCTTGTACTCTATCTGTTTGATTTTGGGTTGAAGTTATTCTAGCCTTATAAAATGAGGCACTTCAACTCTTTTTGTTTTCTGAATTATTTGAAATAATTTTTTAGAAAAGGAATTTTTTTTAATTGTTCACTTGGCAAAATAAATCCCATATGGAAATAGTAAAAGTGTGGAGATTTTAGGGGAAAGGGAGGGCATTTAAGATTTTGTATTATCAATTCAATTTATTCACTAGTCTTTATTTTATTCAAGTTTCTCATTTTTCTTGAGCAGATTTTATAATTTGTATTTGTTCTAGCTAATTATCTTTTTTGCTTCATTTTTGAATTTATACACATAAAATTATTTATTTAAAGCTTTTGAAATAAAAAATATCTTTAGTTGTCTTTTCATAACGGTTTAAGTAATTTTTGGATAAATATTCATAAATATTTGTATTAGCTTGATTTTTTGATAAAATACCCACTTTAATTTATTAAATCAATTGTTATTTTCTGAATTACTTTTGTTTTGTATTTTTAGTAGAGATAGGGTTTCACTACGTTGGCCAGACTGGTCTCAAACACCTGATGTCAGGTGATCAATCCACCAGCCTCGACCTCTCAAAGTGCTGGGATTACAGATGTGAGCCACCGCTTCTGGCCAATTGGTTTTTACTCTTAATTATCTCCTTTGTTTTGTACTTTATATTATCTCTATAATTTTTTTGCTATCTGCTTGACTTAAATGCTGAAACCATTTTTTAAATCTTTCTTTATCTTTTTTCACAGCCTGTACTTCAAGCCATGTTTGTTCCATTAGGACAGCTTTAGTTAACAGAAATTTATAGGTTCTTTACTATAATTAACAGGAATTTATAGGTCCTTTTACTTTCAATGTGAAATGCTTTTTCACAACTGCTATGAATTGACCTTTATCACATGAGCAATTTAGAATTGAATATGTAAGTTTCCAATTGTGTGCGATTTAAAAAATTATCATAAATTATTGCTATTGTATGATGAGATGCAATGATTTTTTAGAGGAAATAAATGTCAGAGGAACCATGTGCTTAATGACATAGAATTGTGAATTACGCAAATGCTACTGTGTTGATCAAAATTATTCTCTTTATTATTTGATAATATGACAGCTGATCATAAACAACTATTAATGCTTGCTGATAATGATAGTTTTCCAGGGGAAATGTTCTGGCAGAAATGTTAGAGCTATAGCAGGATCCCCTAGTGTTCCTGAAAGATTAGAAACCTATACAGTCTCAATTTTTAAAATACGTAAACTGGACAATTTTGTTCTTAATCATCATTTATTCTAAATGCAGTAACTCAAGAATGAGAAACCAAACATATGTTTTCACTTATAATTTGGAAACTATATAAGGACACAAAGGTAGGAGAATGGTATAATGAATTTCGGAGACCCAGGGAGAAAGTTGAGAGGTGGGTGATGGATAAAAGACTATATATTGGGCACAGTGTACACTGCTGCACCAAAGTCTCAGAAATCACCACTAAATAACTTATCCATGTAACAAAAAATAATTATTTATCGTTTATATTAAAAATCCCTGGTATCCCCAAAACTATTATAATTAATATATATAAAATGTCAGTCTGATAAAGTTGCAGTTTTGCTTTCCTTATGAAACGTTTGAGATGGAAAAATGGAAGGCTTCTTATCAAAATAGATCTATACATTCACACTGTGGTTTAATATTTTGTTGTTGCTGTCATAGTAACTATAGATATAAAATGGTAAAACTGGCTCAAAATATCTTCAATGTCCATAATAGACAAAAACCTAAAATGATAAGCAGCAGAGAAGGCAGAATCTAGTTAGGCTCCTCATCCAGGGGTAGACGGCTGGGCCTAGGTGTGAGATAGAAAAGAGCAAAGGTGATTGAGTGGGTGGGGCATTGGGGAACTAGAAAACCTGAGCCAAAGTCTCTCTCTTTAAAGCTAGGACCTAGAGTGTCACTGGAAAGAATTTTCCACAGTTTTAGAAGGATGCAGTCCCAAAGAAATAAGAAAGCATAGATTCAAGATCTGAGGCAAGTTGCTCATTTGTTTGAAGATAGTATTGTCAGGATCCCATTATAATGGTGGAGGATCTCAGGTTCTCTTATAGAACCTAATTCTGGACAAGAGGTCTGGCAAGCTCTGGGGATGCAACAGAAACCTACAACCAGAGAAGTGTCTGCAGAGAGTCAGATTTAGCAAGAGAAATAAAAATAGAAGGAAAAAAAGCAAACACGTGAAAATGCCGCCCACTTGAAATAACTCTGGTAACCAGTATTTCAAAATGTCTAATGCTAATATGTTTTTAAATTAACAAGCAGTTTAGAAATTTACTTCAGATAAATTACTTTCATAAAAAAGTCTTTAAAGATGACTTAAAATTAATACATATTCTATATTTAAAAAGAAAAATGAAAATATTTTTCTTTTAAAGTTGTGTCAGATATTTTTTAAAGTGGAAATGAAACAAGAACAAGAAAACATGAAAAATCATGAAAGCAATAGATGAAAAAATTCTAGATGAGTGCATATCAAATTGTTGGTAAAGGATTATTCTTTTCCAATTTGATATTTTTATGAAATAAAATAATGAATTCAATTAAATTACAAAAACTACCAGAATGTGCAAAATGCAAGCACAATTGTTATATTCAATAGACATAAAACAATTTTAATAAATTTTAATACATATAATCAGAACAGAAAAAGAAAATAATTTTAAATATTATACATCTGCTTTGAAAGCAATTAATATATGGAGTTACTATTACAATAGCAATTTCCTGTCATTCTGTAGATAGTTATTAGTAAAATAATGATTCATTTTCTTAAACACTTTGAATGACATCAATGTATATTAATAAACATTTGAAGCTTTTTATATAACAAGTGTGTTTGCTCCTTGTTTATGAACTACTTAGGAAGATATTAGCAAAAATGCTCCCCACAGGGAATAATGTGCATTAAAAATGTTTCAATGTTTTATTTTAATATCATTCATAACAGAGGAATCACATTCACAAGAGGTCTCATAAGGCTCAGTTTTAGCTTTCATCCAAAATGAAACAAATGACACCATTTTCAAACATCATCATCAATTTTTCTTTGCTATCCAGATCCAACAATTTATAATACAAAGTTACAATAATTAAATTTAAATTAGCATCAGATGAAAGAAATGGACTCTAGATCTATAAAGTTTTTTTCTGTGTATGCATTTCTCTTGATTAAAAAAAGAAAATTGGCCAGGTGCAGTGGCTCATGCCTGTAATCCCAGCACTTTGAGAGGGTGAGGCAGGCAGATCACTTAAGGTCAGGTGTGCAAGACCAGCCTGGCCAACATGACAAAACATTGTCTCTACTAAAAATACAAAAATTAGCCAAGAGTGGTGGCAGGTGCTTGTAATCCCAGCTACTCGGGAGGCTGAGGCAGGAGAATTGCTTCAACCCAAAAAGCAGAGGTTGCAGCCAGCCGAGACCACATCACTGCATTTCAGCCTGGGCAACAAAAGTGAAACTCCATCTAAAAAAAAAAAAAAAAAAAGAAAGAAAACCAAAACATTCTATCACATTGCTTCAGTCTAATCATGAGTAAATGTTAGATAGCCTCAAATTGAAGGACATGCCACAAAATGCCTGCTCTAACCAAAACTTTTTAAAATAATCAAAGACATTAAAAAAGAAAAGAAAAAAAGGCAAGACTGAGAAACTGTCCCAATTGGAGAAGACGAAAGAGATGTGATGAGAAAATACAATGTGGTATCTTGGGTTAAATTCAAATGAAGTCTGAAATTAAAGCTAAAATAAACATGTTAAATCCAATGACATTTGGTGATAAATTTTTGCAGATGTGCAATAGCAAGACAATAGTTTGTTTCATTGATAAATAATATTAAATTATGAAATTTGTCAAATAAGCAGTAGAAACTTGTTTTTGCCTTTAATCTTATCCGCAGTTGAAAAATATGTTGTGTTCCCTTCTTGACGTGTGAGTATTAAGATCATTAAAATAGAATAATGGCCTCCAGCTCCATTCAAGTTGGTGTAAAGGCCATTATTTCCTTCCTTTTTATGGCTGAGTAGTTTTCCATGGTGTATATATAACTCATTTTTTTAATCACTCATTGGTTGATGGGATTTAGATTGGTTCCATATTTTTGCAATTGCAAATTGTGCTGCCATGAACATGCGGGTGCAAGTGTCTTTTTCATATAATGACTTCTTTTCTTTGGGTAGATACCCAGTAGTGGGATTGCTGAATTAAATGGTAGTTCTACTTTCAGTTCTTTAAGAAATCTTTATATTATTTTCCACAGTGGTTTTACCAGTTTACATCCTACTACCAGTGTAAAAGTGTTCTCTTTTTTAGCACATTCATGCCAAGCTCTATTATTGTTTGATTTTTTTAATCATAGCCATTCTTGCAGGAGTAAGGTGGTATCTCATTGTGGCTTTAATTTGCCTTTCCCTAATAATTAGTGATGTTGAACATTTTTTGTGTTTTTTTGGCTGTTTGTATACCTTTTTTGAGAATTATTTATTCGTATCCTTTGTCCACTTGTTGATGGGATTATTATTATTATTTTTTCTTGCTGATTTGTTTCAGTTCCTTGTAGATTTTGGATATTAGTCCTTTGTAGGATGCATAGTTTGTAAATATTTTACCCCACTCTGTGGCTCCTTTTTCTATTCTGCTGATTATTTCTTTGGCTGTGGGGAAGATTTTTAGTTTAATTAGGTCCCATTTATTTACTTTTGTTTTTGTTTTTGTTGCATTTGCTTTTGGGGTCTTAGTCATGAATTCCTTGCCTAAGCCAGTGCTTAGAAGAGTTTTTTTAATGTTATCTTCTAGAATTTTTATGGTTTCAGGTCTTAGATTTAAGTCTTTGATCCATCTTGAGTTGATTTTTGTATAAGGTGAGAGATGAGGATCCAGTTTCACCCTTCTACATGTGGTTTACCAGTTTCCCTAGCACCATTTATTAAATAGAGTATCCTTTTCCCACTTTATTTGGCTTTATTTCTGAGTTCTCTACTCTGTTCGTTCCATTGGTCTACATGTCAATTTTTATACCAGAACCATGCTATTTTGGTAAGTATAGCCTTGTGCTATAATTTGAAGTTGGGTAATCCAATGTCTCCAGACATGTTCTTTTTTGGTTCCATGTGAATTTTAGGATTTTTTTTTATAGTTCTGTGAAAAATGATGATGATATTTTGATGGGAGTTGCATTGAATTTGTAAATTGCTTTGGGCAGTATAGTCATTTTTACAATATTGATTCTACCCATCCATGAACATAGGATGTATTTCCATTTGTTTGTATCATCTATGATTTCTTTCAGCAGTGTTTTGTAGTTTTCCTTGCAGAAATCTCTTTCTTAGGTTAAGTATATTTCTAAGTATTTTATTTTGTATTTTTTGCAGATGTTGTAAAATGAATTGAGTTTTTGATTTGATTCTCACCTTGGCCATTGTTGGGGTGTAGCACTGCTATTGATTTGTGTACATTGATTTTGTATCCTGAGAGTTTACTGAATTTATTTCTTAGATCTAGGAGGTTTGGGAGGAGTCTTTAGGTTTTCTAGGTATATTATATCATCAGTGAACAGTGACAGTTTGACTTCCTTTTTTTTCAATGTGGATGCCTTTTATTTCTTTCTCTTGTCTGATTGCTCTGGCTAGGACTTCCAGTACTGTGTTAAATAGAAGTGGTGAAAGTGGCATCCTTGTCTTGTTTTAGTACTCGGGGAATGCTTTTAGCTTTCCTCATTCAACCTACTTTTGATTGTGGGTTAGTCAAAGATGGCTTTTATTACTTTGAGGTATGCCCCTTATATGTCAATTTTGTTGAAGGTTTTTATCATGAAGCAATGTTGAATTTTATCAAATGCTTTTTCTGCATCTATTGAGATTATCATATGATTTTTGTTTTAAATTCGGTTTACGTGACGTATTATATTTATTGACTTGTTTGTGTTAAACCATCTCTGCATCCCTGATATGAAACCTACTTGATCATGTTGTATTATCTTTTTTAATATGCTATTGGATTATATGCTAGCATTTTTTTTTTTAATAGATGGGGTTTCACCATGTTGGTCAGGCTTGTCTTGAACTCCCGGCCTCAGGTGATCCACCCACCTTGGCCTCCAAAGTGCTTAGATTACAGGCGTGAGACACCATGCCTGGCTGCTAGCATTTTGTTAATGATTTTTGCATTTATATTCATCAGCACTACTGGTCTACAGTTTTCTTTCTTTGTTATGTCCTTTCCTGGTTTTGGTATTCAGGTGATATTGGCTTCATAGAGTGATTTAGGGAACATTTCCTCTTTTTCTATCTTTTGAAATAGTTTCAGTAGGATTGGTACCAATTCTTCTGTGAATAAATGTCTGATAGAATTGAGCTGTGAATACATCTGGTCCTAGACATTTTTTGGTGGACAATTATTTTTATTACTGTTTCAGTCACATTATTTGTTATTAATGTTTTCAGAGTTTTTATTTCTTTCTGATTTAATCTAGGAGAATTGCACATTTCCAGAAAGGTATACAGCTCCTCTAGATTTTCTAGTTTGTATGCATAAAGGCATTCATAGTAGCCTTGAATGATCTTTTGCATTTCTGCAGTATCACCTGTAATATCACCAGCTTCATTTCTAGCTGAGCTTATTTGGATCTTCTCTCTTCCTGGTTAATCTTGCTAACAATGTCTCAATTTTGTTTATCTTGTTAAAGAAGTTTTTTGTTCATTTATATTTTTGTATTTTTTGTTTGTTTCAGGGCATTTGGCTCTGCTCTGATCCTTGTTATTTCTTTTCTTCCACTCAGTTTGGGTTTGTTTTATTCTTGTTTCTCTAGTTCCTCAAAGTGTGATATTAGGTTGTCTATTTGTGCCCTTTCAGGCTTTTTTAAAATTAATGCTATGAGCTTTTTGCTTAGCACCACTTTTGCTGTATCCCAGAGATTTTGATAAGTTATGTGTCACTATTAATGTTCATTTCAAAGAATTTCTTAATTTCCACATTGACTTTATTGTTAATTCAAAGATAATTTAAGAGCAGATTATTTAATTTCCATGTATTTGTATAGTTTTTAGGGTTCATTTTGGTGTTGATTTCCAGTTTTATTCTTCTGTTGTCTAAGAAGATACTTGATACAATGTCAATTTTCATAAATTTATTAAGACTTGTTTAGTTGCCTATCATATGGTCTATCTTGGAGAATGTTCCATGTGCTGATGAGAAGAATGTATATTCTGCAGTCATTGGGAATAATGTTCTGTAAATATCTGTTAAGTCCATTTATTCTAGGATATAGTTTAAGTCCATTGTTTCTTTGTTGACCTTCTGTCTGGATGATCAGTCTGGCACTGTCAGTGAAGTGTTAAAATCCCCCACTGTTATTATGCGTCTATCTCATTACTTAGGTTTAGTAGTAATTGTTTCATAAATTTGGGACCTTCAGTGTCAGGTTCATATATATATTTAGGAGTGTAATATATTTTTGTTAGGCTAATCTTTCTATTATTATATAATGTCTTTCTTTGTCTATTTTTACTGTCGTGGCTTTAAGGTCTGTTTTGTCTAATACAAGAATAGCTATTCCTGATTGCTTTTGGTTTCCATTTGCGTGGGATATCTTTTTCCACCCCTTTACCTTAAGTTTATGTGAGTCCTTATGTGTTTGGTGAATCTCTTAAAGACAGCAGATATATATATTTTTGATTCATTCTGCAATTCTGTATCCTTTAAGTGGAGAACTTAGGCCATTTATATTCAACATTAGTATTGAGATATGAGATACTGTTCTATTCATCGTATTAGTTGTGCTAAAATACCATTTTTTTCATTGTGCTATTATTATATAGGCCCTGTGAGATTTATGCTTTAGGGAAGTTCTATTTAGGTGTATATTGAGGTTTTGTTTCAAGATTTAGGACTCCTTTTAGCATTTCTTATAGTGCTGATTTGGTAGTGGCCATTCTCTCAGCATGCGTTTGTGTGAAAAAGAACATCTCTTCTTCACTTATGATGCTTAGTTTTGCTGGTTGAGAAATTCTTGGCTGACAATTATTTTATTTAAGAAACCCAATCCCTTCTGACTTAATATGTTTTTAGTGTTTCTTTAATGAATGTCACTAAATGAATACAGACATCATCACTAGTAGTATCTAATTCAGAATTGCTATTTTTTGGTCTATGAGGATAAATTTAAATATAAAAAATTTCCTCTAGATACTGAAATTTAAATAAAATACTGCTTGGCTTCAAATTCTGTTTTATTGGTCCTCCCACACTTTCAGTAACTAAGATAATACAATATAAAAAGACATGGCATTATAGAAATTCAGTAAGTGTAATTCTTCTTAGTCACATCAGAAAAGAAGCAAAATACCCCTTTCTACGGTGAAGTTTGCTTTGAATTATTAGTAATCTTTCTTTGCTATCTAGATTATCATTACTTTTTCACAATATTTCTGCCTGTTTTCATACCAAATATATGGTTTTTGGTGCATATCAAGCCTTAAAGATATTTCAAGTCAGGCTTGGCAGAGTTATTTTTTGAGAATGAGTAATATTAGAAGTAAAACAATGTTTTTTATTTTAAATATTAATAGATCAAAAAGATGACATGTTCACTATGTTTTATTAATGAATATAGGTTTTCTTGTTCTATACTAAGGCAACTAATTTTGATTGAGCATACTCTGAATAGTGACTAAATACTTTAGGGAAATATATTTGGAAATGTGTTAACATGTTTTGATTATAAAATTACATTTAATATTCTCAAACTATTTCTTTGGAAAAATTCTCAAATTTATTGGGAAGAATTAATGCATTAAAACAATTTTCTACATATTTACTTTTAAGATAAAATCCAGTGGAAAAACCAGAAATAGCAAACATATGAGAATGGATGAAGTTTGCTAAGAAGACATGTTTGTCTTTATGGCAGATATTAATGATTGCTTACTCAATGGCCATTTTCTTCCACTTCTTCCATTCTGACAGAATTTCCCTCTTGCCATAGAGGCAGAAAAAGCCCAGATGTCCATTTTCTGGTATCCCTGATAGCTATGTCAAATGGGATGGAAGAAGTGCCGCATGTTTCCGGAATAGTTTTACGATTTTAAAATAAGAGGGGCCAGTGAAAGGAAATACCTTATTTTTTGCTGCTTTTGGACATTGTCCTGGGAGGATGAATTGATGAAAGCTATGACAGCCATGCTGTAGTCACAGCAGGTAAGCCAAGGGCTCTGAGACTTCTGGGCTGTGGAAAAAATAAACTTTGTAACTGCTTTCATGTGGACTTTCTTTTACATCATGTAAAAACTTGTACTTTTAGTTAGGTATCATCTTGATAAGATAGTCTCTGCTTAAGAGCTAGATTAATTCTACTCTATAAAGATATTAAGAATTAGCTAAAATATGCTCATGTTGGTGATCAGTGCCTGATGTGGGGGGATGAATGGATGGGTGAAGGGTTAAGAATGATTGTAAAGTTGAAATTACAGTTTTATGTTTATCAGAACTAATATTAGTACAATTAAGTCTATTTTTAATAGACTAAAGAAAATCTAATGCTGATATGATGAATATATGTGAGACTAAACATCAGCTTCTGGCATGGGCAACTGCAGTTTTTAGAAAAGCAAGATGGTGGGGGAAAGATCTTAGGTAAAGTAGAAATGTTGAGAGTGAGCTATGCTAAATTTTGTCCCTGTAAGCACCAGAAGCTTCTCTTTAATAGTTGCTCAAATATTAACCCATTCATAATGTTTATAATAACATTTAATTGTTTATAAAAGTTAGGAATTTATGAAAGCAAGTTTCTTTGAGTAAGGAACCACACTTTAGAGGTTTTTACTTGTGCACAACTATAGAAAATGTATTATAGATCAATATACTGTGGGATTCCAACATTAACATTCAAATCTCTCCTCAGCATGGTTCTCAGGAGGGAAGACTCTTAGTTTGGTAAGAAATAGCATTCTGTAATCGTTTAGCCTCCAAAGTCTGGCTGATCATTTTGGGTATTCCCTCATTCTGCACAGAAGGATTCATTGGGAAGGAGTAACTGATGCCATGGAATGAAAATATATAAACTTTTATTTAGGGATATAGATGCTCTTCAGTTGCTTGGCCCTGAGACATTTTTCTATGAGGAGAATGCCCTTTATTGTTTGGACAATTTTCTCTGATACCTATTATGCAATGGAGATGAGGTTTTCTGGAAGGGTAAATTCTAGATCTAAGTAATTCTGGAAAGACACATAGACATCATCATGTACTATGTAACACAGTTTGATGGCTGAAAATTAAAGAATGATTGTTTTAATTATTCACTCCTAATATTAGCATCACAGCAAAATGTGTATTTCTGGCATTGCAACTCTAGACGCTTTGAGCTCACTAGAGAACTGTGAAAGAAAAGTAGGATTTTGCTCCTATAAAACTTTAACAATATAATATTTTCTCCCCCAACTTGGAATCCTCTAAAGAAGCAGCTTGATATAGTAGAAAAGGCACCAAAATAAAGTTTATGTGTTTTAAGTTCTAAGTTTGGTTTCTTTATTCACTGATCACTTAATTTGGGACAAACTTTCACCCTTCCTAAGCCCTGATTTTTTTTCTTGTATAATAAAGACAATAATTTCTTTCATGCAAGAATAGCATTTTGTGGAGATTCAAAGAAGTGTTATGTTTCAATGTGCTTTAACAGCTCTAAAGCATTTACAAGTGTTGTCATCTTATCTTTTGGGCTGTAGAAATTTGAAAGCTGTTGTTTGGAAAAGTGAAGTCTCTGAGAAGCAGGCATACTGATATTAGAAATGACAGGTGAAAACCTAACGACAAAGATGAACTGGGAACCAGAGTACAACATTGGCAGTTATAATGATGACTGAATCATCAATGAAAAGGCAAATTATGTTTAGGACAGTATGTTTTTAAAAGACACAGATGTGAAATCAAACAGCGTTTTTAATGGTTAAATATTTTGGACCATGCCAGGGTGAGGTTTAGCTGATTAGAAAATGGATACATTTGGTTTATATTACTTCCCAAATGTCTTATAAATAGAGACACCGATTGCCTTTGGTCCAGGCTGTATTTTCCATGGTGAAAAGATATTTCATTGCCTTGGTTCATGCACCAGGCACAGGTAAAATTTAGCCTCTCAAAGTCTTGAATTAATCATAAATTTTTGCCTAAGTATTTTTCGCAAAACTATTTCATATTCTGCACACCACATTATTCAACCTCTTTGGGCTTCTTTTTGAGCCATTATTTTCATTGACTTTCTCTCCCTCCCTCTCTGGCTGAACATCTGCACAGATATTCCTCTTATTATGCATTGGTCAAACATCTGTGAGAGATAAGCTCCAATAGTCTCTGGTATGGATTCTATGGTGATTTGAAATGTTTTTCAATATTTAAAAATACCACTCTCATCAAGAGTGTCCAATTGCCTTTCTTTGAATATAGAACCATCTTAACATGAAAAAATATAACGGGTCTGAGAGTTTATTCTACGTTCAAGCTAATGGGTTTGCCTGCTACAGTTTCAGGATTGCCTGCAGACTCCTGAGTCAGAAAAGAGCTTTATTACAACAATAACAATAGCCAGAATATCAGAATTTTCTGATCCCTTAATTACCTAAATTCTAATTCCCCCAGGGAGGTACAAAGAGGGTCAGGTGACATCTACACACATAAGAAAGAAACTTGAGCTTAAGAAACTCTAATCTTTTAGAAAAGTTAGTATGCATGTCTTCTTTTCCTTTGGAGGGAGTCATTATTTTTTACTATATTGGATAGCAAGCATGACTGCCCATTTCTTAGGAGCATGCACTATATATTTCAATGCTGTTGACTATATAAGCATTTTTGAAAAGATAGCCTAGACCAAAGGCAGTCAGTGCTTCTATTAACAAGACATGCAGAAACACAAAAGACTGTGGAGAAGCATCTCCCAATACCCCCCAAAATAATCATAGTTGACTTCTGAGGCTAGCTGTACCTTTCAGTTTTAGCGGGGGTTACAGCTGAATCCAGACAGATGAGTACTCAACTGCCAGACATGTGAGCAAGGTAGCCTTCAAGTTGATTCCAGTTCCCAGGCTTCATGCCATTTCAGCTAAAAAGTAGAGCAGAGATAAGAAGCTCTCAACAAACCATGTTCACATTGCATATTTATGAGTAAAATAAATGTTTTTGGGCCATTATGTTTTGAAGCAGTTTTTTATGCAGAAGCAGATAACCAGAACAGACCATTTACCTTAATGCAGCTCTGTAAAGGCAAATCTTCCACCACATTTACCAGCTGTGAGATTAGAGTCCCTACTCCAAAAATTCGGGATAAAATAGGTTTTATTTTTCTTGTATCATACAAACAAATAAACAAAATAACCCAGCAGGGAAATTGTAGCTCTAGCAAGGAAAATATTTTAACAACAAGATTTAAAGGGTTGTGGTTAAGAGAGACTTTTTGCCATTTCAGTCTCTACCTACATGATCTTTCCTCTATAGGAAGCCAAATCATGTATTTGCTAATATTTTCCTCATGGTTCAGTCTTCCATAATCTATTTCTCCTTGCCATAACCCAAAGAACATAGAGAACACAAAGACGCTCTGTGTATGTAGTCTTGTGTTTGTTACTAAAACTATTTCCCAGTGCTGGGGTCTACAAAATATAGTTTGTAAAAATGCTTTGGTGTCCAATTCTGCTAGGCATCTAGCAAACGAGATAGCAGCATCACTAGCTCAGACCCAGTTAATTCTGATGAAACATTTGTTTGGGGTGAAATTTACTTGCCAAGAATTAAACTTGAGAGAGTTGAGTTGTATCTGTTTCACCTCTAGCTTATCATGTCTTTATTTGTGCTCCCACTTTTTTTTTTTTTTTGAGACAAGGTCTCATTTTGTCACCCAGGTTGGAGTATAGTGGCATAGTCTCAGCTCACTGCAACGTCCGCCTCCCAGGCTCAAGCGATTCTCCTGCTTCAGCCTCCCAAGTAGCTGGGGCTACAAGTGTGAGCTACCACTGGCCTGCTAATTTTTGTATTTTTAGTACAGACGGGGTTTCACCATGTTGGCCAGGCTGGTCTTGAACTCCTGACCTCAAATGATCCATCCACCTAGGCCTCCCAAAGTGCTGGAATTACAAGCATGAGCCACTGCACCTGGTTTGTGCTCTCATTCTAATAATGACATTCAGTCCTTGTTCCCTGAAGGCAATCATGTTTCAGTATTTGTATTGAATTAGGTTCACTTAGATGAGAGAGGTGTAAATTTGTTCTGTCTTGACTATAAATTGACTTGATCTGGCCATTTCTGACTCTCTAAGCTCTATATCAGGGTATTGGTTTGCTTTAAATATCTTGTAAATCTGAACACATATAGAGCATATCATCTCTCTGCTGTCTTGCAGTTATTAGCTCAACATTAGCCCCAGTGATTTCTCCACCTCACTGTGTTTTCTTTGAGGGCTGTTAGGTATCCTCCCTAAGAAATAGATGCTTTTGGAGCATTCAGTTCAGTGTAATTCCAAATACTATATCTTGCAACCATACAGTTAATCTCTGGCACTTCTCAGTCTTCGAGTCCTGCAATCTCTATAATATTCCAAGGGCTTTATTAAACAATGCATGTCTTCTTTTATTAAACCATGGGTGTCTCAAGAGCTGATGTTGGGAAACACTGCAAAGGAGAAAGGACTTACAGAGTTCCTACATAAATTGGTTATGAGTAACATATAAATAAGGAACAAAAAACTGCAGAAGCCTGCAGGAGGCCTCTAAGGAGGGAGGCCTCTCCATTCCTCATGTTCCGGTGCAGGGTGACCTAAGCTCCGTTACCATAAACATTGTGCTCAAGGACATAAAACCCCTTCTTAGCGCTATGATGTAGCCAGACTTGTAGGCTCCTTGTAAGGCCCAAGTTTCATCAGCTATACATAAATATTAAGCTAAGGATAACAACAGGTTCTTGTTTTGTGAAACTCCCAAACCACCACTGTTATCAATCCTTAGGATGACACACCAGTTCCGGCTCACTGATTCACTTCCGGCTCACTGATTCACTCCACCATCACTCCACCCCTACCCTATAGATCAAAGTGATTGTAATCAATAAATAGTGTGGATGATCAGAGCTCGGGGACTTCACTGTTTCCTCCAGAGTAATAAAGTGATGGCCCCCTGGTCCTACTTTTTCTCTTAATCTGTGTTTTTCTCATTCCTTTGTTGCCACTGAACCTGGGGTACCCACGGGTGATATAGGGCTGGCTCTCTACATTCTGGTGCCCAAAGTAGGGCTCATGGATACCTACATTCTGGCGCACCAACGTGTGGGGCTCATGGATTCCCTAAAGGCTGATGCTGTAGTCCCTAAGGATGTCTTCAAATCTTGGCAAAATGTGACCTAAATCAGTTATTTTGAAAGCATATTATAAAATTTTAGTTCAGCCTACAGAAGATGTGGATTTTGTTGTTAATGTTACACCAAAATACACCAATGCTTACTGGTACACAGCTATACCCATAAATTTATCTATTTTCTATGCTGCTTTTATGCTACAGTTAAAGAGCTGAGTGGTCATGACAGAGACCATATGGCCCACAAGACCTAAAAAGTTTGCCAAACCCTGTCACATATGGCTGTTACACTTATAGGTGTGTGTGTATGTGTGTGTGTGTGTGTGTGTGTGTGTGTGTGTGTGTTGTCTTTTTTCCTCCTCTGTTCTTTAGTCTGGATATTTTCTATTGGCCTATCTTTCAGTATACTAATCCTTTAATCTTCTTTTCTGCTGTGTTTAATCTATGGCTAAAACCATCTATCAAGTCCTTAAATTCAGTTACTATATTTTTAATATCAAGAATTTCTATGTAATTCCTCTTTTATAGATTTTTTTATTGCTGGTGAAATTCTTATTTTGTATTTATATGTTTAATATATTAATTAGAATTATTTTAAAGTTCACATTTTGTAAGCCAATATTTGGATCACCTGTGGGAGTATTTTTATTTTCTGTTTTTTCTCTTGGCCTTTGTTTATTTCATTTTGTCTCATGGTAATTTTTCTTTGAAGATGCCAGATATAGTGGCTAAAAAAGGGCAGAGATACTCTGAAGCTCTGGCTGAGATCATCTTCATTGACAGAGGCATTTCTTTCTGGTGGGCAGTTACAGTAAGAAAGAGTACCTTAATACCAGTCATGAGGTAGTTGAAAACTGGGTTTGAGTTTTCATGATGGTTGATTAATTTCCGATCATCTTTATCCTTACAGTGTAGCTCTTCCAGTGTCCTAGTTGGATGCCTATGGTATTTACCACGACCTGTCCTCCTTTGTGTGTCCTGAACTCCAAGTGTTGTCTTCTCAGGCCCACAAAGTTTCCAGTAGCTCTTCTCAGCTTCTCAGTCTCTTTACTGCCATCTTCTGATTAGCTTCTTAGTCTACCTGGCTACCTACAGGTTGCCACAGCAAAAGTAGTATATAATGTTAGCTCTCTTCAAAAGAGCATCCATTTTTTCCAAGACCTCTGTTGTCTCAAGTCCTGGTTGACTTACTAGCTTTCTGATGGTTTCCAATGTATTTTTTTTTTCATTTATATATAAATATTCTGAATAGCTTTTCTAGTCACTCTTGGAAGTGACTAGAAGGGGTCAGCAGGGAGATGATTGTGACAAAGCACTCAAACATTACCCTCAGTAAGCAAATTCTTATTAGTTTTGATAAGTTATTTTCCTCTGTTTCTTATTTCAGCGTGTTTCAAACCATAGATTTCTGTCTCTGGCTCCCTGCACTGGAAAAAAAAAATTACCCTAGGGTAAACTTTTTCTCCAGGACTGTGTTTTGTGTTGGTTGCCTGTGGGGGACACCTGCTCTGGAAGGAAGCCACACCACACAATTTGTTGATTTGTTTTAGCCTGTAAGAAATCCCTGTTGCACTGAATTTGTTTGTTTTGGCTGCCTGTCCTACTGCCTGTCTTTACCTTGCCAAATTAGGGGTTTTATATAAATTCTTCTGAGACTTCTCCATTTATTTCCCCAACATCCTCTTTTTCATGGTCAGAGGAATTGTGAGTCAGAGAGATGTGTCTGCTTCTACACCGAACCATACATCCTGTATTATGAAACTTCATGGAGTTAATATACAATTTTTCTTTATTTTTTAAAAATTTCTCCATTTATTTTGACAGTGCAACTTTAGAAACCATTACATCTAACAAAACCATTTCCTGGGGCTCCATTTCCAGCTTATTTATTATTATTTTTAACAATGAACATTTTTATGGCACTCTACATGTGCCAGAAAATGCACTGAACACTTGATATATATTATTTAATGTATTTTCCCCATTTTACAGATAAGAAAACTGAGGCACAATGATCTTAACCAATTTTCCCAATGTCATAGAGCTAGCAAGAGCCTGGGCCATAGCCCCAGGAATTCTAGTTTCTTAACCCAGCCTGGAAGTTTCACTTGGATGTTTGTGTCATAGAATGGTAGAGGATGGAAGAAAATCACAAATCACAAGTATTTCCCTGTTGATAACTTCTCAAATACAAGGATGACTCAGGTTGGCTTCCAACACTTGGCATGTCATGGTTCTATCATGCTAATTCCATATTCTAGAACTCATTTGTGGCTGGCTATCTGGAAGGGGAGAAAAATCCCGCAGACCCTGTGTTGGCTTGAAGTGGTTGGCATTTTGGGTGAGTGAGGGTGTGAAGGGCAGCTTATAATGTCATAGGATATCTGAATCACACTGAATTTTTTTACTCCCATTTCTAGTTCAGCTTTTCCTCCAATAACTGTGTATCTTTCTCCTTGGCAATCTACACGTCTTTGCTCAAAAGTCACCTTCTAAGCAAAGCTCTCTCTGTTGATCTTATTTAAAATAGCAAGTGCTCTCTCTACAGACATCCAATCCCCTACCTTATTTTTTATGACACTTACTGACTGTCTCTAACAAATTCCAGTTTATTTACTGTCTGTTCCCTACCCCATTACTATATTATTACTATCTAGAAGATTGTCATGCACCGATTAGATGTTTATTAAACATTTTTTGAATAAATGAAGAATAACAACTTAAAAATCAGTTGAATATATTTTAAACTGCTAGAAAATAAATTCAATGAGAAAAAAATTAATTGATTTCAGGGATCACTCTCCTTCATTGCCTGATATTCAGTGTCTTGAAAACTCTTGTTTTACACATTTTCTCCATTTTATGATTGCTTCAGATGGGAGAATAAATTGATTTTCTTTTATTTAATCTTGGCCAGAATAAGAATTTTATGTTTTAGCTTTTATTTATTTGTTATCTGTGCCTCTCTAAAAGAATATAAGTTACACAAAGGTGGGGGATTTTTCTGTTTACTTCCATCAATATCTGTCACAATTATGTGTATTCATATGTATTCTCTGTTAACTATTTTGTTTAATGTCCAGTTACCTTACTATTGGGAAGGGCTTTCTTTGCTGCAGCCCAGAGCATATGATAGATATATATTCTGAATCTAATTTACATGTGACTATCTGAATCTTGCGTGACAACAGTGACTTTAATCTTATAACCCTCTTTCTCCTAGACTAGGTGATTAGAAAGGGAATTAAGACGACTTTATTCCCATCATATAACCAGGGCTTAAATTGCACAGGAAATGCCAATATCTTAGAGTCTTCACTGTATAATCTTTGCATGGAGAGATATATGTTGGAAATATAGTTCATCTAGAATGGGAGAGAAAGCAATCTGCTACTCCATTACTAAAAATATAATTAAATTCCTTATTGCTACTGGCTACTTATTTTACATAGCTGAACATGAAATACAAAATGTCAGAAACAATCACCTCGTTTGCACAGTTCATCAGAGTCAGTTGTAATCTTTTGATTTGGAAACTTCATTAACATGATTTCAACATGTCAGTGGAACTCCATTTAGATAGCATTATTATTTTGCTTTTCTGAAGCTGTGCTAGATAAATCAAGTGACTCTCCAATTGTCAGGGGTTGAGTGCTGTTGCCAGAAACAATAGAAACAGAAACATAACAATCAGGAAACCTTCAACATATATCAAATTTGCAGACATTTTTCACCTGAACGTCGATTTAAAAAAAAGAATCCAATAATCTTAAAAATTCATTAAAGTAACAGTTAACCTATAAAGAAGAATTATGTTTGGTGATGGACTCTCTTTGACACAGGGGAATGAAAAACAGAAAGTGGATTAGATTACTTAGAATGGGAACTCTCTTCTTGGAGCATTAGACATATGCTTTGGGGTTTAGAAGACACAAAGCTTGTCAAGCTACTTTGTAATTCAGGCCTGGAGCCTCTTTAAATGCATGACTAGTCTTTATTTTCAGACAACATATTGCTCGTTAGCTTTTCTTCAGATACAATTCATTTCTTTTTGGGTGCTGAGTTCTGCATTTTGTGACACCAATTATGGAATGGGTGACCTTACTTGTTTCCTGCATATTGCCTGGGCCATAATGCCAATCCGATAACAGGAGGGTCATGATTGGCCTGTGGAGAGGATGATGAAAAATTGTAAGCCAGGACTCTGCTGATGCAGGAGAAGACATAGACTGCAAAAACTGATTGACCATGAAAAGCACATTTGCAAAGGACAGTGCGCATGCACTCTGAAGCCTACAGGAGAAGAGCTCACACTTACACCTCCCATGGCATTATTGTCATGCTTATGCATTCATTTCTTTAGTAGGCCTAAATAGATGATGGTAGACTCAGGCATTTGATGATAGTTTATTAACCAATTTCTACCTCTTAAACAACTCCTGGATAATAAAAATAAATAAATTTTATTTATAGAGATGACAAGACCTTAGAAATCATCCCAGTTAGTTCACCTTAATGGGAATGAGAAGGAAAATAAGTTGCCCAAGTTCATAGAGCTTGTAAGGCACAAAGAGTCTGTTTATGCACATTATCTCATTTAGTCTTCATTGTATCTCTGTGAAGTAGTTGTGGAAATTGGCCTAATTCCTATTTTATTAAAGAGAAGAGTTGAGTTTCAGAAATTTCAATACCCAACGGGAGAAGAAAAGTGAGTTATAAAATCAGGTCTTGAACTCGTAGCTTTAACTCCTCCTGCAATGTTCGGTGGCCTCTGAGTGGCGCCCAGAATGAGAATGTTAATAAACCCTGGCCTGTCTTAGCTTTCTAGTATTTTTGCTAAACCATTACTTTTTTAAAAATAAAACTTGATACATTAACTCACAAAATCTGTTGTTCTATTATTCCAGTTCTGTGTAATTCTTATCAATAAACTTACTGTAGTTAATAAAGCAAACCAAAAAATGATTTATGGAGAACTATTGTTTTTTTATTCTAACTCCTGCCATCATCTTGTATAAATTTAGTATCTACACAGATGATATTACTTTCACCTCTTATGCCTTGGCCTTCAAACTCCTTGACTTTTTAACCTGTTTTTCTGACCCTATATTTGATTAGTCAATAATAGGAAATCGGTTGCCTCCATAATCTTAAAGACCAACAACTTAGGGGGATAATTATACTAGGCAAGAGTGGAGATGTTGGCAGTGGCAGGATAGTCAAGGCTGGCTCTGGTCATGTTACCAATTTGGGATTTTATCTTTAATGCAATAGAAAAGCATTGTAATGTTTTCAGTAACCAAGTGACACAATCAGATTCGCAATAAAAAAATAAACACGCTGCTGTCTGGAAAACAAATTGAAGAAGGACAAAATTGATTTCAAGCAACTAGGGGATTACTAAAAGAGTTGATGATGGTTTGTATCAGGTTGATGGCAATGGGAATAGAGAGAATTTTAGGAGCTACAAGCAATAGGACATGGCCATTGGTTGAATATAGGATTCGAGGGAAATGAAGCATTTAATAATAATAATAAAAATAATAATAAAATACTGTTAGGCTTGAAAAACTAAGGCTAGTTGTGGAAATATTTACTGAGATAGGGAGTACTGAAAAAGAAATGGGGTTAAATTTGGGAGGCAAGACAGATGGGACAAATGGTGAAATTAGGATTTGATGCATTCATTTGTGGTAACATAGAGAAATCTGAGTCCTACAGGCAGTAGGATACAGGAGACTGAAGTTGAAAAGAAGAGAGGTTCAAGAAGAGAAGGGAACTCAGGTAAATATGTTATCGCAGATACTGTAGGTGGTAGATGCACCAAGTATGCAGGTGTGGTCAAATGATCCCAGCTGCAAAGTGAAGATCCATCACATTTAGCAACAGTGAAGTCGGATATGTTTTTAGTATGAGTTATTTCAATAGATTAGTGGTAGAATCTAGTATTCAGTGAGTTGAGGAACGAGGATAATATGAGAAAATAGAGGCAGTTATTGCAAATAATTCTTTTCAGAAGTCAATAACCAAATACAAATCTCAATGCCATCTAAAATTGCTCTTCTCACTCACTGCCTAGATAAAAATCAATCACTCCAAACTGGCAGCTCTACCTCTTCTTTTACAGATTCATACCCACTATCCCTATCAGACTCCCTTAGCCTAGTTCCTCTTAATTTTTACATGAGTCTCCTCATCTTCAGCCCTCTTAGTTACATCATTTGAGAGCTACAGGAATGACCTTTTGAAAATTCATATACTACTAAAAATCCTTCCATCCATGTCTTTCCTTATTGTGACTAACTTCCCATCTCTCCAGGCTGACCTGGCCATTCCTGTTGTGTCCCACATACTAGCTGCAGAATACTATTTTCAACTTCCTTTAAGTATCTTCTTTGCTTGGCATATGCTTTTTATTTTCCAGGAATGCTTTTAATTCCTTCCTGATTCTACTTTAGTTGTCAGATTCTTCTTCAGCCATCACAATTCAGCTAATATTTCATCTCCAGAAAGCCTGTTGGCTTTCCTCTGCTGTCTTTATTAAATGCTGCCACTGCACATGGTGTGTCATCAATTTTCACACAAAGTATTTGTCTATCTTTTATTGTTTTATATCCAAAACCTTGAGCAAAATCTGAGACTAAATTGATATGTGCGGAAAGAATGAATACATGCTTTAGATACAAAGGGAAAGAAATACAGATGACCTTTCACTCTCCCCAGGTGCCTATCTTATTTATTTATATTTCAGTTGAGATGACTTGAGGGAGCAAGAGAGCCTAATAGAAGGATCCACTGATGAACACCTCCTGCAAGGACACCAAGTTAACAACTATTACACACACAAAAGAACAACTTCATAAGAACCAAAAATTAGGTGAACACTCAGTCCCTATTTCTAACTTCACATCACTGGAAGCACACTGAAGAAAGTAGAAAAGATAGTCTTGAATCACTGACCCGTCTCCCATTCCCCCTGGCAGCAGCCACATAGCACAGAGAGAGGGAATCTGTGCCCTCAGGGAAGGGAGAGAACAACAGTTGTTAGACATTGACTTGAACTCAGTGCTGCCCTGCCACAGCAGAAAGAAAAGCCAAGCTGAATTCAGCTGATGCCTGCCATGCAGCGAGTATTTAAACCAGCCCTAGCTAGAGGGGAATTGCCCACCCCAGTGGTTGGAAATTGAGCTCTGGCAAGCCACACCATGGTGGGCTAAAATGTTCTGGGGCCATAAATAAAATTGAAAGGCAGTCTATGCCAGAAAGACTGCAACTCCTAGGTGAGTCCTAGGGTTGAACTGATCTCAGTCAGTGAACTTGGAGGCACATAATCTATTGAGACACCAGCTAGGTCTGCTAAGGGAGTAATTGAGCCCCCCCTCTCCTAACCAGGCTGCATAGCTTGTGGCTCCAAAAGAGATCCCCTTCCTTCATTGGAGAAGAGGGGACAGAAAAGTAAAGAGGATTTTGTCTTGCACCTTGGATACCAGGTTAGCCACAGTAGAATAGGCACCAGGCCGTTTATAGGTCCTAGGTCCTGAACAACATTTCTGGACACACCCTGGGCCAGAAGGAAACCTGCTGGCTTAAAGTAAAGGAACCAGTCTTAACAGGGCTTATCACCTGATGACTAAAGAGCCCTTGGGCACTGAGTAACCAGCAGCGATACCCAGGTAGTATGTTGTGGGCCTAGCATGAGACTATAAGACTTCTTGGCTTTAGGTGAGAGACTCTGAAACTTGTTTGCTTTAGATGAGACCAAGCACATTCCCAGCTGTGGTGGCTACAATGGAAGACTCCTTCAGCTTGAGAAAAGGGAAAAGTAAGGGAACTTTGTCTTGTTGCTTAGGTACCAGCTTGGCCACAGAGTGGGGAAGAGCACCAAGTGGGTTAGGGTCCTTAATTTTAGGCCTTGGCTCTTGGATGACATTTATAGACCTACATTGGATCATAGGGGAGCTCATTTCCATTAAGGGTGATTCCCAGGCCAGGCAGCAAGCTGACTGAAGAGTCCTTGGTTCTTTAAGGGAACATCTGTGGTAGCCTGGCAGTAATCCCCATGGGCCTGTGGTGGTGATGACCATAGACTGAGGTTCCTCTGCCGATAGAAAAAAGAGGGAAGAGTGGGAAGGACAATATCTTATGGTTTGAGTGCCAGCTGAACAGCAGTACAGTAAAATATCAGGTAGACTTCTAAGGTTTCTGAGTCCAGTGATTGGCTTCCGGACAGCACTTCTGGGCCCACTCAGTACCTGGGGGATCTCATCACCTTGAAGGGAAGTACACAAGCCTGGTTGGTCTTGCCTGCTGCTAACTCCAGGCATTTAATAATCAAACTCCTAAAGGTCAAGGATAAAGAAAGGAACCTAAAAGCTGCAAGAGAAAAGAAGCAAATAACATACAGTGAAACTCCCATGCATCTGGCACCAGATTTTTCAATAGAAAGCTTATAACCCAGGAGGGTGACATGAAATATTTAAAATGCTAAATGAAGCTAAAAAAAAAACTCTTACCACAGAGTTGTATACCTGGCAAAAATATCCGTCAAGCATGAAGGAGAAATAAAGACTTTCAAGACAAACAAAAACTGAGAGATTTCATCAATACCACATTGATCCTACAAGAAATGCTAAATTGAAAAATAAATACATGAAAATGGAAACACAACACACCGTTACCTACGGGATATAATGAAAGCAGTACTAAGAGGCAAATTTATAGCTAAAAGTGCCTGTATCAAAAAAGAAGATAAATTTCAAATAAACAACCTAATGATGCATCTTAAAAATAAACTAGAAAAGCAAGAAAAAACCAAACCCAAAATTAGTAGAAGAAAAGAAACAATAATGACCAGAGCAGAAATAAATGAATTTGAAATAAAGAATATAATACAAAATATCAACAAAACAAAAAGTTGGCTTTTTGAAAGATAAACAAAACTGGCCAACCCTTATCCAGGCTAATTAAGAAAAAAAAATGCAAAGACTCAAATAGATAAAATTAGAGATGTAAAAGGAGATATCACAACTGATAATACAAAAATTCAAAAGATCATTAGTACCTACTATGAGCAAGTATACACAAATAAATTGGAAAATCTATAAGTTGAGAAATTCCTAGATGCATGCAATGTACCAATATTGAAACATAAAGAAATCCAAAACCTGAACAGACCAATAACAAGTAGTGAGATCAAAGTCAAAATAAAATCCAATTCAGTATGGAAAGTCCTAGGACCTGATGACTTCATTACTGAATTCTACTCAACATTTCAAGAGGATCTAATACCAATCCTACTCAAATGTTCTGAAAATAGAGGAGGAGGGAATACTTCCACACTCATTCTACAAGACTGGCATTACGCTGATATCAAAACCAGAAAAAGACACATCAACAAAGGAAAACTATAGGCCAATATCTCTGATGAATATTGATGTAAACATTCTTAACAAAATATTATCAAGCTGAATTCAACAACATATCAAAAAGATCATCATAATCAACGAGTGGGATTTATCTCAGATATACAAGGGTGATTCAGCACATGCAAATAAATCAGTGTGATACATCATATCAACACAGTAAAGGACAAAACCATATGATCACTTTCATTGATGCTGAAAAAGCATTTGATAAAAATTTAACATCCTTTATGATAAAAATCCTCAAAAAATTGAGGATAGAAGGAACATACTTTAACATAATAAAAGCCATATGTAATAGATCCACAGGTAGTATCATACTCAATGGGGAAAACTGAAAGCCTTTCCTCTAAAATCTGGGATGTGACAAGAATACCCACATTCACCACTGTTATTCAACATAGTACTAGAAGTCCTATTAGGGCAATCAGATGATAGGAAGAAATAAAGGAAAAGGAAGAAGTCAAATTATCCTGATAATTTCCTTTGACTGGAAAGGAAGAAGTCAAATTATCCTGATCTGCAGATGATATAATCTTATATTTGGAAAAACCTAAGGAATCCACCAAGAAATGGTTAGAACTGATAAATTCAGTAAAGTTGCAGGATAAAAACCAACACACAAAATCAGCAACATATCTATATCCCAACAACAAACAATCTGAAAAAGAAATCAAGAAAGTAAGGCATTTATATTAATTGCAAATAAAATAAAATACATAGGAACCAACTTAATCAAAGAATTGAAAAATGAAAACTGTGAGCCACTGATGCAAAAGATTCAAGAAGACACACAAAAATGAAAAGATATTCCATGTTCATGGATTGAAAGAATCAATATTGTTGTAATGCCCCTGCTACCCAAAGCAATCCACATATTCAATACAATCCCTATCAAAATACCAATGAAATTCTTCATATAATTAGAAAAAACAATTCTAAAATTTATGCAGAACTACAGAAGACCCAGAATCACCAAAGCTATCCTCAGCAAAAAGAACAAAACTGGAGGATCAGGTTACCTGATTTCAAATTATACTACAGAGCTATAGAAATAAAAATGTCATGGGACATAGATCAGTGAAACAGGATAGAGAATACAGAGATAAATCCATACATCTAAATTGAAATCATTTTTGACAAAGGTGCAAAGAACAGATATTGAAGGAAAGATATTCTATTCAATAAACAGTCCTGGGAAAACTGTATATTCATATGCAAAAGAATAAAACTAGACTCCTGTCTCTCACTATATACAAAAATCAAATCAAAATGTATTAAAGACTTAAATCTAAGACTTCAAACTATGAAACTACTAAAAGAAAACACTGAGGAACTATCCAGAACATTGGACTGAGCAAAGATTTCCTGAGTAATATCACATAAACACAGGCAATCAAAGCCAAAATGGACAAATGAGATTACATCAACTTAAAAAGCTGCTACACAGCAAAGGAAATAATCAACAAAATGAAGAGCCAACTCACAGAATGAGAGGAAAATATTTGCAAACTATCCATTTGACAAGGGATTAATAAACAGAATATATAAGGAGTTCAAATAACTCTATAGGAAAAACAAATCTAATGATTTGATTAAAAAATGTATAAAATACCTGAATAGACATTTCTCAGAAGAGGATATACAAATCGCAAATAGTTTATGTTAACCAACAACACTGGTTATCAAAGAAACGCAAAACAAAACTACAAGGAGATATGATCTCACTGCATTTAAAATGACCTTTATCCAAAAGTCATGCAATAACAAATGTTGGGAAGGATGTGTATAGATTTATCTATAGATAAAAGAGAAATTTTGTACACTGTTGTTGGGAATGTAAATTAGTACCATCACTATAAAGAAAAGTTTGGAGATTTTTTCAAAAAACGAAAAGTAGAGCTGCCATATATTCCAGCAATCCTACTCCAAGAAATATAGCCAAAAGCAAGAAATTGTATTTGGAAGAGCTCTCTGTACTCCGACGTTAACTGTAGCGCTATTCACAATGGCCTAGATTTGGAAGCAATCTAAGTGTCTATCAACAGATGAATGAATAAAGACAATATGGTACATATACACAATGGAGTACAATTCAGACATAAAAAAAGAATGAGCTTGTGTCATTTGCAACAACATGGATGGAACTGGAGGTCACCAGTCGCAGAAAGACAAACATCATATATTTCATTTATTTGTGGGAACTAGAAATTAAAACAATTGAACTCTTGAAGATGAGGAGTAGAAGGATGGTTACCAGAGGCTGCGAAGGGTAGTGTTGGGGGTATTGGGGCTGGTTAATGGGTACAAAAATATAGCAAGAAAGAATAAATAAGCCCTCGTATTTGTTAGCACAGCAGGTTGACTATAGTCAGAGATCATTTAATTGTACATTTTTAAATAACTAAAAGATTATAACAGGATATTTTTTAACACAAAGGATAAATGCTTGAGGTGATAGATACCCCATTTGCCCTGATGTGATTATTATGCATTGCATGGCTGTATCAAAATATCTCATGTAACTCATAAATATATATACTTATTATGTGCCCATAAAAATTAAAAAGAAAGAGAAAAAAGAAAGAAAAGAAAAAGAAAGAGATCTAGGTGACTTGAAAGGCAGAATAATTGGTTTTTATATTTCAGGTAAATAATATTTCTAGAAATATATAACAAAATAATTTTCTTGAGGAGTGAAAATACAGATTTTAGCTTATGCTGAGTTTGTAAATCAATTAAGATGAGATCACAAAATAAATACCAGAATTTTCATTCTTTATGGTCTTTTTCCATTAATTTTGAAGATTTTATAGGCATATGTATTTTGGAATTCTATTAAAGTAATGAGGCTTGGCAGGTAATTTCACAAAGGTTTAACTTTAGTGTGTGTGTATATATATATATATATATATATATATATTCATATTAGAGTTAACCCTTTATGGAATAATCATTTATGAAATGGATATAAAGTTGCATATATATATATATATATAAATTTATATATTTATATGCATACACACACAGTTTAGTAGTTTCTATGTAATTAAGTAGGTTATATAGGCAATATGAGGACTTTTAAATAAGTCTTCAGTTGCTACCATGGAAACAAGTTTTAGAGTTGTTCTGCAGAGTGATGTGATGCTGATTAAAGAGTTCAAGCACTTCATTTTAACATTAGTCAAGAGTCAGCCAGGAAGAAGCTGCATATTGCAGGGCTGGTCCACCTCTTGCTGCTAAGCTGGTCTGTGCTGGGCTACTCCTGCCAGGTTACCATGGCCAGCAGATCTTCTTTACAACCTTCTTGATCTAAGCAGGACAGGAGGTGATTCACAGCACAGCGTCTCTGGTGATCCTTGCCAAAAGGTTAATAGTTATGAACTTTCCAGTTAAGAAATGTATTATGTACTGCTCTGCATCTGTGAGTGCTTAGCCTGAAAGGGCTTGATGAAGATAATATTCTGGCATTTAACATTCTGACATGAACTTCATAATCATTACAAACAAATGCTTGGGCCAGGCACAGTGGTTTACACCTGTAATCCCAGCACTTTGGGAGACTGAGTTGGGTGGATCACCTGAGGTCAGGAGTTCGAGACCAGCCTGACCAACAAAGTGAAACCCCATATCTACTAAAAAATACAAAAATTAGCTGGGTGTGGTGGCAGATGCCTATAGTCCCAGCTGTTCAGGAGGCCGAGACAGGAGAATTCCTTGAACCTGGGAGGCGGAGGTTGCAGTGAGCTGAGATCACGCCATTGCACTTCAGCTTGGGCAATGGAACAAAACTCCATTAAAAAAAAATACTTGGCAAATTAATGGCTGCTGAATCTTTATTAACTTGCAGTGAAATATAATATCACTTTCATTAAAATATATTGCTGAAAAATGATGGCAAGAAAAATGTATTCTGAATGACAGTGAAGCTATGAGAGCCTAGGCTGTTTATTTTATTACTATGGCAACTGTGATAAAAACACACCACCAATGTTGCTTCCTTTAGTGATAATTTTAAATTATAAATCCACTTGCTAACTAATTTTAAATTTTTACTTTTCAAAACAAGGTGCTATTTTAGGCGTAAATTTCTAAAACTGAAACTTAGAAGTTTGGTTCTAAGACTCTTATTAGAAATACAGATGCAAAATGACTGCAGGACAATTGAAATTTAAAATAGTCAAAAATATTGAAAAAACTTTTCTATAGCTGAATTTTCTGCAGACCACTCTAATCCTTTATCCCTATGCTCTTTTTAACTTATCAAGAATACAGTGCTGTATAATTATGAAAACCTCCTTATTTGTTGCTATGAATAAGAGTGATAATACTTGTCAAATCATTTAAAAAGAAGTAAATTTTTTGCCATTTTAAAGGGTGTTAAAACTGTGTTTTACAAAGCCACTATGGTACAAAAGCATCATGCCCATTTTATAGAACATGTTCTATCTGTTGTGCCACACTTAAACCAAGCTTTCTGTCAAAAAACAAACTGGCAAATGTCAGTATTCATAAATAGATAAAGACAAAGAATACTTTCATGTGGAGACACTTGTCACCAGTAAAATAAAGTAGTTTGAATTGCATTCAGCTGAAAACATATGGAAATTTAGGTTCATTTCATTCATTGATTCATAAACTATTTAGACTTTACTGCTACTGTGTAGTGGGCAGGAGTATTAAGTTGAAACATATACATCTAGGTACCTTCATACTCAATCATACTCTTTTTCTTCTGTCTTAATCTGTTTTGTGCTCTTGAAGCATAATACTGCAGACTGAATAACGTATAAAAAGCATAGCTTACTACCTCACAGATCTGGAGGTTGAAAAGTGATATGGTGAGAAGAGATCCAAGATGGCCAAATAGGAACAGCTCTGGAGTGCAGTTCCCAGTGAGAAGAAACAGAGGTTAGTGATCACCACATTTCCAAACGAGTTTTTACTGCCCACAGACCAGGAGATTCCCCGACTGAAAAGCACCATGGGTTTCCAGCACGGCTGGGTCTCTACACAAAAACTTGCACAAATCCTGGAAGCCATTTCAACAGATGCCTGGAATGCATGGGATACAGAGCCACCCATTCAACTGAAAAAAAGGGGGCTGAAACAGGGAGCCAGCTTATCTGGCTCAGTGGGTCTCACCCCCCTACAAAGACCAGCAATCTGGAACATTCTGGATTGAGAGTTTCTCAGCAAGCGAAGCTGGATCCAGGACAATCTAGCTCAGTGGGGGGAAGGGTGTCAGCCATTATCAAGGCAGTCCACCACTACTGAGGTAGTCCACCATTATAGAGGCAATCTGCCATTACCAAGGCAATCTGCCTTTACTGAGGCAGACCACCATTACCAAGGCAGTCTGCCGTTACCAAGGCAGTTCTAACAGGAAGTTCACACAGCAGCTCGGCAGAGCCCACATCAGCTCGGTAATGCCTCTGCTGGCAGACTGTGGCTAGACTATCATCTTGTTGGGCAGGGCATCTCTGAGAAAAGGCAGCAGCATGTGAGGAACTTATAAATAAAGCTCCACCTTTCCAGGACAGAGCACTTGGGGAAAAAGGCATTTATGAGTCCCAATGCGGCAGAATTAAACATACCTGCAGCAGCTCCAAAGGAACAATGGAACTCACAGCTTAGCACTTGAGCTCCTATTAGGGGCAGACTATCTCTCCTCAAGCAGCTCCCTGACCCCTGCATATCCAAAGAGATACCTTGTAAAGGAGAGCTCAGGCTAGATAACAGAAGAAACTGGCAGCAGCCCTTACTGTTCTTCAGCCCCCATGGATGATCCCCAGGTAAGCATGGTCTGGAGTGGACCTCCAGCAGTCCTGCAGCAGAGGGACCTGACGGTTAGAAGGAAAACTAAAAAACAGAAAGAAATAACTTCAACATCAACAAAAAGGACATCCACTCAGAGACTCCATCCAAAAGTCACCAACTACAAAGAACACAGGTAGATAAATCCACAAAAATGGGAAGAAACCAGTGCAAAAATGAACAAAGCTTCCAAGAAATATGGGATTATGTGAAAAGACCTAATCTACATTTGATAGGTGTACCTGAATGTGACAGAGAGAATGAATCCAAGCTGGAAAACACTCTTCAGGGTATTGCCCAGGAGAACTTCCCCAACCTCGCAAGGCAGGCCAATATTTAAGTCCAGGAAATACAGAGAACACCACAAAATATTCCTCAAGAAGAGCAACCCAAAGACACCTAATCGTCAAATTGACCAGGGTTGAAATGAAGGAAAAAATGCTAAGGGCAGCCCAAGAGAAAGGTCAGGTTACCCACAAAGGGAAGCCCATCAGACTCATAGCGGATCTCTCAGTAGAAACCCTGAAAGCCAGAAGAGAGTGGGGGCCAATATTCAACATCCTTAAAGAAAAGAACTTTCAAACTAGAATTTCATATCCAGCCAAACTAAGCTTCATAAGTGAAGGAGAAATAAAATCCTTTACAAACAAGCAATTGCTGAGAGATTTCAACACCACCAGGCCTGCCTTACAAGAGCTTCTGAAAGAAGCACTAAACAAGGAAAGGAACAACCAGTACCAGCCACTCCAAAAATGTACCAAATGGTAAAGAGCATCAACGCAATGAAGAAACTGTGTCAACTAATGGGCAAAACAACCAGCTAGCATTAAAATGGTGGATCAAATTCACACATAACAATATTAATCTTAAATGTAAATGGGTAAATGCCTTAATCAAAAGACACCGACTGGCAAATTGGATAAAAATTCAAAACCCATCAGTGTGCTGTATTCAGGAAACCCATCTCACATGCAAGGACACACATAGGCTCAAAATAAAGGGATGGAGGAAGATTTACCAAGCAAATGGAGGGTAAAAAAAAAAAAAAGCAGGACTTGCAATCCTAGTCTCTGATAAAACAGACTTTAAAGCAGCAAAGATCAAAAGAAACAAAGAAGGGAATTACATAGTGGTACAAGGATCGATGCAACAAGAAGAGCTAACTACCCTAAATATATACGTACCCAATACAGGAGCACCCAGATACATAAAGCAAGCTCTTAATGGCCTAAAAAGATACTTAGTCTCTCACACAATAATAGTAGGAGACTTTAACACTCCACTACCAATATTAGACAGATCAACAAGACACAAAATTAACAAGGATATCCACGACTTGAACTCAGATCTGGACCAAGCAAATCTAATAGACATTTATAGAACTCTCCACCCCAAATCCACAGAATATACATTCTTCTCAACACCACATCACACCTACTCTAAAATTGACCACATAATTGGAAATAAATCACTCCTCAGCAAATGCAAAAGAATGGAAATCAAAACAAACAGTCTCTCAGACCACAGTGCAATCAAATTAGAGCTCAGGTTTAAGAAACTAACTCAGAACTGCACAGCTTCATGAAAACTGAACAACTAGCCCTTGAATGTTGACCAGATAAACAGTGAAATGAAGGCAGAAATAAAGATATTATTTGACAACAACGAGAACAAATACACAATGTAACAGAATCTCTGGGACACATTTAAAGCAGTGTCTAGAAGAAAATTTATAGCAAAAAATGCCCACATGAGAGACAATGAAAGATCTAAAATCAACACCCTATCGTTAAAATTGAAAGAGTTAGAGGAGCAAGATCAAAAAATCTCAAAAACTAGCAGAATACAAGACATAAGTAAGATCAGAGCAGAGCTGAAGGAGATGCAGACACAAAAAAGCCCTTCAAGAAATCAATAAATCCAGGAGCTGGTTTTTTGAGAAGATTGACAAAATAGACAGGGTGCTAGCTAGATTAATAAAAAAGAAAAAAAGGAAGCATCAAGTCTATGCAATAAAAAATGGTAAAGAAGATATTACCACCAATTCCACAGAAATACAAACTACCATCAGAGATTACTACAAACAACTCTATGCACATAAACCAGTAAACCTTGAAGAAATGGATGAATTCTTGGACACTTGTACCCTCCCAAGCCTAAACCAAGAAGAAGTTGAAACCCTGAATAGACCAATAACAAGGGCTGAAGTTGAAGCAGCAATTAATAGCCTATCAACCAAAAAAAGTCCAGGGGCAGATGGGTTCACAGCCGAATTCTACCAGACATAAAAAGAGGAGCTGGTACCACTCCTTCTGAAACTAGTCCAAAAATACAAAAAGAGGGAATCCTTTCCAAATCATTTTATGAGACCAGCATCATCCTGATACCAAAACCTGGCAGAGACTCAACATACAATGAAAACATCAGGCCAATATCCATGATGAACATAGATGTGAAAATCTTCAATAAAATACTGGCAAACTGATTGCAACAGGACATCAAAAAGATTATCCATCACAATCAAGTAAGCTTCATCCTGGGGATGCAAGGCTGGTTCAATCTATGCAAATCTATACATGTGATCCACCACAGAAACAGAACCAAAGACAAAAACTGAATAATTATCTCAACAGATGCAGAGAAGGCCTTCAACAAAATTAAACAGCCCTTTATGGTAAGGGCTGTTACCAAAAACTCTCAATAAATAAACTAGGTATAGATGGAACCTATCTGAAAATAATAAAAGCTATTTATGACAAACCCACAGCCAATATCATACTGAATGGGCAAAAACTGGAAGCATTCACTTTGAAACATGGCACTAGACAAGGATGCCCTCTCTCACCACTTCTATTCAATATTGTATTGGAAGTTCTTGCCAAGGCAATCAGGCAAGAAAAAGAAATAAAAGGTATTCAATTAGGAAAGGAGGAGTCAAATTGTCTCAAATAGTCTGCAGACAACATGATTGTATATTTAGAAGACCCCATCATCTCATCTCAAAATCTCCTAAAACTGATAAGCAACTTCAGCAAAGTCTCAGGATACTAAATCAATATGCAGAAATCACAAGCATTGCTATACAACAATAACAAGCTAAAAGAGAACCAAATCAAGAGTGAACTCCCATTCACAATTGCTACAAAGAGAATAAAATACCTAGGAATACAACTAACAAAGGACCTCTTCAAGGAAAACTACAAACCACTGTTCAAGGAATAAGAGAGGACACAAACAGATGGAGAAACATTCCATGCTCATGGTTAGGAAGAATCAATATCATGAAAATGGTCATATTGCCCAAAGTATATTCAACGCTATCCTCATCAAGCTACCTATGAACCTCTTCATAGAACTGGAAAAAAACAATTTAAACTTCCTATGGAACCAAAAGAGAGCCCACATAGCCAAGACAATCCTAAGCAAAGAGAACAAAGCTGGAGGCATCACGCTACCTGACTTCAAAGTATACTACAAGGCTACAGTAATCAAAACAGCTTGGTACTGGTACCAAAACAGAGCTATAGACCAATGGAAAAGAACAGAGGCCTTGGAGGCAAGACCATATATCTATAACCATCTGATCTTTGACAAACCTGACAAAAACAAGCAATGGGCAAAGGACTCCCTGTTTAATAAATGGTGTTGGAAAAACTGGCTAGCCATGTGCAGAAGGCAGAAACTGGACCCCTTCCTGACACCTTACACTAAAATTAACTCCAGATGGATTAAAACTTAAACATAAGACCTAACACCATAAAACTCCTAGAAGAAAACCTAGGCAAAACCATTCAGGACATAAGCGTAGGCAAGGACTTCATGACTAAAACACCAAAAGCAATGGCAACAGGAGCCAAAATAGACAAATCATATCTAATTAAACACCAGAGCTTCTGTACAGCAAATGGAATAATCATTAGAGTGAACTGGCAACCAACAGAATGGAAAAAAAATTTTGCAATCTACCCATCTGACAAAGGGCTAAAATCCAGAATCTACAAACAACTAAAACAGATTTCCAAGAAAAAAATAAACAAACCTGTTTAAAAGTGGGTGAAGGACATGAGCAGACAATTTTCAAAAGAAGATATATATGAGGCCAACGAACATACGAAAAAATTCTCATCATTACTGGTCATTAGAGAAATGCAAATCAAAACCACATTGAGATACCATCCCATGCCAGTTAGAATAGGGATCATTAAAAAATCTAGAGATAACAGATGCTGGAGAGGATGTGGAGAAACAGGAACACTTTTACATGGTTGGTGGGAGCGTAAATTAGTTCAACCATTGTGGAAGACAGTGTGGTGATTCCTCGAGGACCTAGAAATAGAAATTCCATTTGACCCAGCAATCCCATTACTGGGTAGATATCCAAAGGATTATAAACTGTTCTATTATAAAGACACATGCACACGTATGTTCCTTGCAGCACTGTTTACAATAGCAATGGCCTGGAACCAACCCAAATGCCCATCGATGATAGACTGGACATGGAAAATATGGCACATATCCACCATGGAACACCATGCAGCCATAAAAAATGGTGAGATCATGTCCTTTGTAGGGATATGGATGAATCTGGAAACCATCATTCTCAGCAAACTGACACAAGAACAGAAAATCAGACACTGCATGTTCTCACTCACAGGTGAGTGGAGAAAAATGAGAACACATGGACACAGGGAGGGGAGCATCACAAACTGGGGTCTGTCGCGGGGGAATTAGGGGAATAATAGTAAGGGCTAGGGAGTAGGGGAGGGATAACATGGGGAGAAATGACAGATATATGTGACGGGGGGATGGAGGCAGCAAACCACATTGCTGTGTATGTGCCTATGCAACAATTCTGCATGATCTGGACATGTACCCAGAATCTAAAGAACAATTATATATATATGATCATACATATATAATCATATATATATTTGATTTCATATGTATGATCATATATATAATCATATATATAATTATACAAATTATAATATATAACATATATTTGTATATATTTATAATTATGTATATAATTATACAAATTATAATATATATAATTATATATTACAGATATAATTATAATTTGTATAATTATATATAATAATTATTGTATATATAACATATTATATTATATATATTATATATTATACATCAATAATTATAATATGTTATACATAATATAATGTATTATATAAAATATATTATATATACAATAATTAATACATTGTATATAATATAATATATTATATATACAATAATTATTATGTAGATAATATATAGAATTATAATAATTTATGTATATAATTATATATAATAATATATAATATAATTATTCTATATATAATATATAGAATAATTATATGTTATATATAATTATTATATAGAATATATATTATATATAATTGTTATATATATAATTATAATTTGTATAATTATATATGTATAACTATATATTATTTATATCATATATATACCTATAATTTGTATAATTATATATGCATAATTATATATATACATAAAGAAAAGTGATATGGTTTGGCTGTGTCCTGACCCAAATGTCATCCTGAAATCCCACGTTATGGGAGGTACAGAGTGGGAGGTAACTGAATCATGGGAGTGGGTCTTTCTCATGATTTTCTTTCAATAATTAATAAGTCTAATGAGATTTAATGTCTTTGTAAGGCATAGTTTCGCAGAACAATCTCTCTCTCTTTCTCTCTTTGCCTGCTGCCAACCCTGTGAGATGTGGCTTGGTCCTCCTTTCCTCCCACCATAGTTTTTACACTACCCCAGCCACATAGAACTGTAAGTCCATTTAACCTCTTTGTTTTCTAAATTGCCCAGCCTCAGGTATGTCTTTATCTGCAGCTATAAACCAACTAATATAGTATAGTGATACCAAGGATAGGGTGCTGTTGAAAAGATACTCCAAAATGTGGAAGCAACTTTGGAACTGGGTAACAGGCAGAGATTGTAACAGTTTGGAGGTATCAGAAGAAAATAGGAAAATGTGGGAAAGTTTGGACCTTCCTAGAGACGTGTTGAATGGCTTTGCCCAAAATCTGATAGCAATATGGACAATAAAGTCCAGGCTGAGGTGGCCTTAGATTGAAATGATGAACTTTTTGGGAACTGGATCAAAGGTGACCCTTGTTGTATTTTATCAAAGAGACTGGCAGCACTTTGCCCCTGCCCTAGAGATTTGTGGAACTTTGAACCTGAGAGAGATGATTTAGGGTATCAGGCAGAAGAAATTTCTAAGTAGCAAAGCATTTAAGAGGTAACTTGGGTGCCATTAAAGGCATTCAGTTTTAAAAGGGAAGCAGAACACGAAAGTTTGGAAAATTTGCAGCCAGACAATGCAATAGAAAAGAAAATCCCATTTTTTGAGGATACATTTAAGCCGACAGCAAAAATTTGCATAAGTAACAAGAAGCTAAATGTTAATCATCATGACAAGAAAGAAAATGTCTCCAGGGCATGTCAGAAACGTTTGTGGCAGCCCCTCCTATCACAGGCCTGGAGCCCTAGCAGGAAAAAATGGTTTCATGGGCTGGGCTCAGGGTCCCTCTGCTGTATGCAGCCTAGGGATTTGGTGTCCTGCATTCCAGCTGCTCCAGCTGTGACTAAAAGGATTCAAGGTACACCATGGGCTGTTTCTTCAGAGGGTGAAAGCCCAAGCCTTTGCAGCTTCCAAGTGGTTTTGAGCCTGCAGGTGCAGAGAAGTCAAGAATTGAAGCTTGGGAACCTCTGCCTAGGTTTGAGAAGATGCATGGAAATGTCTGGATGCCCAGGCAGAAATTAGCTGCAGGGGAAGGGCCCTCCTGGAGAATCTCTGCTAGGGCAGTCCAGAAGGGAAATGTGGGGTTGGAACCCCCACACAGAGTCCTTACTGGGGCACCACCTAGTGGAGCTGTGAGAAGAGGGCCACCATCCTCCAGACCCCAGAATGGTAGATCTATGGACAGCTTGTACTGTGCACCTGGAAAAGCTGCAGACACTCAATGCTAGCCTGTCAAAGCAACAAAGATGGGGGCTGTACACTGCAAAGCCACAGGAGCAGAGCTGCCCAAAATTGTAGGAGCCCCTCTTGCCTCAGCAGGACCTGGATGTGCGACCTGGAGTCAAAGAAGATCAGTTTGGAGCTTAAGATTTGATTGCCCCACTGGATTCTAGACTTGCATGGGACCTGTAGCCCCTTTGTTTTGGCCAATTTCCCCCATTTGAAATGGCGGTATTTACCCAATGCCTGTAACCCCATTGTATCAGGAAGTAACCAATTTGCTTTTGATTTTACAGGCTCATAGTTGGAAAGGACTTGCCTTGTTTCATGTGAGACTTTGGACTGTGGACTTTTGAGTTAATGCTGCAATGAATTGAGACTTTGGGAGACTGTTGGGATGGCATGATTGGTTTTGAGATGTGAGGGACATGAGATTTGGGAGGGGCCCTGGGGCAGAATGATATGGTTTGGCTATGTCCCCACTCAAATCTCATCTTGAATTCCCACATGTTGTGGAAGGGATCTGGTGGGAGGTAATTGAATCACGGGAGTGGGTCTTTCTTGTGCTGTTCTTGCAATAGTGAACAAGTCTCATGAGATCTGGTGGGTTTATCCTGAGTTTCCGCTTTTGCTTCTTTCTTATTTTCTCTTGCCACCACCATGTAAGAAGTGCTTTTCACTCCTGCCATGATTCTGAGGCCTCCCCAGTCAGATGGAACTGTAAGTCCAATTAAACTTCTTTTCTTCCCAGTCTCAGGTGTGTCTTTTTCAGCTGCATGAAAACAGACTAAAACAGGAAGTCTAAAGTCAAAACACTAGCAGGTTTTGGGTCCATTTCTGCATCGTTTACACAGGAGGAAAGACTAATAGTCACATGGCAGAAGGTAGAAGGGTTAAGAGGCAAAAGGGGGCCAAACTTGTCCTTTTATAACAGCATTAATCCCATCCATGAGGCAGGGCTCTTAAGGCCCAATCAGCTCCCAAAGGTCCCACCTCCCAGCACCACTATGATGACAACTATATTTCAGTATGAGTTTTGGAGGGGATGGATATTCAAACCATAGCACCTTCCTTACTCCACTAAAGATGAAAACTTTGTGATTTCTGTGTTGAAATTGAGTTTTTTTGGTTTTAAGGTCTTGTAATTACATGCACTCTTTGGTTGACTGATTGATTTTACTGATGAGGAAAATGAAAAAAACTGTGGTTTCTTTTTTATTTTTCTTTGTACAATCTTTTGCTCTGCTCCGGAGCATGATGTTTTCCAACTGGATGTCAATAAAAACAGTGATTTTACTCTTTTTAAATAAATAAAAAGTAGCAATTCCTTATTTTTATCCTGTCTTTAGTCTACATTTTTGGCAAAATAACTTTTATTTTGCAAATCTTTTTCCAGTATGTAGTGCCTGTGAGTTTCAAGTGCCTTTATTAATTTGTTACATTTTCTTCTTTTGTCCTTTCTCCCTTCACGTTTATTTCATCAACAAGAACAATACATCATTTCAAATATCGAAGTATAATCATTCTCCTGCAAGGCAAGCGTATCTGGCCACACTTTGGGCAGTTTTTATCATTTCTCTTAGAGAAGAGTCCCATTTTCTTTATGGCCAGTTCACATTTATGACTATGGACTTCATGCCTATCAAGAAGTGCTGACAGGCTGGGTGTGGTGGCTCATACCTGTAATCTCAGCACTTTGGGAGGCCTAGGTGGGCAGATCATGAGGTCAGGAGATCGAGACCATGCTCACTAACATCGTGAAACACTGTCTCTACTAAAAATAGAAAAAATTAGCGATGCATCACCATGCCTGTAATCACATTACATGTGCCTGTAATCCCAGCTACTCAGGAGGCTGAGGCAGGAGAATCATTTGAACTTGGGAGATGGAGGTTGCAGTGAGCCAAAATTGTGCCACTGCACTCCAGCCTGAGTGACAGAGTGAGGCTCTGTCTCAAAATAAACAAAACAAAAAAACACTGACAACCAAAAGACGGAATCAGGCTGGATTCCCAACTTATTGTGTATGGCTTTTACTCAAAAAGTTTGTTAAGAAGATTGGAAAAGACAATATATATGCCTGGCTAAACAATTACTTGTTTTTATCTTCATTTTTCCCTGATTTCATTTTTGTTTGTTTGTTTGTAGAAAGTGATTTATTTAAAGAGCGAGAAACCGGAGAAGGAGAGAGAAAGAAACAGCTAACTCTCACATTGAGTGAGCGAGAGAATCCAGAAAGATGGAATCCAGGAGAGGAAAGCAGCTTCCATACTGAGTGGAAGGGAATAGACAGAGAGATGGAGTTTAGGAGGGGAAGACAGGCTTCCGCAAGAGAGTGTGGAAGGGGACTCCAGAGGGGAAATCTAGGAGAGAGAAAGACGGCTTCTACGAAGGGAGTGTTGGTAGAAGAGGACCCAAACATGGAGTCCCCCTGATTTCATTTTTGTTATTTTTTTTGAATCAAGCATTATGGTAATAATTTTCACCCAAGTGAAGAACTCCTAAAGGTATGAGGGATAGGCTTGGCACGGCAGATAGAACAGAATAGCACCTATATTTTTATGCACCGCTATGCTTGGTGGATTGATATCTTGTATCAAGTCATGAGACAATTGCTCCAATTCTAGGCATACTTCTCCTTTGAAGGGAGAAAAATAGGGCAATGAAAAATAGTAGGATCTAGTCCCCTTTTATTTGCTCATTTTTTATTTTGAAAGAATCTCAAGCCCACATAATACTCAGAAGCACAGTACAATTAGTAATCATTGTCCCCATGAACTGTTTGAAAGTTGCTAATATGGTATCAAATCACCTCTGAATTTTTAAAAATGTATTTCTTAAAAACGAAGACATGGTTCTACATAAATATTAACAATCATCATGAAATTAACACTGATGCTGATACATTACTGCCATCGAATTGTCAGACTCCATTTAAGTTTTACCAAGTGTTCCAGTCATACCCTTTATTACCAGATGACCCAGTCCAGTATCACATGCTAATTTAGCTGTCATGTTCCCTTAGTCTCTTTCATTGGGGAGCAGGGCATTAGCCCATCCTTGGATTTTATGACCTTGGTGCTTTTGAAGATTACAGGTCAGTTATCTTGTAGAACATCCCTCAATGTGTTTTTATCTGATGTTTCTTCATGACTGGATTTGGGTTATGCATTTTTGGCAGAAACACCACAGAAGTGTTTTTGTTGCATCTTATTTTTAGATGTATTATGTTATAGTGACTCTAGTGATATTAAGTTTGATAAATTTGAACAGGTGCCATCTGCCACACACATTTACATTATTATACATCTATCCATATATATTGAAAATCATATGTTCACACCAATACCTCTAATTCCAAACCAAAGCCACAAGTTTTATCCTAGTTTTTTTTTCCCTTTTCCACAATTGCAACTTCTATCTGCAACAGCAAAATTCTTGGCTTTTGTAGTAAGATGAACTAAGTAAATATGGCCTTAACATATTTACTTAGTTCATCAATCTCCCCCAATGTAACTAATCTTAGGCCATATCCACCTCACCTCACACAAATTCTATGCTTCCTCTGCTCAGGCCTTACTACCCCATATTGAACCACTCTTCTACTCTAATATTCACCTCATACCCTTGGGCCGTCACATTCTGAGCTAGGATGCACTTCTGTGTGAGCCTCCATACCTCCTCAAGCTCTAACACTGATCTGGGTCCCTCCTCTCTCCACTTACCAATGTCTACCTTGCTCTACTTTCCCTAATAGCTTTTGGATTAAATTATTTAGAAAGGGAAGAAAAGGAAAGCGGAAATAAGGAAAGAAGAGGTAATGAAGCAAAGAGAAGGAAAAGGAGAGCAAGATGGGAAGAGGAAGAAAAGGAAGTTGACTTTTGTAATCCCCTGCTTTCACCCCCGAGTTCTATCTGCTTTTGAATTCATTGCCTCTTTTACACCCATTTTTATCTTCAGTTAATATTATGGTTTTACAAATTGGAGGCCTCTGCTTCTCTGCTTCTGTTTTTAAAACTGTCCAGCTTTATTGAGGCATAATCGACACAAATGAATGTATTTATTGTATTAAATATGATATTTTGATATACATGTACACTTCAAGCTAATTAACATATTCATCACTTCACATAGTTACCACTTTTTTTGTTGTTGTGAGAATACAAGATCTACTCTTTCAGCAAATCTCAAGTAAATAAATTACAGTATTATTACCTAAAGTTAACATGCTGTATGTCAGAGCTCCTGAACTTATTTATTCTGCATAACTGATACTTTTGACACTTTGACCAACATCCCCCCATTTTTTCCAACCCCTAGCCTCTAGCAATCACCATTCTACTCTGTTTTGATGAATCCGACTTTTTAAAATTCCATATATAAATGAGATCATGCAATATTTGCCTTTCTGGGCCTTGCTTATTTCATTCAGCATAATGTCCTCCGGTTTTATCAATGTTGTTGCAAATGGCAGGATTTCCTCTTTTTTTAAGGCTGAATATCGTTTCATTGTATGTGTATATCACACTTTCTTTATCCATTCATCTGTCTGTGGACGCTTAGGTTGAATCCATATCTTGGCTATTGTAAAAAATGCTGCAGTGAACATGAAAGTGTACATATTTCTTTGAGACACTGATTTAATTTCCTTTGGATATATACCTAGTAGTGAGATTGCAGGATCTTACGGTCATTCTATTTTAAGGTTTTTGAGGAACCTCAAGACTGTTTTCCATAATGACTGTACTATTTCACACTACAAACAACAGTGCACAAGTTTCCCTTTTCTCCACACCTCACCAACACTTAACTTTCATATTTTAGATAATAGATGTGAGGTGATATCTCATTGAGGTTTTAATTTTAATTTCCCCAATGACTGGTAATGTTGAGCATTGTTTCATATACTTTTTGGCTATTTGTATTTCTTCTTTTGAGAAATATCTATACAAGCACTTTGCCCATTTTTAAATCATATTATTTGCCACTGTTTTCTTTGTTCTTGCTTGCTCAACTTGAATTCTATTCAAATTTCAATTAGTTTGGGAAAATTATCCCTAGTGGTGGTAATGGTTTTGAATATCCTTTTCTAAGTGCAGCTCATCCTCACTCTTATATTCCTTTTTATCACTTTGGACAATTTATTTAATAGGCCAAAGCTTTACAAATAAAATAATTGGCTAAAAGATGAGCTCATATGCATTTTGATAACTAAAATGTGTTTGGCTACTTAGACTCCATCAGCAGGGAGAGTGAGAAAGTTACTCTTTTATAATAAGCTTTTGAGTGGGGAAGGTCATAACCAATGGCCATGGTACAGTGGGTGGAAACAAGTTATTGTGTCATTCAGCACAATCCTGCCCATTAGTTCTGAATCAAGTCTGTCTCTTAAATTACATTAATGTTGCTGGTAATTTCAAATTAAGAAAATGTGGGTAATTATTTAAAGAAGATGTTTTGAATTTCTTGGTGACAAGGCAAGAGATAGCTTTAGCTTGGATCTGGGACAAAGAAGAATACAATCTGGACAGAGGCAGTCTGTTTCAGAGGTCAGCCTGGTGCTAGTGGCAATACCAACCTCCTGGGAGCACATCTAGTTATGCTGGCCATCTCAACTTGATGAAAGAAAAGCACACAAAGGAATTTTGCCTTAATTTGGACTGGAGTTTTAAAGGTGGTTAGCAAATTCTTGGGTGCTGTCTGTGTCATGACAATAGGGCTTTAATTATAAAATCTCCAAAAGCAATACATAGATTAAAAGTTGAGTTCTAGTGTTCGATGGCCCAGTAGGGAAACTATTGTTACAATAACTTATTGTACATTTCCAAATAGCTGAAAGAAAGATTTGGAATTTTTCCAACACAGAACAATGGTAAACATTTGAGGCATTGAATATTCCAATGACCCTGATTTCATCACTACACATTGTATGCATGTATTAAAATATTGTATGTACCTCGGGAATGTGTATGGTCATTATGTATCAGTAAAAAAATATTTGAGACCACTTGTCCAGTTCCTCAGCCTTTTGTGATGATTTCTCCTCAGAAACACGAGTATTGCCCTGTTGCCAGGCTGGAGTGCAATGGCACAATCTTGGCTCACTGCAACCTCTGACCCCCTGGTTCAAGCAATTCTCCTGCCTTGGCCTCCCGAGTAGCTGGGATTACAGGCATGTGCCACCCCACCCAGCTAAGGTTTGTATTTTTAGCAGAGATGACGTTTCACCATGTTGGCCAGGATGGTCTTGATATCCTGACCTCGTGATCCACCCACCTCAGCCTTCCAAAGGGCTGAGATTATAGGCATGAGCCACTGTGCCTGACGAGAAACTCGTTTTTGTTTTTTAATTAAATAAAAGCATTTGAAACTTCATTTTGTAAATAAGACCATTGCTATTTTATTTCTATTGTCATCCACAGACATTTAAATGAAAGAGACAAGCATACTACACCTTAAAATAGTGAGAATTGAGGGAAGACAGACTTTCCTTTTTTATGCACATGCCAAGCAGGGTCCTAAATTACAGTGTTTGCACTAGTTGTTTCCTCTGCTGGAAAGCTGTTCCCCTAGAGCTTCCTTCCCATTCTTGACTCCTTCTTGCCATTCAGGTCTCAACTCAAACTTCAGCGTAAACTTTTTGATTAACTAAACTGAAGTCCCTTGGTGTTTCACTAACACAGCACCTTAATATATTTTCACCTTGGCACTTTCATATTTTTATTGTATTCTTGATATATTGGCTATTTGCTTACTGTCTACCTTCATCAACATGAACGTAACTATCAAGAAAGTAAAGACCTTGACCATTTTGTTCACGATTGTATCCCTAGCACTTTGAGTATCTGGTGGCATATAGTATCTAATCAATAAATAAATGTTTAAAGAATGAATGCAATGAAGGCAATAGTGACTGAGTAGAATGAAACCTATTCAGATGAATTGCATCAGACACAAGAAAAATAGCTGGGATATAAAATGAGCTAAAATAGCAGTTAGACAGCTATTAACACACTGGTTCAAGAGCGTAATTCACTTCATATTGACCAGCCAGAGGTAATAGCAAGCAGTTTCTAGTTGAATAGGGCTCAATCAATGTGGTTCCTTATGACTAATTAAATTAATCATCTTCAACATTGTTAAGTGCCTTATAGATGTTTAAAATATCTATGAATATTCAACAAATTTACATGATTCATTATAGGACATTCTCAATATTCATGGAACACTAAGGATTTGCTAAGCTTCATTCAAAATGCTAGGGGTCCGATGGGGAATTAGAAAGCATTCACTGCCTTCAAAGAACATAGTCTACTGTCTAGAGTCTGGAGGAGGATACAGGCCATGAGATTGGTGGGGCCACCATGTGGTGAGTGTTAAGATATTGCCAAATAGAGAGTGTTAACGGAAGCACAATGGAAGGTCATCAAAGGTCACAAAAACTTCCTTGAAAATGCAAAATCTAAGATAAATAAACTTGTAGGAAAGCTACAGATTAGCTAATCAAATGTGAAGGTTGGTAAAAGGGCAAATGACCCAAGGAGTGAAAGATTCCAAGGTCACATAGAGAAGCTTAGGAACATACACCTATTTGTGCAATAGACCAGAGGGAATGCAGTGAACACACCCCACCAAGTGATCATGCTGGTGCTTAGTTAAAAATAATTTAGGGAATCACTGCATTTACCGAGGGTTAGTGAACTAACCTTTCTTACTCTAATGGAAAATAAATTCCCAGTGTGTCACATCATTTGTGGGGAAGGACAAAATATACTTCATTTAAGAACTTTAGTAACTTAGAAAAAGCACCTAATTTTGAAAATCCATTTTATTCATTGGGTATTGAATGTCTGCCCTTTGTCAAGCATGTGGTTGATGCTGAATGCAGGGTAGAGAACAAAACAAATAGAAGGCACACTGCTGCAGATCGTGAAGACTGTGCCATTAGAAGCATCACTGGCAAAGACTCTGCATTGTTGTGAGGGCCACAGTCAGCAGCAACAATGATGAATTTTTCCCCATGGCTTTATAGGGAGTAGATATCCACGAGAAAGCAAAGAAGATATTACAGATGCCACGTGGTGGCTATGGTGCAAAGCCTAACTTTAAGGAAGCATGTAAGTATCCTCCTTAGTGATTCCTAAAAATACTTGATGAATTGGGGAAACTATGTAACGGAGATAGTTGAGGTTCTTTGTAAGCAAAACAAAAACAAGTCCTTTATTAAATACTGACTATTAATATTAAGGTGACTTAATTCATATCCACAGTTTGGTATGGCCTGGTGATCTGGAGATTATTCTTATGATCAAGTTATAATGGATTCTGATGCTTTCATATACCATAACACCATAAGTAAAAAAACGTATTAATACCATGCTTTCAGCCACAGACACATTTGTTGGGCCCTAGTGCACAATATTGGTATAATAATTTTACCTGGAGGAGTTAAGTGCTTATTCTATGGGTTGCAGTAAGCAGACAGCTCTCCTTTAGGATGGCAATAAAAGTAAAATAGAGATTTTGCCAGCTCATTCAGGTGTGGGTTATTCATGTGATAGTAAAAGTTTATATGCAGAATTTTAAAACACTAAGATGAGTCAAGACTGAACAAGAGATTTTGTAAAATACACATATGTCCATGATGGTATCTCTTTCTCTTGAAAGCCAGGAAGGAAAGAATGTTTTTAAATCAAGAATCTGGACAGTTTACTGGGGAGTACTGGAGCAGCCTCAGACAGTGGCTTTTAAATTTTACTTTATAAATTTTTAGTAAAATTAGATGGCAGGATAGAAAACTTCTAAAGAGGTACTGGAAGACACCTATTCTTTTTATTCTGTTTGATCATTTTAAATTAAAATGATAAACTTAGAACTCTATTCCATTTATATTTTAAGCTTATCATTTTGAGCTAACTTGTCATTTATCTAGCTCTCTTTTTCTGCTGTATAGTTCATTAAAAATAAGCTAATTCATTTTAATAAATGCTTTGTGCTTTTAGGATTGAAAAAGATCCCACTTCCATTAAATAAAAATACTGTTTATGATTGCATCTATAATCATTTCTGTCATGGGAAAATGGTATTTCTCTAAACCTCTAATGAGATCTGTGCAGGTGTTTACATATTTGCCATAAATCTGTACCCACACAAAGTTCATTCTGTAGCATAAAAATAAATCATCTCATTCAGGTGGAATTGAGCTTTGACTCAAGAATACTCCTTCTCACTTCTCTTTCCAAAAACCAAAGCAACACTTACACTTCCACTGCCATATGTTATCTTTCTCAGCTCTCATACTTATTATATATACTAGGTCCTTTTCCTTTTCCTCCTGTTATTTCAAAGACATGATAGAAACTGGAGCATGAAAATGGATTTCAGCTTATGTAAATCCATGGAGCAGGGTTCCTTAGAGAGTTAAAGAGAGGATTTGTTTTGAAGTTATGATTAGTCATCACATACAGGCCTCTGGCCGAACTTGCTGTCATACAGTATTTGCATACGAGTAAACAGAGTTGTTCCTTTTATAGGACTGATAATCACTTCAAGCTTTTAAATTGGGGCCTTCGCCAGTTAAATATATTATGTATGTATGCAATATATGTATACTATATATAGTGCATATATATGTATACATACTATATATATATATATATATATATATAGCATACATATATAATTTTTTCCTCAAAAGTTGAGTATTGTAAGGATACAAATACTTACTCTCCCAATATGGTGGATAAAGGGGTGGTATGTGGATGTTATAATTATTTTCTGTAAATATGTAAATTCTGGTTTCTGTTTGGGCTGTGGCTTACTGGGTAAGCTTGGGGAAGTCCCCTGATGCCTTTAGATTTTCAAGTTTCCATTTATAAAGTGATGAACTTAGAATGATTCTAAATGAGGATCAAATCACTTATGGAGCTATTTTCATATATCTGAAAACTTAGAACCATAAAGACTAAGAACCCAGATAAAGGGGATAACAAGGGGAATCACTTGCTTTATGACCTAGAGGTTCAAGACTACAAAGACACAAAGCAAAACCCTAACAGAGTACCAACACCCATGTTCAGTCTCCCCATGACAACTCCCTGTGGGAGTGGTTTGTCCTTGCCCTCTGCCTAGTCTCAAAGCTGCATGTTCTTCTATAACCAGGAAACTCAGGGAGAGCTTTGTGTGCCTGGATTGAAGGCAATATGGTGAAGTAAAACTATTAACAGATATGCGAACATGTTAATTCTAAATTGTATCACAAAACGACCAATGTTTTTATTGAAAGCTACACATAACTAATATCTGAGCACAGTTTGAACATTAATAATATGTGGAGAAAAAAGAAGGCCGGCTTCTCTGGTAGAGTGGCCATTATTTTATCCACCACAGGATAAAGTTTCTGAAGTTGTTAATATGTATTTAAATAACTTTCTTCTGGCTCTAAATATATGAATGCATTTCATCTACAAAATGTAAGACATATAATGTATTTGGAAATTTACTGAAATGTTCTTATATCCAGCAAAGTAACTACATGAAAACATGCATCTAGTTACTGAATTCAATAAGTATGTGTAATTGTAGAATTATTTTCTTAGTTTTCTCTTCTTCATTCACCTTCCAGGGGAGTAACTCAAAGTGAGGCTGAATGGCATTTCATGCCTCTACAGGAATTACACAATTTCCATGAAAAAAAAAGCAACTAGTTCAGCTCTCAATTCCAAAGATCACACAAGTGCTTTTCTTCCAAACAGCCTCATGCTTTGATTGTGGCAGGAGTGATTTATGTGTTCTTCATACTTCCCATTGCCTCACTCAGAATATTAAAAAGACCATACCCAGAAGTCTAGATTTAATAAAAATAACAATCATTATTGCTTCATCAAGGGCATTCTGAAGCAAAACTGGCATATTTTTAAACACCAGTATAGAGCAGTGGAGAGTAGTTAGCTGCCTCTGCTTTGCTTCAAGCTAAGGTGCCTGTGCTGTTCCTGCTATTACTTTTGAACTAGCAGTGCAAATGTTAACACAGTCAAAAGGGCAAATAATTCCATTATATAATTATGAAAACCGTTTTGCCCATATAGACTGAAAGTGTCATATATACTGAAAGTGTCAGAGGGAGACCAAGAGGTTTGCCTACTACATTTAAGAACTGCTAGTTTTCATTTTCGGTGTTCCTTTGATGAGTTTTACAATCAATAATATACTGGTTTAATAAAAGAATTCAAAAATGTTACTTTCTTTCCTATGTGCTTGGAACACTTTCAGTAACAATGAAATTATCTGAACTTAAAAGTTTAGGAAAATACACCTATAAAACAACCTTATTCTAGTGTCTTTTGGGGAAGTGTCACTTATGATAACCCGGTCTATTCTTTCCAAATTAATTATTATCTTTATATTTCCTAATTCTTATGAGGTTATTTCAAGTAATTCATGTTTGCTAGAAAACATTTCATCAGATGTTCATCTTCTTTTTATATAGAATTAATTAAAGTGGACACTTATGATTTGATTAATTGATTCATTGTGGATATTTCTTTTTAAAATTCATTTTTATACAATAAATTGGGTATTTTTCCCTTTTATCTTCATTTGGTTAAGTCTACTCTACAGTTTTGTTATATTTTAAATCAACATTGTTTGCTTTTGAAAATTAATTCTAAATTTTAATGTTTCTAGCTAATTACTTTTTACTTTAAAAATGCCTTCTTTTGGCCAGGTATGCTGGCTCACGCCTGTAATCCCAGCACTTTGGGAGGCTGAGGCAGGTAGATAACCTGAGGTCAGGAGTTCGAGACCAGCCTGACCAACATGGTGAAACCCTATCTCTACTAAAAATACAAAAAGTTAGCTGGGCATGGTGGTGGTCACCTGTAATCCCCCTCCCTCCAAGGCTGAGGCAGGAAAATTACTTAAACCTGGGAGGCGGAGGTTGCAGTAAGCTGAGATTGCGCCATTGCACTCCAGCCTGGCAACAAGAGCAAAACTCCATTTCAAATAAAATAATAATTTTTTTAAAAAGTATTCTTTCTTGAGGGAGAGAGATCCAAGATGGCTGATCACTAGCAGCTCGGGATTGCAGCTCCCACTGAAAGAGCAGAGAACGAGAGGACGCCACACTTTCAGAT
>NW_016107728.1:508686-621619 GCF_001604975.1 Cebus imitator | reverse complement strand
AAAAAAAAAAAAAAAAAAAGTATTCTTTCTTAAGTTTGTCTGATCAAGATCTTTAAGTTTAAAAACTTTTATTAATATAAAGAGTTAACTATTTGCAATAGTAGGGTTTTTTTTTCTGTTAAAAAGTTTTTTTAAGTTCTAGTTTTATTGCATTGTGATTAGGAAAGCTGATACCCACAACACACACAGTAACTTTATTGCTTTTCCAAACCTAATATAAATATTGCTTGTGAATATTCCATGTGTTCTTAGAAAACAATTGTCATCTTTGTTCAGTCTACTAACTTTGATGTATATCAAATAGATCTACCTTAAAAATCATCATGCTGCTTATGTCTTCTTTTAAAAATTTTAATTTACGTTCTAAAGTACATGTGCAAATCTTACAGTATTGTTCCATAGGTATACACATGCCATGGTGTTTTGCTGCCTCCATCCCCCTGTCACCTACATTAGGTATTTCTCCTAACGCTAACCCTCCTCAATCTCCCCATTCCCTGCCATCCCTCCTCTAGTCCCCTATCCCCCAACAGACCCCAGGGTGTGATGTTCCCCTCCCTGTGTCCATGTGTTCTCATTGTTGAACACCCACTTACGAGTGAGAACATGTGGTGTTTGATTTTCTGTTCTTGTGTCAGTTTGCTGAGAATGATGGTTTCCAGATTCATCCATGTCCCTGCAAAAGACATGAACTCATCCTTTTTTATGTCTGCATAATATTCCATGGTGTATATGTGCCACATTTTCCTTGTCCAGTCTATCATCGATGGGCATTTTGGTTGGTTCCAGGTCTTCGCTATTGTAAACAGTGCTACAATGAACATATATGTGCAGGTGTCTTTATAATAGGTTGATTCATAATCCTTTGGGTATATGTCCAGGAATGGGATTGTTGGGTCAAATGGTGTTTCTATTTTTAGATCCTTGAGGAATCATCACACTATCTTCCATAATGGTTGAATTAATTGACACTCCCACCAACAGTGTAAAAGTGTTCCCATTTCTCTACATCGCCTCCAGCATCTGTTGTCTTCAGGTTTTTTAATGATCCACATTCCAACTGGCATGAGATGATATATCAATGTGGTTTTGATTTGCATTTCTCTAATAACCAGTGATGATGAGCATTTTTTCACATTTGTTGGCCTGTATAGATGTCTTAGGTCTTTTATTTTCTTACTAACTTTGTGTTAGCTTGAACTATCATTGAATAAGAGAAGTGAATTAAAGTCTCTTGCTCTTAATGTATTTCCATCTTTCCTTGTTCTCTCATCCTGCCACACACATTTTTCCTTCATGTGTACTAAGGCAGTGCAGTCCTATCTGATATGGATATATTCATATCGTTAGATATTCATTTGATTTGAAACTTGAGTCATGTCTTCTCCATTTCATTTAATACCTTACACTCTGAATTCAATCTCATTAAATTAAAATTGCAACTTCTGATTTCTATTTGTGTTTGTCTAGTATGTCTTTTCAATTCTTTAATTTTCCATCTTTCCAAATAATTACATTCTTCTGCTCCATACTGACATATCATCTTTCCAAGTAACATGGCTCTGACTACTTTCTTGTGTAAAACATATAGTTGAGTATTTTTTTTCTTTTGTCATCTGTGTTTCGTCTATTCATATTTTTATATAAAGAAGAGGCTTGGTTTTATATAGTTCTGTTATCATAGTCTATGTCGTATTTTCCGTTTTCCTAGCATGTGTGTGTACATAGAGGTTTTAAAAAGTAATTTTGAAATTTGTCTTTGTCTAGTGATTATTTATCTATTTATTTATTTAAACAGAGTCTCACTCTGTCACCCAGGCTGGAGTGCAGTGGTGCAATCTCAGCTCACTGCAACCTCTGCCTCCTGTGTTCAAGCAATTCTCCTGTCTCAGCCTCCAGAGTAGCTGGGACTACAGGGTTGTGCCACCACGCCTGGTTAACTTTTGTATTTTTAGTAGAGATGGGGTTTTACCATGTTGGCCAGGCTGGTCTTGAACTCCTGACCTCAAGTAATCTTTCTGGCTTGGCCTACCAAAGTGCTGGAATTACAGGCATCAGCCACCATGCCCAGCTAGTGGTGATTGTTTTAATTTTTACTTTTTAATCATAAATTTATTGGTTTCCTATTGTTAACTGTCAGAGAATGACGCAGTTGATATATTTTCACTTCTTTCCTCTTTCCCTCCTTTCCCTTTGACAGTGAATTTTTATTAATTTGTATACTTAATATTTATCTTTTGTATTATAAATATACTTCTATTGTTTCTTAGTCATTTAAAACAATATTGATCCTCGCCTTGATATAAAAAATGACTCATTACCTCCTATCTTCCTCTCCTTTCCCTTCCCAACTTTCTTCAGCTGTCTCATTTCTACCTTGTCAGGTTTTCTACTATTTACATTCTGCTATATTATCATAATCACCATATTTGTTTTGTTAGTCACAGTATTAGTTTCAGTATTTGATATCACTCCTTTTACAGTTGTTTATCAAACATCTTTTGGTTTATTGAAGCGTTTTCTAGTACTTTCTTCAAGAAGACTCATGGAATCCATAGCCTATGAGTTCTTGCTTTTAAAAATATATTTTCTTTTCTTTTAAACAACAATTAGAGCATAACATTCTTGGGTTTTATTTTCTTTTGATGGCTTTGTAAAAAATTACTCCATTTTCTTTAAAGTTAACTGTTTTATTTGGAAATCAGACACTAGCCAGGCATTTTTTTTTTTTTTTTACAACTGCATATATAACATCATCTTCTGCCTTTTTGGCTAAAAGATTCTTTTATTATTCATGATATTCAGTAACTATACTAAGATATGCCTCAGCAGTGATCATTCTACATCATTTTCCCAGGGACAAGGTACATTCTTTCAATATTTAGATTCAACTTCTTTTTATTTCTGGAACACTTTAATTATATATTTATATGATTTTGTTCCATTCCATTATTTTTCTTCCCTTATTCTAGGACTCCAATTATAAATGTTTTCCATTTCTTTGACCTACACTCCATATTTAATATTTTCACTATAATTCATTCAAAAATTGGTGTCATTTTCTTTTTGCCCACTTTACTCATGTCCTACACTTTATGTCTGCTCCTGTGCTGTTAGCAACATCTTCAGTATAGATTGTATCATGAACTTCTTTTCTGTGATATATTTATTTTTCTCTCCCATTTCTTTAATGAGTTCAGCCATGTTATATATTTTACTTTGCATAGACTCACAATATTTTTCTAATCTCTAGTAGATTGATTTTCAATTCTTATATTATAAACATGATTAGTTCATTTATTTTAAAAATTTAATTTCACAGCTATATGTTTAGTCGCAGTTTTTGTCTGTTCTTTACCAATATTAGAACGTTTTAAAAAGTTAATATTTGCGATCTTCCATTTGGATTTTTTTTTTTCTATTTCTTTTTTTTAGAAAATGTCTTATTTTGGTTCTCTTTGATTCACCATCTTAAAAAAAAAATGAGTCCTTCTTGAACTAGCAGGAAGGACTAGGGCCAATTTATGAGCAAATAGGAGTTTTATTTAGCTTTTAGTGTCAGTGGTATTTTCCAGTTTATTCCTCACAAGTGAGATGAGATTAGCACCTCTAGGGATACTCACATTGTTGTATTTCCCTTCTCCATCCTTTCTGGAATATAGGTTGTCTGTGATTTTCTATTCAGCTCCAACTTGGCTTTTCTTTGTAACCAAACCAGATGTGAGGAAGCTCTTCACAGCAGTGTACTTACATGTTTCCATGTGGCCAATACAGTTTTATGGGTCTTGCACTGCGGGAATTTTAAAACATGGACATGCACATTCTTTGACACTCTTCTCATCCACACTTTGAAGTTTGAGGTTTTCATTAAATCTGAGCAGACCTGTGACTGCTTTGACCAATAGAGTACAATGAACGTGATGCAATGAGACTCCCCAGAGGGTGACATAAAAGGCCATGTGGCTTCTGCCCTATTTGATGGAACAGTTGCACTTAGAATCTGAACTAAGATGTAGGACACCCAAGTACTCTGACACTACCGCAGTGGAGAGGCCACATAAAGCACAAGCTTAGACAATCCCAGCTGAGCTCAGCACTTTGGTCATCCCCTCCAGGGTACCAGATATGTGAGTGAAGCTGTTTTGGATGTTCCAGACCAGCTCAGTCACCAGTTGGTTACAACTGAATGATTTCTGTCAAGGCCAAATGGAACAGAGGCATGACTCATCTGAACGCTGCTGAAATTATTGACCAAATTCATGAGTTATAATAAAATGGTTGCATTTTAAACTTTTAAGTTTAACTAAAATAAATATCTTTGTGCTGCTTACTTAAAGAAGTGCACCTGGCTTGATTTTGTGAGATCTTGAACTATGTTTTCTTGTACTATAGATTTTTAATGCTTCTGAAGCCACTTTCCTATTATTTATATTGAAATTTTAGCTATCTCACAATTTCAAGGAAAGTGGAGCTTCCATTATTTATTCTTAGTTTTGCTTTTGATGTTATTGAAGAAGGGGAGAGGACAGGACTATGACTAACAGTTTAAAGTCTAAAGGCTTTTAAACAGAGTATCTCCATACCAGAGCTATTAATGAGGACGTTCAAGTCTAGAATGTAAAATGACCTTTCTAAAGACATAAAATTAGCGTTAGGTAAAATTTCCAATTTCCTGACTTCTCGTTCTTCGCTTTTTTCATTACGCTGCTAATATTATAAAAAATCAATGGTGACAAGAATTCCAGATTCAGCATATGGGATTTATAAATATGCTTTGTTCTCTCAAGTAACAAAGGAAAATTGAAAATTAAAAGATACAATACAGTATAGTAATTTACTGAATAATAATCTGTTAAAAAAAAAAAACCTTTTGTCTAGAAAAAATAAAGAAAGTATCTAAGTTTTACAATTCCTGAATAGCTTAGCGGACTGCCATATTAATTAATAAGGTTGGATATATTAATAACCAGGGGCTTTTCCAAACATTTTGGTAGTATACAATGAACAAAGACTTCACTTTCATTAATGTAGTAAAGCTATTTCTTCTGTGTTAATTTACTTTAAATTTCAATTTTATCCAATGTCTTCATTTTTATAGAGAACTTTATGAATAAATATTAAAAACAGATATTTTAATTTCAGAAGATTCTGTATTCATTAAAATATGCACATTTAATATTTTAATTTGCATTTACCATCCAAAGAAACATGAAACCAAATATCGATTTTAACATAAAATTGTTGTAGTAAAGTATGCTATAATATTTTGTTTACAAGTGAGATCTTTACCAGATTTGATTGGTAGAGTCGTTTATTTATTATGTTGTGGGTATTGTCGTAGTGGCTGAGATTACAAAACTGAGTAAACAAAAATTCCTGCCTTAGACAAAGTTTTAAGTTACTGGATTATACTAAATTTACCAACAATTTACACTTTTTAAAAATTGACTTTATAACTATATGGTGCCCAATCATAATTACAGGAAGGAAGTAATGAATAAGGAAACTGAGAATGAATCTAAGGTTTCCTGCCTGGGACTGGTGGCTTGGGACAACATTAAGCAGATATTTTAAAAACTCAGAAGAATTGGGTTTTATGGGGATGCCCCTTTGGATAGCTTTGAATTAGCATTTGATACCGAGTAGTCAATTTGCAAAAAGAATTTCAGAGACAGATGTATAGTTTTTGAGATGGATATATAGTTACTGAAACTATTAGAGCTAAAGAGATGTCTCGGATCATCTAAATAAAATTGTAAGAGGACAAGGAATAGAATTCAGAGGTAACACAAAATTTCAGAAGAGATAGTGGAAGTTTTAAAGAAACCTTGGGATTTAAGTAGTTGATGACCTTGGACCAATTTCTGTTGAGTGGTGAAGTATAAGTCAAAGTGTATTGCATTATGGCTAGGAGTGGTGGCTCACGCCTATAATCCCAGCAATTTGAAAGGCCGATGTGGGTGGATCACCTGAAGTTGGGGATTCGAGACCAGCCTGACCAACATGGAGAAATCCTGTCTCTACTGAAAATACAAAAAATTAGCTGGGCGTGGTGGTGCATGCCTGTAATCCCAGCTACTCAAGAGGCTGAGGCAGGGAATCGCTTGAACCCAAGAGGAGGAGTTTGCAGTGAGCTGAGATCACATCATTGCACTCCAGCCTGGGCAACAAGAGCAAAACTCCATCACAAACAAACAAACAAACAGACAAAAAAGTGTATTGCATTAAACTGAGAAGTGAGTAGAAGAATTACAAATTATATCAAGAGTTGTTATTTTTTAAGAATTTTGGCAATGAAGAGATAGGGGCTTGGCCATAGAAATCATTATGAATCTATTTCCCTTGTCTGCTTGCCACTTAAAAGGCTGGAAAGACAGTAACATGTTTTCGACCATGCTTTGCAGAGGATGCTATTGAATGGTATGTATCATTTCCATTTTGAAGATCAGGAAATTGAATCAGAGAAAGCTAAGCAACAAAGTGGTAAATGATAATATTTGAAGGCAACAAAAAAATCCAACACCTCCTAGTCTGCTTCCAAAACATTTTAACTTCCCCTTGTGCCACAAAAATCTCAGGAATACAACATGGTGACAAGGAGATGAGGGGGGTAGGAGATACTGTCAAGTAAAGTTTTTGTTTTTTAATAGGCCGAGGGCAAGGTATTAGAACTTTGTGGAATACTAATAGGAGAGAAAATGGGGATAATAAAGTACCACCAATCTAGAATACAGTAGGAGATGAAATCCATAACTTCTGAGAACGATGAACTTTGCACAACCTAGGTATTTCCCCATTTGAGATTGAAAATAAGAAGTAAAAATAGTTGCTACAGTGTGCAAATCTAAAAGACAAACTAGCCTTGATGGCTTCCTTCTCTTTGAAATAAGACCAGGACTGTACTTTGAGAGGGGGAGTGAGGATTGAGACATGAAACAGGAGCATGAAAAGAGCAGTGAATGTGTGGTGGAGTAGCAACCCTGGGGTGTGGGAGCACAGTCTAACCAATGGTCTGTGAGGGGCCACAGAACACAGCCAGGAGTTCTGCTGCACCTGGAGGTGGTTAGCTACAGTCCATGCCAACTTTGATATGGCTGAAAATCCTGAGTCTGCCTTTGCATCATCAATTCTACTTGGATATAATCAGTTCATGATCAAGTCTCATCAATTATCCAAAGTATTTCTCAGATGCTCCTTTGTTATATTTTCCCAAGAACCTCAAAATAGGAAATCATATTTATTGGAATTACTATCAATGACTTTAATAGATTTATTGAAAAATACTTGAATGCATTTCAAGAAAGACACTCAAATACACAAAGTCTTAAAAATGTACACCCAATTTTAGCTTAGTATTTAAAATTTAAAATTAGAAATTGAGCATATCTCTTTGATGCTCTGTTCCTCTTTCAATACTATTAGCTTAACAGAATGCAGTTTAGGGTAAGTTACTTAACCTCTCTAGTTAAGTAGTCTTTTAATCTGTAAAATTAACACACTCATGTCTTTATTGTGCAGACGAAATGAGAAAATGAACATAAAGTGTTTAACAAAGTGCCTGGAATAAATATGGCAAGTTCTCTGTCTCTCCTCTCTCTTTCTCTCTGTCTCTCTCTGTATATACATACATTTGTACATATGTATACACACAGAGAGAGCTTACACACAAGTACACACATACACACACACACAAACACATGCACACACACCCCTATATAGAGAGTTCTATCAGACAAGCAAGAGATTAAACAAAATTTCTGATTCAAAAAAGGAAAGTCAGGGTATGAAATAATTTGCAGTGAGTATTGAAACCACATAAACATAGAGCACAGGGTAAATAAAGTTAAATGTGATTATAAGATAGAGAGAAAATCTTTCTCTGAAATCACTGGTATAGACATTCTAGTCCTCCAATATACCTCTCATCCTCTTAGATAAAATGCTTACTTACTCCCACTATAACTGGCAACTTTGGTTTTACTGAGATATAAATTTCAATTTCTCCCTATGCATTATCCATTAGCTATCCCCTACCATCTCTTCTCTCATATTCGTTATGGCTTCCGTGATCCATCTTTAAAACCTCTTTCTTGGGAATACATAAAAATCCTTTACTCCAGTGTCTTCCAAACTCCTTGGCAAAAATATCAAGCCTGGATTAATGAATATAATTATTTTTAGTTTGTATACATAGCTCTAGGAATAGTAGCTATATGCTACTAAAGAAAATGTAGAAACAAATCAACTGATTCCTCTGTTAATCTGCCTTTATTTGGGTTTTAAAGCCTAGCAAGTAACCTTCTGACATTTCTGTATTTAGATTCCTCTCCCATTAACTACAAAGACAAATGTAAACTTTCTCTTCCTTAAACCTTCGGTTCCGTCCTGTCTCATTTGATCTCAAAAACTTATCTTCCATGTTATTTTACTTAGTCAATGGATGGGAATATAAACTTTCTATTTTCATACCCATCCTTTCCTCCCTTGGACAGATTGTAATGATAGAGATGCTTCTAGAAAGTCAATACCTCACCTGGATTCCCAACATTTACCTCAGGAACATTCCCTTACTCCATCTACCCTCCTTCTCTCTCCTGAATTCTTTTCATTTATGCTTACATATGCTCAATTTCTCACATCCTAAAATAAAGAAAAAAAAATATCTACTATGTACCTTCTCCAGAGAGCCAAATCACTTCAATAATTGTCTAAAACCCATTGATTTCATGTTCTGACTCTCACTCTTCAAACAATGCTAGTCTGGCTTCTGCATCCATCATTTTACTGAAACTGCTTTGTCCATGGTGACCACTAACTCCGTGTCCCTAAATCCTCAGTAGTATATTTAAGTATTTTTCCTAATAGATTCCTCAGCAAGATTTAACACAGAGAAACAAATCTTACTTCCTTAAGCATTCCGTCTTTCCTCGGAACCTCAGTCAGCAGATTCTTTTCCTCTTGGTCACTGATTTTCTATTTTTACTCATTCCTTCAATATTGCAGTGTCTCGGGCTTAGAGCTTTTTTAACTCTCCATAGGTGACAAAACCCACTCTCCTAGGTTCAACTACTAACTATATTCCAACTACTCTCATTTCTCTTCCTCTAGACCAGATCTTTCTTCTGAACTCCAGGGGCACATCCCCAGCAGCACACTTATATCTCCACTTGAATTTTCACAGATTTCTCAACCCATCCTATCTAGGCCTGAACTCACCTTCTCCTCTCTACACTCTTCCTCCTCCCGTAAAGTTCATCTCATTTGTGTCACCTCCTGTGGTAAGCAGAATTCCAAGATGATCATACTCTCTGGTGTACATGCCCTCTGTAACCCCTGGGACTGTGAACCACACAGATTTCACTTGTGCAATTGAGTTGTCATATGGTACAGTTGTCTGTAAGTAACCACCTGAGCCCTGTAATGGTGGAGAAGGCAGTCAAAATTTCAGAGTGTGGGAGAGACTCAACATAGCATTGCTGGCTGCAAGATAGAGAAGGCCACATAATAAAGAAATGCAGGTGGCTTCTCAGACAAAAAACAGCCCTCTGCTTGACAACTGGTAAGAAAAACAGGACTCCAGTTCTACCACCTCAAAGAACTAAAATTCACCAAAAAGAATGAGCTTGAAAGACAAGTTTTCTTGAGAGTCTTCAGACAATAATACAGCCTAGTCAATACCTTGATTTCAGCCTTGTGACACTCTGAGATGAGGTTGTAGCCATGCCATGCCTGACATGTAAGCTACAGAATTGTAAACAAATAAGTAGGTGCTGTTTCAAGCCAAAATTTTGTAGTAATTTGTTATGTAGCAAGAGAAAATCAATAGAGCATCTGTCAACTGAGTTTTTGAGAGTCAACCCATCCTAGAAACTATCATTACTTTCTTTCTATTAAGTTATTCCAAAACTCAATCAGTGAATGCATTTTACAGACTCTCTGCCATGTATCTGAATCTACCCAGCTCTTCATATCCCTTTGATGACATCGTAGCCTAAATCGTTACTGTCTCTTGAATGAAACTCTGAATTACATTCCTAATTTGTTGCTCCCAATTCATGTCTGCCTCAATCTAATACACTCTTTACAATGTAGCCAGGTGTATTTTAAATCAGCCACAGATCATATTACTCTCTTTTCAGTGTCTTCATCTCACTGATAGTAACAACACTGTTAGTTGCATTCCAAGTATCTCTGACTCTAGAGGCACTGCATGTGATGTTTCCCTTTTACCACCACCTTCTTCCATTCCCTACATGGATGTCACCCATTCCCTACACAACAGCCTCATATGGTTTCTTTCAACTCTACTCATGTGCTTTGCTCCCCTCACTGCAAAGCTCAGTATATTCCTCTCTGTCTTCTACATATGCTTTTGATCCTCTTCCATCTTTTCTTGTCTAGTTAATTTATGATCATTCTCAAGTCTTAGATTTCATGATACTTTATCAAGCAACTTTCCTAACACCCCAAATCAATGAAGTCTCCAGAATTTGATGTGCACTGTTCATGTTGGTCTTCACTGAGAACACTAACTTCCCCTGCCTCCTCAGCACTTGACACAGACACTCAGTAAACCTTTTTAAATTGTTTGCTTACTTGGTTTTCAAGTCACATTTTCAAAAAGGAAGAAAAGTTAGATAAAGCCAAAACCAGCCAAATCAACCAAATAATCGTCTAGTCTACAGTCTTGGTCATTGTAAGAAAAAATGGGGAGGCAAATGGGAGCAAGTTGAGAAAGAAGGATACTCTTGTTAATTTCTCATCTAAAAGGATGCATTTAATAAATATTTATATATTTAGTTCTCATGTAAAAATACTAAGTTGATAACAAATATAACTCATTTTTCAAGTAACCATATGCTTCCTCTAGCACTTGTTATTTTAGGGTGAAAATTGTATGAGTATTGGTATGAGCCATGTTTTTCTTATCACAGTCTCTAGAATCATATGGATGTACTCCAACTGTGTTATTGCTCATCTGCATATTTGTATCAAATTAATATTCTTTTAAAATTATGATTTATGCATTACTTTTTTTGAGGCAAAAATAGTTTCAGAGCCAATGCGTTGTATTTATCTACTTCATGGACTCTAAAATATTACAGAAATCTGCTGGAGATTTTCTTTAATTCTAGTTGTGTACTTCATAATCCACATGGAAAAATATTCAAAATGTGAATTCAATGGCTCACCAAAAACAATAGTAAGGGGTGCCAAATTGAAACAGAAACAAGCAATACATCTTATATCAGTAACACATGTGGAAAGAGTAAAGTGAAATTATATACTTATCAAAGTTAATAACAAACTTTATATTTTGGGAAGTAACAAGACCACTAATAATCATACCATTGCACACAGAGTGCAACTGAGAAACAGATGTTTTAAGTGAATATGCCTTAAAGCTGAACCCACTAATAATACACATATTAAAACACACCATTGCTCCCCAACTGTTTATTGCTTTTTCAGATTCTGCACAGACCCCGTTTTTATAGCTGTCTTTATGACTCAGAGCATAAATACGCAAATATCTTAATGCTTATTTTGATAGTTTGATGCTGAGTTACTTCAGTGCATCTTGGTATACAACTAATACAGTGTGCATAAAGATAAATTGTTCACCAATTATAGCAAGTTTTATATTATTTTAATGCATCCTCAACTGTTTTAGTATTATCTATATCTTATATTTTTTGAAAAAGTTGGGACTGAAACTTTTCCATTTTCTTGCATTTATTTATTTATTTCTTAAATACCTCTGTTCTCACAGACACTTGAGGGTTCTTTGGGTCTGAGTACTATAGTAAAATTTTAGCACGCTTATGGGAAATTCTTATTAAATTAAGACATTGTGTTACAATTCAATTTAGGAAACAAAAAGAACTTTCCAATGTATTTTTCAATCATTGTTCTGTGGTTGTGCCAGAGAAAATATTTAAAGATTGGTATGAATTAGAAAGTAGTACAATAAACCAGCCCTGGAAACATCTGCTCCACTTGTTCCACTAAGTTAAGAACTCCACGCTTGTATTTGTTAAAACATTTGCATTGTGGCAGGATTTCTAAGAAGTAAGATTAACCAGACTTATCATTGAACATTTTATTAAAAAGCATTGCTTTTGTTTGGCAATTTTTCTAATGATAAAGTGATTTTATTTTAAGATGTTAAAGTTGGTTAAATGGAGGGGACACTGCTATTGGAAGAAATAAATAAATGTAGTCTTTGTTAAATTTTCTTAGTTAGATTATATATTTTAACAAAGATAAGTGTGACAGTAAAAATATTTGCTTTTACATAGGCAGACAGAAATACCCTCCACATTTCTTGAGAGAAATACTGAAAGTGAAGGGACAGATTGTTAGATCTAACCAAAAGATTATGAAGAGATTAATCATCTGCCAAGGACTGTGAGGTTCATCGAGTATGTCTCACCAGGGGATAACTGGAATGTAAGTATGCATTTACAGATGGTCTAGCGGTTACGTGAATCCCATTTGGATAGCTATATCTGGAAGGCAGTGGTAAATCAGATTCAAAACCTGCAAATATGATTGTCCTGGATCTGCATGGATTATCAAAGCCTAAAAAGAGCAGAACAAGCCTTTTTCGTTGTCAACTTGTGCAGTTTTGCTGTGCAGATAAGTCATGCTGACTTATTCTATTCCTTACTGATTTTTGTCATCTTAGGACCGATTTGAACAGGCTGACAATGTTTTGAGAAAATCTTGTGATGTGTTACTGTCCTGGCAAAATTTTCCTGGCCAAAAATTTCTGTTCTCTATATTTATTTTCTGATAAAGATTATTCTTTAGAAATATATTTATTATGAAATATTCCAAATACATTTATAAATATGGGAATAGTATAATAAAGACACTTGTACCAAAAACTCAGCTCTAGAAATAATCTTCCATATTTGCTTTTGATCTTTTAAAAATCAACCTCATCTATACACACACACACACACACACACACACACACACACACATATATTGCATAGGTACATACATGGCAATGTGGTTTGCTGCCTCCATACCCCCGTCACCTATATCTGGCATTTCTCCCCATGTTATCCCTCCCCAACCTCCCTACCCCCCGCTGTCCCTCTCCTATTCCCCCCAACAGACCCTAGTTTGTGATGCTCCCCTCCCTGTGTCCATATGTTCTCATTGTTCAACACCCACCTATGAGTGAGAACATGCACTGTTTGATTTTCTGTTCTTGCATCAGTTTGCTGAGAATGATGGTCTCCAGATTCATCCATGTCCCTACAAAGGACACAAACTCATCGTTTTTTATGGCTGCATAGTTTCCATGGTGTATATGTGCCACATTTTCCATGTCCAGTCTATCATCGATGGGCATTTGGGTTGGTTCCAGGTCTTTGCTATTGTAAACAGTGCCACAGTGAACATATGTGTGCATGTATCTTTATAATAGAACGGTTTATAATCCTTTGGATATATATCTAGTAATAGGATTGCTGGGTCAAATGGAATTTCTATTTCTAGGTCCTTGAGGAATTGCCACATTGTCTTCCACAATGGCTGAACTAATTTACATTCCCACCAACAGTGTAAAAGTGTTCCTATATTCTCCTCATCTTCTCCAGCATCTGTCGTCTCCAGATTTTTTAATGACCTGTATTCTAACTGGCGTGAGATGATATCTCAATATGGTTTTGATTTGCATTTCTCTAATGACCAGTGATGATGAGCATTTTTTCATGTTTGTTGGCCTCATATATGTCTTCTTCTGAAAAGTGTCTGAGAGGTATAATTTTTATGCAATAAAATACACCCTATTTGTGGTCACAATTCTGTTCATTTACAAATGCAGAGCCATGTACCTGTCACCACAATCAAGGTATAGACCATCTCCATAACTCCAAAGAATCCCCACACACTCCATTGTAACCAGTTGCCTTCCCACATGCCCACTGAAAACACCAGTCTGTGTGTTCTCTTCCTGTAGTTTTGCATTTTTAAGAAGGTCACATAAAATAGAACCATATGCACAACTCAATATGCACATTTAGTATGTGCATTTTGAGTCTGGTTGTTTTCACTTAATATATTAAAGATTCATGCATGTTGTTGCATGGCTCATTCTTTTTTCTTGCTAAATAGTATTACTTTGTAAGGATACATACAAATTGTTTATCTGTTTACTTGTTGATGAACATAGAGATTGTTTTCAGTTTTTCGCAATTCCAAATAAAGTTATTTTATAAATATTCAGATACAATATTTTATGTGACCACGTTTTCATTTCTTTTGAGTAGGAGTGAGATTGTTGGGTTGCATGGTAAGTGAATGTTTAACTTTATGAAAATCTTTCAAACTGTCTTAAAAAGCACCATTTTGCATTTTCACCAGCAACATAAGAGAAATTTAGTTCCTTTCCTTCTTCACTGGTATTTGGTATTGTCATTCAAAAAATGTAGCCATTCTATTGTGAATAGTGATGCAATGAACATACAAGTGCATATATCTTTATAATAGAATGGTTTATATTACTTTGGATATATACCCAGTAATGTAATTGTTGGGTCAAATGGTATTTCTGGTTCTAGATCTTTTAAGAATTGCCACACACAGTCTTCCACAATTGTTGAACTAATTTACATTCTGACCAACTGTGTAAAAGCATTCCTACTTCTCCACAGCCTTGCCAGCATCTGTTGTTTCTTGACTTTTTAATAGTCACCATTCTGACTGGCATGAGATGGTATCTCACTGTGGTTTTGATTTGCATTTCTCTAATGATCAGTGATGTTGAGCTCTTAATGATCAGTGACGTTGAGCGTTTTTTCATGTTTGTTGACCACATGTATGTCTTCTTTTGAGAAGTGTCTGTTCATATCTTTTACCCAATTTTTAATGGGGTTCTTTGTTTTTTCTTGTAAATTTGTTTAAATTCCTTGTAGATTCTGGATATTAGTACTTTGTCAGATGAATAGATTGCAAAAATTTTCTCCCATTCTGTTGGTTGTCTGTTCACTCTGATAATAGTTTTTTTTTTTTTTTGCTGTGCAGGAGCTCCTTAGTTTTAATCAGATCCCATTTGTCAATTTTTGCTTTTGTTGCAATTGCTTTTTTGACATTTTGGTCATTAAATCTTTGGTCACAATAGCAAAGACATGGAATCAACCCAAACTCTCATCAATTATAGACTTGGGTAAAGAAAACGTTGTTCATATACACCATGGAATACTATGCAGCCATAAAAAGGAATGAGATCATGTCCTTTGCAGGGACATGGATGGAGCTGGAAGCCATTATCCTCAGTAAACTAACACATGAATAGAAAACCAAACTCTGCATGTTCTTATTTGTAAGTGAGAGATGAACAATGGGAATAGGTGGACACAGGGAGAGGAACAACACACAATGGAGCCTGTTGCTGGGGGGAAGCTGGGGGAGGGAAAGCATCAGGAAAAAGAGCTAATACATGCTGAGCTTAATACTTAGGTAATGGGTAGATAGGTACAGCAAACCACCACGCATATGTTTACCTGTGTAACAAACCTGCATATCCTGTACATGTATCCTGGAACTTAAAATGAAATAATAAAAAATGACCTCATGGTTCTTCCAAAAAAAAAAAAAGGAGCCATTCTAGTAGGTATATAGCAGTATCTAGTTGTGATATTCATCTTTATTCATCTTGTGACTAGTGATGTCAAGCATCTTTTTGTGTGTTTAATAGTCATCTGTATTTTTTTGGTGGTTGACTTCATCGAATATTTGGCTAAACATTTTGAGGGGGCTTTCTTGTGTTAATATTTTTGAATTATATGAAATTTTAAAGTTTTTTCTGTATTCCAGATCTTTTTTAGATAGGTTTCCTGCAAATATTTTCTTGTAATCTGTGGTTTGTCTTTTTGTTTTCCAAACAATATTTCTGAAAGAATGAAAGTTTAAAACTTTGATTAAAAACAATTTTAAAATATGTTTCTTTTTGAAATCATGCTTAGATTTTCTATGTAAAAATATTTCGCATAATATAAAGATGAAAATATTTTCTCCTATAATTTTCTCAAAAATGCTTAAATTTTAGGGTTATATTTAGGGATATAGTCCAGTTAGAATTAATTTTTTATGTGACTTAAAGTATATGTCAAAATCCTTTTTTAAAAAAATATGAAGACTGTATTTTTCCAGCACCATATTTTGGTCCTTCTTCACTGAATAACCTTGACACCGTTGTCAAAAATCAGTGTGTATCTATATAGGCCTATTTCTTCTCTCTCTTTTTTTTGAGACAAAGTCTCACTCTGTCACCCAGGCTGGAGTGCAGTGGTATGATCTCAGCTCACTGAAACCTCTGGTTCCCAGGTTCAGCGATCTACCGCCTCAGCCTCCTGAGTAGCTGAGATTACAGGTGCCTGCCACCACGCCCAGCTAATATTTGTATTTTTAGTAGAGATGAGGTTTCACCATGTTGGCCAGACTGGTCTCAAACTCCTGACTTCAGGTGATCTCCTGGCCTCAGCCTCCCAAAATGCTGGGATTACAGACGTGAGCCACTGCACTCTGCCTATGTAGGTCTATTCCTGAACTCTCTGTGCTCTTTAATTAATCCATATGTCTATCATTTTGCCAATATTATGCTCTATTAAATACTGTTGCTTTATTATAAATCTTGAAATGAGTTACAGTGAATCTCGAACTTTTTTCTTTATTTTATTCAAAAATTGTTTGGGCTATTCAAAAATTGTTTGGGCTATTCAAATTCTTTGTTTTTTTTTATGCAAGTATTGAAATCGGGTTGTCATTGTAATTTGTAAAAATTGACATCTCAGCACCATCAAGTCTTCTACGTCATGGTACATCTGTCAGTTTATGTGGTTGTGTTTGATTTGTCATAAAGGTGTAGTGTATGCTTTTTATAATTATATTTTTAAAGTAATTCATGTTTTAGTGCTATCATAACTATTGCTTTTAAATTTAAATTTAAAAGGTTTTTTTGCTAGTTAAAATTCAGTTGATTTTCCTATAATGACAAGAAAACTGGGAAGCTGACTAAGCTCCCTTTTAATTTCTAATATTTTTTTTGAGTAGTCTTTATTTCTTTTTGTAGACAATATGTAACCTGCTAATAGAAACACTTTCATTTCTCCTTTTCCTATTTATATGCATTTTATTTCATTTTATTGCTGCTTGCACAGGCTAGAGCCTTTAGTATGATGCTAAATAGAAGAGGTAAAAGAAAACATTCTGGCCTTATCATTCTTTCACCTTTAAGCATAAGGGTAGCTGTAGGTGTTGCAATTTAATTAGGTTGAGGAAGTACCATCTAAGTTCAAATTTGCTTGGTCTTTTTTAATACTAAATGGATACTAAATTTTATCAAATGATTTTTCTTCATATTTTTCAGTGATTACATGATCTTTTAAAGTCTATTGATATGATGAAACACATTGGTTGTTGTTTAAATTTTGAACCAATCTTGCATTTCAGGATAAATGTGACTTAATTATGAGATATTATACTTTTTATATATTTCTGGATTTAATTTAATAAGATTTTATTGAAGATTTTGTATTTATGAAGAATTTCTGATATTGACTTTATTCATCTCTTTTTCCCAATGAGTCCGACTAGAGGCTTATAACAATATTTTCAATTAACTAACTTTCGTTTTCATTTACTTTCTCTGTAATTTCATTATTCTCATTTTTATTTTCTTCTTCTATTTACTTTGCTTTCTGTAGTTTCCTAAGGTAGGAGATTAGAACATTGATTTGAGATTTTTCTTCTTTGCTACTATAAATATTTAATGCTATAAAATTTCCTCTAAGTATTGCTCTAGTCGAATTTTACAAGTTTTGATACGTTGTGTTTTCATTTTTATTAAATTCAATAGCTTTTTCAATTTCCCTTATGAATTCATATTCATCTATGGTTTATTTCAAATTATGTCATTTAGTTTCCAAATATTTGGGGATTTTCCACATATCTTTATTGGTTTCTAGTTTAATTCTAATAGGTCAAGTAATATACTTTGTACTATGTTAATTCTTTTAAATCTGATGAGGCAAAAATATTATAGCATGAGCACTTCTTTGTTTACATTATATCAAAACATCTTGCAAAGGTTTGTAAATTACAGTAGATACTTTATATTGATGGCCAGAATTATGTACACAGCTCATTATGGATGGGGTATTCTGCCACATCTCTTGACTCTAGACTCAGCTGTGTGACTTGCTTTGGCTAATGAGACAGACAATGTGACACAAATAAAGGCTGGAAAAAGGTCCTTATGTGTTTTTACCTTTCTTTTTTCCTCTGTGACCACCATAAAATCATGCCTGGGTCAGCTTGCCCAAAGATGAATCACACGGAAAAGAGCTCAGGTCTTTCACCTGAAACCATACTGAAAAAGGAAATTAAATAATAGCAATAATGGTAAAACAAAACCTTACAATTTGTAGTTGCTACAAAATAAATTTTGCAGTGTAGTGTGCTGTTTAATATAATGCCTCCCCAGCTCTGTCTAAGGCAAAATATTAACTGTCTCCCTGTAAACCATTTAGCCTTATCTATTCACCCCACATTCTTAGCAAAGTTCCCAGGCATCTACAAGTTCCTGTGTTTCTTGGCCATGAGCTGCAAGGTCACAAAGCAAGTACGCTCAAAACTGCAAAATGTGTTTCTCAAAATGTTACTTTTCAAATGTAAAGTGCATCGAGTTAATTAACTGTTCTTTGTTCTGGCTTCCTCATCCTATACCTCCTAAGTGCATAAAAGGCACTCCATTTTCTTTGTCCTTTGCCCAGAATTAAAAAGCAATTCTGCTGAGCCCACAATCAAGTTAAATAAAATCCTCCTGCAATCCCCATCAGTCTCTCCAAATCTTTAATTTCCCGCCATGATACTACCCATTCTACAGCTGACTAAACACTCATGAACAAGCACAGCAAAGATTGGCATAACTATCCAGCAGTCTTATAAACTCATAAATAATAACGTATAGCTGCTATTTAACACCACTGAATTTTTAGGTGGTATGCTCTTTCTTCCTACTTTAGCTTTTCACTTTCTTCCATTTCTGAAATTGCCATGAGAACATATCTGGAGTCCTATATTGAGTATATCCTCAGACTAGCCTGCTGGAAAAGAAGATGTGCAGAGTAGAGTTGCATGGAGAGCAGAGTTCAGTTGCCACGGTCAGGGTCACTGTATCCCAGCTCTAAATCATAATTGGCCTCAGCTGCAGGGGCAAGCTTAGCTCAGACTAGAAGTAGTTCCCAGATGACTACAGCCTCAATTGCTGACCTGAGGCCAATGAGCAAAATAAATTGCTATTGTTTTAAGGCCATGAAATTTGGAGTGTTTTGTTACACACCATATTGTGGCAATAGATAACTGATAAAAAAAACCAATAATCATTTACATTTTATTTTGAGAATGAGAAGAGATACAGAAAAAAAGTTGTTTGTATAATGTTTTACAGGATTTTAGAGGAGCAGTGAAGAGAGAAGGAAACAGTAGCAATGGTTTACTTGATCTACTAATATCATTCTCAACACTGTTCCTCCAAAAATGACAGAACCTACTTTGCATGTTTTAGTGACACAAAGGGTTAGAAAATGAAGTGTCCACATTTTATGAAATCTTGTAACATCTCTAATTCATCATTTCTGGTATTGGTAATTTCAGTGTTTTCAGTATTTTAATAATGATAACTGTAATTTCTTTTTAGATGCAATTTTTATTCTCCTAGAGAAGCACATACTTTCTATGGAAATACATCTGCAGTTTATAATGAGAACCATTGAAAACAGGGCAGGCTTGCAGTAATTTACCTGTAGACAACTATTCTAGGACATAGTTTAAAGAATCTGAGAAATTCTTACAATGCAAAATGAGTTTCATCTCCTTAAATTTTCATAGGAAGCGTAAGGTTGAGCTTTTTCTCTGATTAGCATAAAAGCTCTTTCTTCAGAAAATGTCACAATACAAAAAGATTGTTAGAATAGAGGTACTCAGTTGCAGAGTATAACTATTGCATTTCATTTTTACATAATGATATTATTAAAAATTAAGAACTTTAAATGTATTTGCATAAAAGAATAACATTTGGAAAAACAGGTTGACTCTAAAGATTGTATAAAAGAAAAGCTCAAATTGCATATTTGTGGTCTTATTCTATTTATTTATGTATTTGTGGTCTTATTCTATATATTTATATATTAACCTTTGAAAGGTTCCTTGAAAGGTTGGAGTAATGGGCATTTAATGGTAGCCATGTTTTGACATATTCAATTAATTATATAAATTTCTATTAGGTTGATCAAAGACCTGCCTTTCTAAATTTTGGCCCTTATAAAAAAAATCACTTCCATTTTACATATGCAAATTCTTATAAAATTCCACTTTGTTTTTCCTTTTAATAGTAACACTGTTTAATGTGGATCACTGTACTCAGAAAAAAATAAAATCTTTGCAGGCTTATGTGACCAGTGCAGCAGTAAACATTAAGGTAGTGTATTCAGTACTGGTGATACTTAAGGAACAGGATAATATAGTCAAGAAGATTCACTTCAAAGGAAAGTGTAATTAAGTTGCAAGACCATATTTGAATCACAGCTCAGATATTTATAATCTGTGTGGCCTTGGGAGATTGGTTTAACCTCTCTAATACCACTAGGTTTAACTCTTCTAAGGAGAATATGGATATAACGGCGATGCCCATTTCATAGGATTAATCAAGGTTCAATGAGGTGATTTTCAATCTCCTCTCCCAGATTGAGGGCAGATAGCTGGGGTATTGCTAGGATGCTAGCACCGTATAATCCTGGGTGGACAAGACAGCTGTATTGATGGTGGGGCATGAGATAAGCAAGGGAATCTGAGCAGCCATGACTGAGGACAGGAGACAGAAAAACTGTGAAATATTCAATAATAATAGCAATATTAAATATCAAGAGTTGATGTGCCAAGACCTAAGTGAGTTAAATATATTTTCTCATTTAATTCTCAGAAAAGTCTGAGATGGATAGAACTGTTAGAATGAGAAAACTGAGCAAGAAAGATAAAGTTACATCACAGCTACCAGCTGATAGATGTGAAATTTAACTCAAGAAACCAACCCCAGAATGAATGTATAAACCACTGTGCTATGCTGCCTTTATACACATCCAAAAAATTCGGACAGAGGAAAAATATTTATCATTAAGCAATGTATGCAGTTGCAATGATCAAAAGTGAACAAGTAGGTTCTGAATTTTGAGTAGGTAGAAGGCAGAATCCATTCATTCATTCATTCATCTATTGATTCAACACATGCTTATTGCTTTTTATATGCTAAGAACAACACTGGCAGGGGAAATACAAAACAGAAAATGGCCTCATGGAACTACATTCTAGTTGAGGAGACAGACAATAAAAATTAAATAGGTAGTATCATTTCAGAGAGTAATAATATTAAAAACAAAATAAAGCAGAGTAAGGGGACAGAGAGAGGCTACTTCAGAAAGAATGATTAAGGAAGGCTTCTCTGAGGAGACTGACATTTGAATGAAACATTAATAATGAGAGGGATCCATCTCTTTAAAAAACTGGAAGTAGTCCTTTAGCAGAGGGAACAGGCAGTGTTAAAGGCTCTGAGGTAAGAACAAGGCAATGTGAGGGAAGCTTAGGGCTGGAGGAGGAGATTAGACAGACCATTGAAAGAGTGAAAGGCCAGATAATACAGTGCCTGTGGGAACCCTTAGAGAGACTTCTGGAGGTTTCATTTGACGGATCCACAGAGCAAGGCTATTTTCTATAATTAGTCTAAGTGGAAGTTTCTACCATGAATGAAAGAGAGATGTTAAAGCTACTAAGGTAATTCGAAGATTGTCAGAATCACACTTCTTGTATGTGCTTAGCTCAAAGTAGGTCATCAAAAGTTACCTGTTGCTGGGTGCAACGGCGCATGATTGTGGTCCCAGTGACTTGCGAAGCTGAGGTGAGAGGAGGGTTTGAGCCCAAGAGGTCAAAGCTGTGATTGCCCCACTGCACTCCAGCCTGGGCAACATAGCAAGACCCTGTCTCAAATAAATAAATAAATAAATATCACCTGTTCAATTTTTCTGATGCCTTATTTCTTATTTATTTTTTTAATGAGCCTTAGCTGAAAAAACTCCCTAAAACCTTTATAACGCAAAGTGAACTGAAACCAACATTAAGTTTAGATTCTGCTGCTGATTAGGCACATGATGCTGGGCAAGTAATTTAACTTCTTTCAGTCTTAAGTGTCCTCATTTGGAAAACGAATGAAGGTAGGGGTTTAGATTACTGATATATAAAGTTCATTCTCTACCAAACATCCATTTTTCCATGTTTCTACAATCTAGATAGAAAATAGAGTTTACCTCCCAGTGATTCACTTTTTTCCTTCACACACACACACACACACACACACACACACACACGACTAAGAAAATTCAACATCTGCAGCACTCAAGACAGCAAAGAGTGGATATTGCCAAAAAGATACAAATGGATACACAAATAGTATACATATCCTGTTAATTGTGATCTTCTCCTTACATATGACATGTTTTGACTCACCAAATAGTCTCTTTAAGGGACATTTTTATTACAGAAAATAAGATGCACATAAGTTTATCTTGGAGCCTGTGATAGTCAACCACTTTTGCTTCTTCCTTGACGTGACACAAGTTTTCTAGTCATTTCCATGTGCATTGTTTCACTTAGCTGCTACTCAGTGGCCAGACTGATGGGAACAGGTCTTCCATGACAAGGAATTCCATTTTCATGCTGAGACATTAAATTGAACAATTTCTATCACAAGGAATTAAACTTCTGAAACCTGCCACCTCCACTAAATAGAGGATTAAACAGAGGTTTAAAGTGAGCTTCCATTGATTAGCTAAAGGATTTATTTTGGGCATACTTAAAACTCACCTTTGACAGAAGTGTCAGAATATTCTGTTGAGAAGAGCAGGTACACCCATCAGATACTAAGCTAAAGTCTAGCTTTTTAAAGAGGAGAGCTTTGATTTGTTAGGAACTGAAGAAAAACATATTTCTCATCTGCAAAGTCACATCCTATCCCCAGGAGGGTGTCCCTTGGAAGAAAATATATTTCTGAAGAGCTAACAGTTGTTTGAATTGAATTAGCTCAGTAAAAAAATTGGTTGGTATTCTGTGCTGTTGCTTAGTATAACTTGGTGTTTTGTGAGGCTTTGCCTTTCAGCAAATTTTTGGTAAATGTAGGTTCCAGATTTTATAAAGCTGGAGTGAACCAACCATTTACTTTCAGTATGAACACTATTCATTTGAAGCCAACAATGTTCATGCATTTTTTTGGTTTGTTTGTTACATTACCTGTATGTATCACAAGCGACCATATTTCCTCAACTGGTAAATCAGATTTGCAGTTTCCTGTTGAATTAAACCTAATTTGGAATTTGAATAGATCTCATTTTAAACAAGCTTTTCCCTCTCTTTCTGCTCTCAGATTAGCCACGTTGGCTTAGAGCATACCCATCTAACCTGCAGTTTGTTGTGGATAGACAGACTTTGGAAACTTGAATTAAAAAATAAGGAAACCCCATGGTCACCTCACCCCACCCCAACCAAAGCAGTATTACTCTTATTTATTTTCCTGATCAAGTGCTGCTAAATAATTTTGAAACCACTGTAGTTAGAGGCAGGCAGTAGTACATGCTCCTAAATTTAGGAATTGCACGAACCCAGCCTTTCTTCTATGTCATTCGCTTTTCCAACTAATTCTTCTCTTGGAGTAGTCTAGATGATTCCACATACTGCTTGCTTTTGTGTCTTCTTTGAATTTTTTTGGAATTAAAAGATTGGGAGGGTTTGGTTTCCGGACAACTTTATTTCACTATGAAGTTTTACTTAATGAAAACTCTAAGACCAGTTGACTTTCTTCCTAACGTTTGAAAACATTCAGTCCTTCTGTTACCTGAATATCATACATAAGCAAACACTTAGTTTCTGTAATATACTATAGATCTAGCTGGGGCTAAACTGACTTCTCTTGTACTACTGGTACATTTGTTTTTGGGCCCAACCTACTCTCCCAAATAAAGTCTGCTTATTTCTAGAATATTACTTGAGCGTGAAAGCACTAACATATTGTATCTTCAATTTTATTCTTCATCATTTTACTTTCCAATGCATCCTTTGTTGTCTCTTCCTCTTCTGTCCAGGTCCTCTTTTCTTCATATTAAACTTTTTTGCCAGGAAGTTCTTTACTTTTCATCAATTCACCAAACTTTCCTTAGCAGACCTAGTTTTCAACACCCCAGAACAGCTTGTGCCATACTTGGATTTCTGTAACTAGGTCGCTGCTGCTGCAATTGTAAAGACTGAGCAGCCCTGCACAGAATGCCAACTGGCAAAGGCAGATCTCCAGATCTCCAGACCTGTTTGTTGGTTGAACGGACCCACAGGGACTGGGACCATCTTTCTTGAGAAAACAGATGTTATGACCAGAAGTGCAGAGGAGTAATACCTTGCCTTGATAAGATAAATTTAGCCAACTGAAGCCAGAGGACAAGAGAGAACCAGCAGATAAAATGTTTCCCTGATTGGTCCTTCCTGAGGCTGGCAGTTCATATGGCCTCCCTGGAGACAACAGCAAGTCATTGATTGCCAAGCTTGGTAGGGATTCCCTAACATGTAGTCTTTTTCCTTCCTTTTTCCACTTCCCTTTCCCCTTTACTCCGATTTCTATGGGATTTTATTTCCCAGTGAAGTGTAAGAACATGCTTTTGCTGCAGGCTTATTTTCTAAGGAAGCTTGCCTAAGATATTCCCTAATTTGCATCTCTCTTTTACTCCTCTCTTCTGAGTTCCAAAGTCAAATATCCCAAATATCCAACTACCTACTTGGTTTCTCTATTTGAACCTCCAGTTGCGACCGAGACCAACAGATCCAAAATATCTCCATTCCCAGAGATCCCTAACATTCTTTTTTCATTATTCCTATCTTAATAAATTACACCTTAAACAACAAATTGCTTAAGCCTAGAGGCTGGAAGTCATTATTGCTTTGTCCTTCTCTTAACTCCCACATATACTTAGTTCCTAATTATTAATTATATTTCTTAAACATCTCTCTAATCTCTCTCTGTTTTTATCTTTACTACTGTCATAGTAATTCAAGGACCAGTAGCCTTTACCTATAATATTTTAATTGCATCTGAATTAGTCTCTTTGAGTCCATGCTTATCCCCTTCAATTTATTCTCTAAATAAGGCCTGAATGCTTTTACAAATGCAAATCTCATCAGGTTATCTCCTACTTACAAGCCTTCATTAGCTTCCAATTTTTCCTTTTAACTTAAAATAAAATTTTCAATTCTTATTATGATGAACTGAGCTCTGCATATATCCTCCATCTCATGTCATACTCCTCTCATATTTGTTCTCTGTGCCCCAGTTGCACTAAACTTCTTTCAGTTTCTCATTCAGATATGTTATTTCTCACCTCAGTACTGTCACAAATGCTCCTTTTTCATCCTGGTATACTTTGCCCTGTTATAGTTACCTGGAAACTCCCTCCCTCTCTCCCTCCCTCTTTTTTCTTTCTCTTTTTTGCATAACAAATTCTAGGACTTTAATAGTATTGTACAACAATAGCATTGTGAACAAGTTTTAATGTGAAAAATATTGTCTTGTTCTGTTCTTATTTCTTGGTCATCTGTACAAATTCAATGCACTCATTTTTAATTCTAACTCAGAACATTCCTTAATATGATTTTAGCCTCTCAGTCATCATCCTTCTTACAAATTCTTTCTTACTTCCACTCCAGTTCCTCCCTCTTTCTTGGAGTTTCATGAATGCTAGAGCTCCACATTTTTTCTTTATTATTCTTACATCTCAATGTTTTTTGCTTAGTGAAATAAGTTCTTCTGATTTTATTATTTCAATAATTCTATCTTCAACCATAAAAGGACAAAAGATAATATTAATAAGAAAGCCTGAAAAAAGTGTTTTTCTTAAAGCATTCTATTTGGTCAAAAGAAGAGGACCTTCAAGGATATAACAGAACCATTCTTCAGTCACCTTAAGTGATAGGCAATATGGTGAATGGTTAGGATGTTAGTGGGATGGGAGGATTTGAAAAGGAGCAGATATAGTTAAGTTTTGGGAAGCAAGAATTCTGTTTGGTACATTTTAAGTTGAGAAGTAAATTTTACAGACATCCAAGGAGAGATGTTTAAATAGTTAAATAATTGAGTCAAACATTCATGGTAAGGGTGAGAGCCAAAAGTATAAACTAGGGAGTTATTAGCTTATAAAGTTTACAATTAAAGCCATGGGATTTAATGTTTCCACCTAATAACACATAGAACATATGTGTTATTAGAGAAAAGTCTGAGGATTGAGCCCCAGAGCATGATGATACTTAGACATCAGGAAGAGGAGAAGGATCCAGGAAAGGATATAGGAAGGAGTAGCCAGTGAGATAGAAGGTAAGCCAATGAACAAAAAATGTCCCAGAAGAAAAGTAGAAACAAGTTTCAAGGAAGAGAAACGAATCCACTGTGTCCAGTGTAGCTTTTGAATTAAGTGGGGGAAGAAATGAGAATTGACCATTGGATTGTTAACCAGAGGTCATTGGTGATTGAGAAATTTCAGTGAAGTGATCAAGGTGAAAGCAAGATTGGAGAGTATTCACAAGATAATGAGACAGGAAGAACTGGAGACAGAAATAACTCTTTTAAAGAGTTTTCATCTAAAGGGGTTGAGTGAAATAGCTAGCTGATAGCTGGAAGGAAAAATGAGGTTAGGAGAGAGTTTTATTTCATTGTTTCAAAAGTTGAGATTTAATGTACATATTGTGAAATGCACAGATCTTCAGTATACATAGTTCTGATAAATGCACATACTCATGTGGCATGCACACTCTTATGAAGAAAGAACATTTCCCTCTGTCCAGAACATCCCCTTTTACCCATTCTAGTCAAGTACATATATCATCCCACTTTCCCTATCCACTTCACATGAAGCAGCTATTGTTCTGATTTCTCTCACCACACATTCTTGCCTAGTCCAAGAATTAATATCAATGGAATCACAGGGTGTGTCTTATTTTGTGTTGGCTATTTCACTTAGCATAATGTTTTTGGGATTCATCATGCTGCTGTATGTCTCAATAGTTTATTTACAATTATTAAGGAGTATTTCACTTCATAAATTTTACAGTTTATTCATTCTCTCATTTCTAATACTTTCATTTAAGTAGAATTTTGTATGATCATAAAAAGCCTATTCTATTATTCTAATAGCTCTGAACAGTAGATAATTTAGTCTTGTATGGAAACAAAATCCTCTCCCTGTAACTTCTAACCACTTATTCTAGTTATATGTCCTGGACTCAAATGGAAAAAAAAAGTATTTTCCTTATGCTTTCTCATTTAGTATAAATTTCCCTGGTTCTTTCCAATATTCCTGATATGGCATATTCTTTTACTCCTGAAATTGCTCTCATTTTGCTTCTGAGACTATGATGACTTATGATCCTTGAAATAATAGTGCTAAGACAAATAAATAAATTAATATAGAAATACATAATCCAGATGTAGTTTGATCAATACAATGAGGAACTGTCACCTCTTATTCTATCTACGATATTTTATTAGTGCAACCTAAGATCCCATCAGATTTTTCTTAGTCACATATTTCCTTTAAAAATTTTGAGCTTATATTAAATCATTATATTTGAATGCATATTTTTTGAGTCATGGTTTTCAAGCTATAATTTTTAAGTTAGTTTCTTGGAGCAAATAGCAGGGCTTTCCATTTATTCATGTCAAGCTTTATTTAACTAGATCTATCACACTGTTCCAATGTGTTGAGTTTCTTTCACAATCCTATTTTATACAATGTATTTTCTGTGTCACTCAGTGTCGTATCATCTTGTATGTAATGAGAACACCATGAATATAGTTATCAAAATCATTGATTAAAGTATTGCATAGACTGGGTGCTACTAAAGATAAGACATTATCACACACTTATTCTGGGCACCCTTATAAAACATAAAAAGCATATGCACTTTTATTTCATAAGGCTACCCAGGAATTCTGTGTTAATCCAAAGTTGCTAAGAGCATGTTGCTTGTTTGTTTGTGACAATGGCTCAGGCCCTTGCAAGCATGGGTCTAGGACTGTAACTTTACCTATCAGTCTATGGGTGAAATGAACACATGCCTTTCCCATAATTTCCCTTCAATAGTAGACCTTTCTGTGAACTTGACATGTAACTTTATGAACATGGACAGAGTCCCACCAGAGTAAGTGGTCCTCACATACAGACCCATTATGGCAATTCACGTTCATGCTTTATTTAGTATTTCACAACTGATTGTGCAGTATTGCTGTTGTTACCTCTGTCTACCACGTCACAAACACACATGTTGGAATGACAGTTAATGTAGTCACATAAACTGTAAGTTGAAGCTGTAACATATGATAGAGCCAATTTGCTTGTGGAGTATAGGTTCCAAATAAAGGCAATCAATAAAGCAAGTGTTGTTTTGGCTTTTATTTAGTGACACAAGCTTTTGAGGGATTTTAAAGTCTCATTAGCTTGTTAAGCATTCCTTTGTGATATGTTCCATAGCAAACTACATTGCATATAAAGTGAAGCATCTTTTCGTCATGTAGATCACTGATTAGGTGATGATACTGTTCAGTATGGCTCTGCTGCACTTTTTTATTTGCACAAAATTAAGTATTTACAGTAATCTTGGTATGAAATTCAAGATGAGTTTGTCTACTTTAGCAGAAATGTTATATACTTACATTCTTTAACTTAATAATTTATTAAGATAAAAAAAGGATTGAGTGTTTTGAGGAGAAAATAGAGGCATTGGGATTCAAGGTAATGTAGATTCCTTCTGAGTAAAAGATGGTGTCATTACTCTTAAATATGTTAATGGCTTATTCTATACTGTACCATTATAAATGAATGAAATCACCAAATATTAAATGCCATGACACATTATAGAAAGAAAATCTGTTTTATTTTATTTGAAACACAAAATAAAGAGTCTCACTCTGTTGCCCAGGTTGAAGTACATTGGCGCCATCTTGGCTCACTGCAAGCTCTGCCTCCTGGGTTCAAGAAATTCTCCTGCTTCAGCCTCCCAGGTAGCTGAGATTACAGGTGCTTACTACCACACCAGCTGATTTTTGTATTTTTGGTAGATACGGGGTTGCACCATGTTGGCCAGGCTGGTCTTAAACTCCTGACCTCAAGTGATCCACCCAACTTGGCCTCCCAAAGTACTGGGATTATAGACCTGAGCCACAGCGCCTGGTCTATTACCTATATAGTGATATTCTATTGTATGCTTTGAGTGCATTTGGCCAAACACATTTGCAATAGAATAGCTTTTAAGTGCAAAATATCCCAGATATTGAGACATATTAAATTTGGTGAGGGAGTATTTGGAGATACAGTCCAAATTTTCAGTCATAAAAATTAAAGCCATGTAAATAGATTCACTAGTTAAAAATTAGTTAAAAAATAAATACTACAATTTACTACACTTAGGTAAATCAAGTGTCCTTTGCACTTAGACAATAGTAAGATAGTCAATTTAATAAATGACCTCAAATTAAGAAGAAAAATGTCTCTTGCAATGGCTTATGCAATGATTCTACTCTCTTTTTTTCCTCTTTCTCTGTTGCTCTCAGTACACTGCCTTGAAGCCTTGATAAAATTTATCTCTGATCTATGCAGACAGAGTACAGAATAATTTGGTTCCTTTAAGTGGGTCTTCTCTGTGAGACCCTCTTACAGCATTTTAGACAGAGGTCATCTAAGTGAGTAAATGGTAACAAGATTGAAGGGATTGGATGAAAGGAGACTCTGGGTCCCACTCAGATTTTTTTATTTTAGCAGGTAGTCGCCCTCTTAGGTTTTCCATGCAGGTCTTGGCCTACTATTGTGGGCTTTGGTTCAACATTTTTCTTTTCAGAGCTTTTGTGTTACTATTTTGGTCTGCTTGGTTTACCTGGTGCCACTACGGATCCCACTGGTCCCTGTGGTGTTTCCCGAGTGGGTGGAAGGAGTGCCCCAGGCCAGGTTGCCTGATGCCTCTAGCTAGGAGAAGGAGGCCTCCTGCACATGACAACATACAAAAAGTGTTTTCTAGATTGGGTCACTTGTGGAAACACAATTCTCTTTGCTGGTGCCACTGGCCACCTGGATCTCTACATGGAAGAAAATGTTTTCTGGACAGTGAGGACCATGAAGCTTCCTGAGAGAGGCTGTTTACTGGGACAAGAGAGGCTGTTTATTGGGATAAGTTTCCTCTCGCCGTTGCAACCTGACTGTCCAGCATCTCTGGGTTGAGATGCGGAGGGTCTCAGGCTTGCGGAGAAAGACAGCATTGCCTCTGGCAATTTCTTGCCAGCATGGTCCCTGAAGAATTTCTGTTGCTACATCCGCCAGGCTTGCTAGGTGTTTTCAGCAGCCTTTTTGTCCAGTAAAGGAATGAGTTTACCTGGGCTGCCTTCTGTTGCTGGATTGGGAGTCAGGACACATCAGCTTGGAGAGCCTTCTTTTGAGGGGGGCATAATATGACCTGTTGCTATGTTGCTTCTCTAGTCCTGCTGCCCATAACCAGTTCTATTTTCCAGATTTCTCCTTTGATTGTTTCTTGCATTATTGTCAATATTTATAGTTGTACTTAACAGGGCAGAACGGGAGAAATGATCCTATGCCATGTTGTATAAGTGAAATTTCACTATAATTACTTTTTGAATGAGGTAATTTTATGTCAATATAAAATTACATAAATTTTGGTACTTGTGAATTTTTAAATTAAAAATCTTACCATAGAGAAGAATTTTAATCCAGAAAAATTAAAAAAGCTAATTTCTTATTTTTGTGCTGCATTAGGTTCTTGACACTTTAAGAGGACTCTGATTGAATTAATTGATAAAAACTGCCAACATTTACACTATACTGATGTCTATCATTTGTACATGAAAAATATCCTTTTTTGATACCAGATTAAATGAACAAAATGAGTTGAAGTACTACAGATTAATCACTAGACCTTGTTTGAAGTTTTCCTACATTTATTTCTAACTTATCTCTTCAATCTTTACCTCAGCCCAAAATGCATCCATATTTTACTATGTAGAATTCATATCAATAAAAAAAATCAGCTGAGAAGACTGAAAAGAAAAAAATGCCATTATTTTTTGTTTTTAAGCAGGAAAAGAATACTAATTTTAGTCTCTCTCATTAAATATTTAATCTTGTTACTTTTTCCTTGGATCACAGGAATATGGCAGGTATTATAGAAGCTTGTGTTAATCAGCTGAATCCAATAGCAGATGTAATACTTTGTGACAAGGAAAGATGAAAATACCAGCATGTTTTTTTGAGCTGTTTTCTCCCATGCTTTCATCCTTTCACTATTTGAGATTTTTCTACAATCACTGTTTCTGTTCTCCACCTGTGATTATTTTCAGAGTTGCTGCATTTATACAATAGGAGTGTGGGTGTAGTGGCGGGAAGCCTCTGTATCTCAAAATCTCTGGCTAGTAGCAAGGCAGTTCACCAGGAACTAATGGATAGAAATTTTCTAACACTATAAAGTTTCTACCTTATAAAAATTAAATTAAGGCTGGGCCCAGTGGCTCATGCCTGTAATCCCAGCACTTTGGGAGGCCAAGGTAGGTGGATCACCTAAGTCTGGAGTTTGAGATGAGCCTGGCCAACATGGCAAAACCCTGTCTCTACTAAAACTACGAAAACTAGCCAGGTGTGGTGGTGTGAGCCTGTATTCCCAGCTACTCAGGAGGACTACTGGAGAATTGTTTGAACCTGAAAAGTAGAAGTTGCAATGAGCCGAGATCGTGCCATTACACTCCAGCCTGAGCAACAGAGCGAGACTCCATCTCAAAATTGAAAAAAAAATAAATTAAATTAAAACAAATAAAAACATTATATATAATACTTAAGGTGTCTATAACAATTTTGTGCCAAATAATTATAAATGAAGTTCTGTGGGCAGAATTTGTATGAATAATGTGCCAATGTTAAGTGTGACTACACGTAAAGTTCAGTGAGTGCATCTAACTTTAAGTGACTTTTTCATAGGACATGGTTGATACCTTTTTCCTGAGGGATAAAAATGTAGGAATAATAACAACAATACCTATAGTCTGTGATAGACCCGTAAAAAGTTATATCATGCAGAGGTTTCACACGTGTAATTCTTTAAAATATGTATGAACCTATTTTAGAAAATATCTGAGATTATTAAAATTGAAGAATGACAATTGGAATAAAATAATTGTGCATATTAAATGTGTATTATTTATTGTTCTGTGAAAAACAATCGTCTGAATTGCTTGCATCTTAGTTTGGCAATGATAAACTATCCTATTTAGGCTTTTTAAATAATGAAATGGAGTATTTATTCATATTTTCACAAATACTTTGGTTTTCTTTATTGTCATGCATCTACAAGAATGTAAACAGACTTTATTTTTAAAAATCTATAATTGTAAACTAGTAGAAGAAATGAAAGTGACCTTATTGGCCTTAGAACATCAGTGTATCCTGGAGGCTCTCTCAGTTAACCAAGAAGATTGAGCTTGAGGAATGTATGGAGAAATTGTCATGGGAATATTTATTACTATTTTGGGGGAGCTTATAAGCCTTATTGCTAGTCTAAGAGCCTGTTAGCCTATCTCCCAGAAACATCTGACCCTGCTTCTCATTCTGAAACTCTAAGTTCAGGAAAGTACCAGGACCGTGTTGTATTATCCTGGGGAACATGAATATGATAAACGAGGACTGGTGCATGCTGAACCATGGCACTGCATCCACGTATGTTGTATAACATCAAGATTGATAGGACACACTTAGCTTAAATGAAGCAGTCCCTATATATTCAGTTGGGCCTACATGCAGATTGTTAGAGACTTAAAAATGTAAGACTTAGCTTTAATGGGGAAATGGAACTTCCAAAGGTCTGATGTGGTGCTTATTCAGATACTATAATCTATAAACATGTATCCTCATCCTTAGTGAGGGTTGAGATGCTAAACTGTAAACTTTCATTGTCTAACTTCTTTTAGATAAGTACCTTATTTTATTTTACAAAGTGGGGTCTCTATTGCCTCTCTCTGACAATCAGTGCCTCCTGCTGACAGACAATGCAGTGGTGCTGCAGTTACTCATACTCCATGTTTTCGTCTGCCTTCTGCTGCTGTAACAAAGTACTGGAGACTAGGTATTTACAAAAATAGAAATTTATTTCTCATAGCTCTGGAGCCTAGGAAGCCCAAAATTAAGACACTGGCAGGTTTGTTGTCTAATGATGACGGATCTCTGCTGCCAAGACGGCAACTTGATGCTGTATCTTCCTGAGGTTAATAACACTATGTCCTCATGTGGCAGAAGGGTCAGAGGGTGAAAAGGAGCAAACTTCCTCCACAAGCCCTTTTATAAAGGCACCTAATCCCTTTTATGAAGGTGGAGCCCTTATGACTTAGTCACTTCCCAAAAGTCACACCTCCCGATACTGTTGCACTGGGGATTAAGTTTCCACATTCAAATCGTAACACTCAATGTTCTAAATGGAACAGCAAAGACCTCACTCTTTTATACTTATTTTAAGTTACTTGACAATGGACCGAACTCTGTTTGGTGTTGGGTCATTATGAAATTGAGACTAAGTGATTGACAAACCTTTAAAGCTAGCAATTAGCAGCATATTTCTCAAAAGACTAGAAGAGCAAACTGAGACCATACATTAATTAAAAAAAATGATTAAAATTATTATACACTCCTGAGATATTAGTATGAAAGATAGTTATTTTTGTAATATATTTAAATGAATAAGATTATTAAAATATATGTCATGCAAAGATAGCTGAATACTTTCTAATTTTAAAATATTCCTTTATTTTAACTTAGTTATTTAAGAAAACTTAAATTGTACTACATAAGTGCATAAGTTTCAAAGTATTTGGAGGAAATAACTTAGGTGATTTAAAATGTAGTTTCTTTAGTTTTTATTGCAAAATTGTATGAAAACAATTACTTTAAGACCTAACAGGATGTATAGTCATGTGCTACATAATGACGTTTCCACCAATGATGGACCAAATATGTGACTGTGATCTCATAAGATTATAATACCACATTTTTACTGTACCTTTTCTATATTTACATAGATTTAAACACATTAATACTTACTGTTGTGTTACAATTGCCTATAATATTCAGTATAGTAAAATCCTGTATAATTTTATAGCCAGAACGAGGGAATGTGTTCTTCTTCTGGGTCCACGAGGGGTTGTAGTTTTAAGGGCAAGAACTTCCCAGCACCATGCCCCCCCGCATCTCTCTCCATCCGGGAGATTTAACAGTCTCTGTTTAAATTTCAAGCGCACGCAAAGAAACTAAGAGTCAGTCACCTCAGTGGAAGTTCTAAGGAACTCCTTTCATTGGCCAGGGTGGGGTTTCCTCGCAGGTTAAAGGTCCCCTTCTTCCACACCCCTTCAGACTCCATGTTTGGATCCCCTTCCACAAATACTCCCTTCATAGAAGCCGTCTTTCTCTCTCCCGGATTTATCCTCTGGGGTCCCCTTCCACACTCTCTCGTGGAAGCCTGTCTTCCCCTCCTAAACTCCATCTCTCTCTATTCCCTTCCACTCACTGTGGAAGTTGCTTTCCTTTCCTGGATTCCATCTTTCTGGATTCTCTCCCTGAGTGTGAGAGTTAGCTGCTTCTTTCTCTCTCCTCCTCCTGTTTCTCTCTCTGTCTCTAAATAAATCACTTTCTACAAACACTTTTGAGTCCAGCATTTACTGCGCACTGCGCCGTGGTGCCCTCTCTCATTGTTGAGAGGGCAGGAGACCAAGAACCTGGAGAAGCATCGTCTCGGGGAGCTGAGGGCACCCTGAACCCTTGAACCCCGATATTACATTTTGGCGAGCCAGCCAGAAGAGGGGTACAACCAAGAAAGGGGTACAGCCAGAAAAGAAGACTTCAAAATTGTGAGTAAAACCAGCCCCATTCTGTCCTGTTTCTTTAAGAACACTTGAAGCGGCCACAGCCAGGTAGGGCTGAGGGGAACCTGAGCGGAGACACCTCGGAGGCACGGCCCAGCCCCTCTTAAGCGACCGAAGCCCAGCCAGAATTAAAAGTGCAGTTTTTTTACCTTAAAGCTCTCTCTCTGCTTTCCGTCTCCTTCTCTGTCCTTCGGCTATTACGTCTGGGGCCAAAACCTGAGGGAGCCCGTGGGGCTGAGCAGGCAAGCACTGCCCCCCGGGCCTTTCACTCCTTGCGGGCGGGAACAGCCCAGCCCTGGGGCAGAATGGAGCCTGCAGCCCTGGGCTGGAGAAAACAGTGGGGGTCGAGGTACAACCAGAGCCTGCGGGGGACCGGGGCGTGCAGCAGCCTGGCGCCTGGCTCTGGCAGGCCTCTCCGGCACTCCCCAGTCCCAGGCAGCATGGTAAAAAGGCTCCCCAGGGCGTTTGCCTGCTGGCCACGGGTCCCTGTGTGGGCAGCAGCTCAGGAAGTGGCCCAGGCGGGCAAGTGGTTCTGGCGGAGTCAACATGGTGACCAAAAGCCGCGGGGTGGGGGAACTCGTGGCAGCCCAGCAGCGGCTGCGAACACGGCTTTTAACTGACGCAGAAAGCGGCTTTTTTCCTCAGCTGGTGCGGCTCTGAGGGAAAGGAAGCGGCTGAAGCGGCCAGCCCTGCCCGGCTTTTAGGCAGGCCACACCCCCTCGGGGTGCAGCATTCTCATTCAAAATACGGCTTAAGAAACCTTTCTGCCTCTGCTTACTGCAAGTGGCCTGTTTGTGCAGGTGGTTAAGGTGTAGGCCCTACAACTGTAAGGTTGCTGGTTCTAATTTCTGGTGGAGTCAGTGTTGAATTACTGAAGTGTTTTGGGGAAATTCAGAAGCTGAAGGCTATAGGACTTTGTATTTGGTGTATAATTTGTCTTGCTTAGGATTGGCTCTCTCTATGGCAGAATTCTTCCATCTTGAATATCATAATTAAACCAGTTCCAGGGCCAAATAGTCAATGGCAGTTCTCACAACCTTAAGAGCATTTTTCTACAATGGAAAATGGGTTGGGGAGAGGAGGCCTTGGTCCTGAGGGTATTACTCCAGCCTCAGCCATGCCCGGCCTGCCTTCTTTGAGCTGTGTGCTCTAATGGCCCCTCCCTGGAAATTTACCCTTCTGGGGCAGTTTTATAACCTGGATTGTGTAAATTGGACTTTTGCTGGGAAATATTCGTACCCATCTCCTGAGCCCCTGGTAGTCACTGGAGGTCATGCAGACAGTGAGTGGTCCTATGATGCTGGTAGGTCATGACTGGAATCTGGTACACAGGAGGCCCTCTGATAAGATGGATCATGCATCTTGGGCACATGAAATTTCAGGGTACTGACTGAAAGACGTTTCATTTCAGTACCCGTTTTACCTGGGGGATGCCTCAGTTCAAAGTGGCTGTGATTTCTTTAACTGGGGGTGCAGGCAGCCCTTGTGTTCAATTTCAGATGTGTGCTTCTATTCCCAAGCTCAAGTCCCCATTAAAATGTATACTGGAAAATTGGGACCAATTTAGCACACAGTCTTTAAGGAAGAAGCGGCTTATTTTTTTTTCTACCAAATAGCGTGGCCAAATTACCCTATGCCAAGTGGAAAACCTAGCCCCCAAAGGGAAGGGAAGAAAACCCAACAGCTTCCCTTGAGCAATTGCAGGAGGCCTTAAGAAGGTACACTCCCCTGTCACTGGACTCCATTGAGAATCAGTTAATACTAAAGGACAAGTCTATTAATCAATTAGCAGCAAATATCAGGAGGGAGCTTCAGAAGCTGGCCTTGGGGCTAGAAGAGAGTCTAGAATCATTACTGAATCAGGCAACTTCAGTGTTTTATAATAGAGACCAGAAGGAACAGGCTAAAAGGAACAGGAGAGATCAGCCTTAGTCATGGCCTTCAGGCAAGCAGACCCCAGGGACTCAAATGAGGGAAAGTCTTGGGTTAGCTGCCAGTCTGACAGAACTTGTTACCAGTGTGGTCTGAAGGGACATTTTATGAGAAATTGTCCCCAGAGGAATAGACCACCATCTTGTCCATGGGAATCACTGGAAAGCACACTGTCCCAGGGGATGAAGGTTTTCAAGGCCTGAGGTGTCTGACCAGATGACCTAATGGCCCCACTGAGGGTCCCTGGGGCAAGTGCCAGACAAGCCATCATCCTCACAGAGCCCCAGGTAAAGCTAACCATAGAGGTCCAGGAAGCTAATCTCCTGGACTCTGCATGGCCTTCTCAGTATTTCTCTCCTGCCCTGGAGGCTTGGTGCTTGTTAAATCTCTCCCCTCAGACTCTCCCTCTCTAGGCCCATCCTGGAAGTGGCCCAGGCCATCCTGGGAAGGACCATTTCCGGTCATTCTGTCGACCACAATGGCAATTAAGGTAGTGGAAATTAACTCATGGATTCATCACACTTGGCTGAAGACTTGGACACCTCCTGAGGAAAGTCATAGACCCTCCACTCCACAGCCTGAAGTTCCAGGAGACAACCTTTCCCTTTCATGTCCCTGTGAGCCATTAGAAGATCTGCATCTGCTTTTCCAACAAGATCCTCTGGGAAGTACCCACTCATAAGTCTAATTTATATCCTGGCATTAATAGGACTATAACCCTCAAATTTGCTACCTCTTCAATGCTGATTATCCTTTTCATAGTGGGAAGGGAACCTGCCTCTTTCTAGGAAAAATGATGCTATTTTTTAAACCTGTCAAGTATTGTTTTGAACATAGAATTCAGGAATCAAACACAGAGCTAAAAACCTTCAAGAAACAGTATTGTGAGGCTTGTCTAACAACTGACTGTCCTGGCTCTATTCTCTCCTAGGCTCGTTTATAAGCATTCTATATTTGTTGGCCTCTAGGCCTCTCATCTTTAACCACCTTGTCACATTCGTTTCTTAGAGAGCCATAAGGTCACAAATAACCCTGCCACTGGAACCCCGGATGTCCTTGCCTCATGGGCTCTGTTATGGACCTCTATCTAGATCAACCCACATCCCTGAAAGACTCCCCTCTGGAGAAAAGCTCAAATGCAGGACCCCTTCTACGCCCATTTCAGAGAGAGTCGATTTCCATAATTACAACAGAAGTTGGGCTTTCCTGTTCAGAGGTGGGGAAAGAGGGAACGTGTTCTCTTTCTGGGTCCACGAGGGGGTGTAGTTTTAAGGGCAAGAACTTCCCAGCACCATGCCCCCTTCCCATCTCTCTCCATCCGGGAGATTTAATGGTCTCTGTTTAAATTTCATGTGCATGCAAAGAAACTAAGACTCAGTCACCTCAGCAGAAGTTCTAAGGAACTCCTTTCATTGGCCAGGGGTCTTTAAGAAGGTGCGGGTTCCTCACAGGTTCAAGGTCCCGTTCTTCCACACCCCTTCAGACTCCATGTTTGGATCCCCTTCCACAAACACTCCCTTCGTGGAAGCCGTCTTTCTCTCTCCCAGATTTCCCCTCTGGGGTCCCCTTCCACACTCTCTCATGGAAGCCTGTCTTCCCCTCCTAAACTCCATCTCTCTCTATTCCCTTCCACTCACTTTGGAAGTTGCTTTCCTCTCCTGGATTCCATCTCTCTGGATTCTCTCACTGAGTGTGAGAGTTAGCTGTTTCTTTCTCTCTCCTCCTCCTGTTTCTCTCTCTGTCTCTAAATAAATCACTTTCTACAATCACTTTTGAGTTCAGCATTTACTGCGCACTGTGCCGTGGTGCCCTCTCTCATTGTTGAGAGGGCAGGAGACCAAGAACCTGGAGAAACATCCTTTCAGGGGAGCTGTTGGCACCATGAACCCTTGACCTCCAATATTACATTAGGAACTTATACCCTAGGTATGTAGCTGACTATACCATCTAGGTTTGTGTAAGTAAACTCTATGATGTGTACACAGTGATGAAATTTCCTAATGATGCATCTATCAGAACATAACCTTATAGTTAAGTGATGCATGTTCATATTTATTTAATCAATTCCTCTTGAAATTTTTAAGTGAATAACAACTTTTTATCTTAAGTTTTAGCTTCCAAATTGGTGAAATTATGACCCATTCTAATTTGAGTTAACTAAAGCTCTGCTGCATGTCAAAAATCTTGGCAAGGGGTAACACTCAAAGACAGTGATTTCAAATGCTCTGATTGAACTTACATTTAATTTAATAATATTAAAATGTTATGTGCAGTGATCTATATCTTGTGGTGACAACATATACTCTCCATAATCTCAAGCAGAAATAGTGAATCTCAGATTTTGAGAGTTGTGACATGTATCTCAGAATATGTATCAGATTTTTAAGTCATCACTTAATTGTTCATTAATGCTATTTAATGTCACCTCTTGCGAAATACTTTCTAAATCCATCAGAAGTGGAAAAATCCCAAGGATATACTAATAACAGCTGATATTTACTGGCCACTTACTCTGCTTCATATAAATCATCTCTTGGTTGCTGCTCTTTCTCTGGATTCCACTGTGTGGCTGTCAGCACCATAGGATCTCCGGGAACAGACACTCAAATGCTGAGTTTCCCATGGAACATGTGAGGGCATTCTTTAAGGGGCATTCCTTACTGTGAGATAGTGGTTGAGGAAATGGAGTGTTTCTTCCACTTTTGTCTCAACAATGTTCCACCTTCCCACTAAGCCTCTTGCTGTTAAGCTTCTTGCTCATTGGCTCTTGGACCTAAATCCCGGTACTGGTATTACATTTCTATTGAAGCAGTAGAACCGCTTGTCTGGCAAATAGTTTGCATTAGTAGAATTCCACATTGTGGCTGCAGATCCAAGCCTCCCTGTGCTCTTGACGGGCCTTGAGCAGGCAGGAGTCCTGCCCTCAGGTGCAGCTGCAGCTGCCCAAACCATGGCTACAGAACTGGGCCTCACACACTCTGGGCACAGCTATAGCCACCCAAACAGTGACTGCAGACTCAAGCATCCCTGCACTCTTGGGAGCCTAGGAAGGCCCCCCTGCCCTTGCAGACTTAAAAGTACCTGTTTACACTGCCTGGCTTCTCCCTGCTGTCAGTGCCTGCTCTAGTCTCAGAGCAAAATTGGGAGAGCCAGGTGCCATGAATGGCAGCAGGTGACAGATTCCTGGGTAGAAAAGGGTGAGTCCCTGGTGAGACCTCATATTTAGGCCCAGAAAGGCCTCATGGCTGGGTGTCTAGCTGCCTCTCCCATGTACAGAAGTAGAAACTTGTGGAGCCTTTTCTAGGCCACCTATGGCCATCCGTGCACCAATCAGCATGCACTTCCTCCTCTCTGAGGCCCATAAAAGCTTTGGGATCAGTGAGAACTGAGCAGACCACAGGATGACCCACTCCCAGGAACTGGGCAGATGTTGGGATGCCCAGTTGCAGAGATACCCACCCTCTCCAGGGCCTCCTGTCTGCTTAGAGCTGAACACTTTTTGGGATAATCTGCAGCATAGAGGAGCCACCCACTCCAGGCTTCTCTGCTGAGAGCTGCAGAGAGGATGAGACAACCTGCCTGCAGAGAGGAGCCACCCATTCCAGGTCCTCCTCTTCAACAGGACGACCTGACTACAGAGAGGAGCTACCCACTATGGGCTTCCTCTGAGCTGTTCTAACACTCAGTAAAGCTCCTCTGTCTTGCTCACCCTTCACTTGTCTGCACACCTTATTCTTCCCGATGCAGGACAAGAACTCAGACAAAAGTACCAGGCACCACTGGCTACAGAGGTTTCCAGCCAGAAAAGCGACACCCCAAAGATTCTGTAACACCATGATTAAAATAACCTTTTCTGGATCCCTCCCACAACACGTGAAGATTATGGGAACTAAAATTCAAGATGTGATTTGGGTGGGGACACAGCTAAACCATACCATGTGGTATTTAGGAGAACATCAAATTGGTGCTGAGCATGACAAATCATTCTGTATTCTTATGGGTACCATACACATTGAGGTAAATTAGTTTGATCTTACCAGAAGGCAGAATCAAGTTTGAGGACCCCATGATTGCTTACGGTCCATGTAGTTTTAAAAGGTGATTGTTTTAATGTTAGCTAAAATTAGAATAGTTGGCCTGAACATGCTTGTTTCTAGGTAATATTTTCCAGGTAGCTAGAAGAAAGGATCAGAGTCCTTATGCATAAGGGAATTTAGATTTCATATATCAAGAGCCTGCTATTTTATAGCAGATAATGTCTTTAAGAGTGGTTACAAAATCAGTCTCTTTGCATTTGCTGCCCAGCCCGGCAGAATCTCATTTATAGTCTGAGAAAACCTTGCTTTGTCTATTGAACTCATGTCATTCTGAAATCGTTTCTTAGTAACTTTGTCAGGTATATATTTTAGCTCTGGCCTGTTTGTAATTATTGAGTAGGGGACTATAAAATTTGGTTCTGTTAAATTTCTAATAAATAAATAAGATGTGAAAGAACATGGAACATTAAAGGAATATGAAAGTGCCAATCTAATCACAATTTAATGTGTTCCTTATAGCTGAGACAGAACATACCCTTATGCTTAGAACAATAGTATATTAAACATGTAAATCATTAGTAGTCCATTAAATCTTATTCTTTTATTATGAAAATACAAACATTAAAAATGATATCAAGCTGGAAGTTCTCCAGTTTTCCCCAATTCTTCTTCAGTGTTCCCCAAAGAGAAGGGAATGACAATTTGACTTCTGCTTGTCAATTTGGGCAGCCTTAGGCTTTGTATTGAAAGGAAGAGGTTTCTTTAGCTTGTGCTCCAGCTCACGCTCTCTTCCCTGCTCTCTTCCCACATGAGAGAAATGGCAGGTTCTACATGTGAAATTTTCTATTTATCAGTAGAGCTATTCTATGTCTCCTTTGTCTTTTCTAGGATAATTTCATTCATTTTCTTGTCATTGGTCTAAATTCTGTATAATCTTGGTTGCTTTATCTACACATGCTTATAGTTACAAATGTTTCTTTTAGAAAAAAACTGACGAAAAACACAATACTTTATATTTGGTCTTAGCCATCAAAGAGAATCAAGGAACTTAGTTTTTAATACAGAGTTATAAAAACTCTAATAAAGACTAAGATTACATAAATTTTGCACCTGCTAGAAAATACTGATGATTTACAATAAATGTGTCAATTTAAAACCATATGTCTGATCTCTTAGTCTGCTTACTGCTATAAGAAGGTGTCTCAGACTGTGTAATTTATGAACAGTAGTAGAAATTTATTGCTCACAGTTCTAAAAACTAGAAAGTTCAAGATCAAGACACCAGCAGATTCAGTAGCTGGTGAGGCTTTCTCTCTGCTTCAAAGGTGTTCTAGCTGTGTCCTCACATGGTGAAAGGGGCAACATGACACCCTTCAGCCTCTTTTATACAGGTACTAAGGCCATTCATGATCATGGAGACTTCATTACTTAGTCATTAGCAAATGACTCTACCTCTTTTTTTTTTTTTTTTTTTGAGATGAAGTTTTGCTCTTGTTGCCTAGGCTGGAGTGAGCCTGGGTTTCACCATGTTTGACAAACTGGTCTCGAACTCCTGAACTCAGGAGACCCCCACCTCTTAATACTATCACATTGGGTATTAGATTGCAACATATGTATTTTGGGAGAACATCAACATTCAAAACATGGCATCTGATTAACCAACCTTCCTTCATTCTTTTGGATATAATTGGATATTAGTATCAGAATTACTTTTGTGTATTTTCTTTGATTTTTCTGCTTTTTCATTACTTGGCAATGTGTGCTCCTTTTTAGATTTCTGAAGACTTTATTCTCTTTTATTATTTTTTCAATATTACTGACAATTCATTTGAGGCAAAGCCTGTAAGTTACTACTGTAATCTGAGATAGTATTCCTGGACATGCAAACTTGAACTTATTTAACATATGTAGGAGCTCGGTCAGTGTGGTGGGAAAAATAGAAAGATGCGAACCTTCTTAGAAGCCTGGAAGGTTTTGCAAAAGCCTTGGGAAAAGGTTTATGGCTGAAGGCAGCCTAACCCCCTTACCTTGAGCTAATAGCAAAGAGAGGATAACAAAGGAATGTAGAAGAGTTTATCAGCTTGTTTACTAAAACCAACATTTGCCGATCTGCATGCATGGCTGCTCTCTGCTCGAGGGGTTGGCAATGTTAATTACCCACAAATAGTGTTTACTCAGGACCTTTGTCATTAAACCTGTACTAATTAAATATGAGGGTCCCCAGTTTATTGGGGGGCAGGCAACACTCCCCTTGGAGTCAGTAAGCTGCGAGCCATCAAGCCGCATGACAAGGCAAAAAACCTGTGTTTGCGTACGTCTTTCATCTGTTGTTCAGCAAGAGTCTGCCAGCCAGACTCGACAGTTGGTGTCTCTGTGTGAGGATGCTGTAATGGATCAGGGCTTGTGACAGAACCCTCGAAAACAAAGGTGAAGAGACTGTGCAGGGGGTAAATCAGTAAGTCAATGAGTCAGTAAGTTGGTAAGTCATTGGTGTCCACTCGAGATTTACAAGTTTGAGGGAATTGTTCAGGCTAGGGTATCACGATGGGACAACAGTTATCAGCATGACAGAAACAGTATATAAAAGTATGGAAGCAGCTACTTAAAGCTAGTGGAGCCCCAGTTTTGCAGGCTCAATTAAGGGACCTAATGCAAACTGTTGTTTCCCAAAGCCCACGGTTCCCAACAGAAGGCACGCTAGGTGTAGAGCTCTGGGAACAAGTGGGGAGAAATCTTAAGCAGCATCATGCACAAGGGCAACAGGTTCCAGTAACATCTTTAACATTATGGGCCTTAGTCAGGACTGCTTTGGCCCCACTTTACACAGAAGAGCCCAAAATAGGAAGGGAAGAGGAACTGTTACTTACCTTACTGCCTCCTCCATCTCCCTCAGCCCAGCAATTAATGGGTAAAAATACCAAATAGGAAATGGAGATTTTGCCTGAGGCCCCTTCCCCAATAAATTGGAAAAAAGACAAGGGATACACTACAGTTATGGGACCCTGTCTTAGGCAAGTGGTATTATGAGGAGAGCTCTTGGCCTGCCTGGTAATGCCAGATCAACAATGCAGTCAGGTATATAAAGAGATAAGAAAAAGCATTAGAGAAAACAGAACTGCTAGCCCATTTATGAAAGGATTAATTGAAACCATAGCAGATGACTTCTATAAGAGCCCATGGGACTGGTCAGGGCTAGCTAAAACAACTTTAGATGCCAGTCAGCACCTCCTCTTGAGGGCAGAATTTGATGAATTACGTGAACAGCAAACACTTTTCTACTAATGGCCACTGTTATTCCTCCCCTACCCCTGACATGGCTCTCTCAAGATCCTACTTGGGTAGAACAGTGACCTTTAAAGGGAAAGAAACTGCAGCAAGCCCATGAATTAGTTGAGGAGCAACTAAATGCCAGCCATATAGAACCATCAAACAGCCCTTGGAATTCACCCATTTTTGTCATTCCTGAAAAGTCTAGCAAATGGAGACTTTTGCATGATTTTTGGGCTATTAATGCTAACATACAACCTATAGGGCCTCTACAGCAAGGGCTCCCTTCCCCCACAGTGATTCCTCAAGATTGGCCTACAATTGTTATTGACTTAAAATATTGCTTTTATACTATTCTCCTTCAGAACAGGACAGAGAAAAATTTTGTTTACAATTCCAGCTATCAATAATGAAAGGCCAGCTTGCTGATTTCACTGGAAAGTGCTTCTTCAAGGAATGCTGAACAGTCCTACCATGTGTTAGTATCATATAAATCAGGCTTTGCTCCCCAGTAGAAAAGAATTTACTAATTGCAAAATCATTCATTTTATGGATGATATTTTACTCACAGCCCCAATGGAGCCAGTACTTTTGAGTTTATATGCCTCTGTCCAAAGGAATACACAGTTAAGAAGTTTAATGATAGCACCTGAAAAAGTACAAATGTCCTCTCCTTGGAAATATCTTGAATACATACTAGTTTCCCAGTCAGTAAGACCTCAAAAGATTAGATTAAATACTAGCACTCAGAGAGCTGAGATTGAAGCTCTAATATCGACCCTGGAAACTCTTTCTGCTCAGCCCATCAACATTGTTAGTGACTCTGCTTACTCTTTACTTATTGCAGAATCTTGAGACAGCCCTTATTAAATCTACTTTAGAGCCCACCCAGTATTCCCTTTCTCTTTGACTTCAGCAATTGCTGGATCAATGTACACACCCTATTTTTATCACACATGTTCGAGCCCACAGGTCACTGCTTGGCCCACTGGCTTATGGCAATAATCAAGCAGATTTTCAAGTTATGTTGTCACTGCTTGACCAAGCTGCATCAATTTTTCCACCAAAATTGGAGAAACTTAACTAAACAATTTCAACTTACCCCAAAGCTAGGCAAACAAATCCTGCAATGTCCAGATTGCCAGCTCCCAGGCATGTCCCCTCCTTCTACAGGTATTAACTCTAGAGCACTAGAACCTAATCAGTTATGGCAAACAGATGTTACACGCATCCCTGAATTTCGTACATGTAGCCATTGATACCAACACTTATCTAATTGGTGCACATACTTTTCTTGGAGAGTCCACTCGATATGTCATTAAACATCTTCTTTTAACCTTTGCGTTTATGGGGCGGCCCACAAAAATTAAAATTGATAAAGGTCTGGCTTATGCCAGCTCACAATTTCAACCTTTTTGTGACACATGGAACATCCAATATTCCATAGGCATCCCGTATAACACCCAAAGACAGGACATAGAAGAATGTGCCCACTTCATCCTTAAAAATATGCTCAGAAAACAAAAAAGGGGGAGTATGGGTAAGGAAGCTGCAACACTACTAGCAAAAGCCTTATTTACCCTTAATTTCTTAAATTTAGATGACAAATTTTAATCAACTACAGAAAAGCACTTTGCTAAAACCTCTCAAGGCATAAAACCTGCCGTTTTATGGCAAGATATAAAGAGTAATGAATGGTGTGGTCCAAATGAATTACTAACATGGGGAAGAGGATATGCTTGTGTTCACACCCCACCAGGCCCTCTTTAGATTCTAGCATAATGCATCAAACCATACCATGGTGTAGCTAGGACCCAACCCAGTACCAGAGATGAAGAAAATGACCCTGCAGAACCTGCAGCCCCAGATGATGTGACTCCCTCAGATGATACAAGTCCTGGATATTACCTGGGGGATGCTGAAGAAAAGAATCCAGAAGGCTAAGTGAATCCTGCTTCAAACAAAAACACCATTCATTCCAGATAATTTGTCTCTTTCTTATTGTCTCACTCTGCCTGCAGCCTGTATCTGCTACATTCTGTTGGGCCCATCTTCTGAACCTGCCTTTTTTCCTCCTGTTACTTAGGCAGATACTACCTTCTCAGCCTCTAATGACATGACTGCTTGACTAGAAAGGATTAACATACCCCTGGGGGGTCCCTCATTAATGGCACACAGTAACTAAGCTGCCAAGTAACACTACAGGTCACTCCTTGATTGTAAAAGAATGTTACTGATTATACTGATGTTTGTCTTAAGTTATTTACTAATTCTAGGATGCAAAGCTGGAACATGACTTATAACCTCTGCGCCTAACAAAACTGCTGCTGCACTCCTCTGTACTATTCAGTCAACAAAACCTGATATAAAAAACAGAAAAGGCGGAGATGTAGAACATAAGTCAGGGTGATAGGAAAAATTAGAAAGATATAAACCTTCTTGGAAGGCGGAAATGTTTTGAAAAAGCCTTGGGAAAAGGTTTATGGCTGAAGGCATCCTAATCTTCTTACCTTGAGCTAATAGCAAAGAGCAGATAACAAGGTAATATAGAGGAGTTTATCTAAATAACTTGCTTACTAAGACCAACCTTTGCCTATCTGAATGCATGAATGCTCTCTGCTCAGGGGATTGGCAATGTTAATTACCCACAAATGGTGTTTACTCAGGACCTTTGTCATTAAACCTGTACTAATTAAATACGAGGATCTCCAGCTTATCATTGATGGCGGTGGGGGGGCAACACTCCCCTCAGGGTCAGTAGGTTGTGAGTCCTCTGGCCACATGGCCAGGCACAAAACCTGTGTTTGTGTACATTTTTCTTCTGTCATTTGGCCAGAGTCTGCCGGCCAGACTCAACAAATATAGTCATGTATTCCCTGACATTCTTCTTACCTGCTTGGATTTCAGTTCTGTCTTCATATTTTGTCCTGCCCCTCAGCTTCAAAATTATTATTTCTGGAGAAGATACATACAAACTCTTTGTTGAGTGGGTCTGATTTTTCCAAATTACTTTACATTGTTCCTTTTATTGTTTGTTTTATTGTTTCAAGCATAACTAAAATATTTTCCTATGACCTCTAGAATTTCTGAATTTCTTGGGAATTTTTTCTTTATGATTCTCTTTTCATGAACTTGTGATATTTTATTCCTTTTGAATCTCCCTCAGTATTTCTGTTTTAAATACACAAGTAATTTAGATTTACTTTAATGAAGAAGAGGGAAGAGGGCATTATTGAATATTTTCATTATAGGGATGTTTGTGTTGAAGTAGTACTCTAGAGAGATGAGTCTTAACATTCACAGGCTGAGGAACTGATTCATCTTGCTAGAAGATAACTCATGGGGACAACTATGGTCTCTGTTCATTCTAACTACACGTTCAGTCTCTACAGAATGTTGAGAGGGAGTAGATCAATTTTTGTAATGCTGCTTTTAACTGGACAAAATGACCAGTAAAGAACAGATTTGGGTTTAATAAACACTTAACTCTACTAAAAAAAAGTATGAGAAAGCCTAATAAATCAAATGTCTGTGGAAATGGAGACCAGGTGTCTGTAAAGGAGCCTATCTTCATTCTTTTATCCTAAAATAGACTAGACTCTAAATCTAGTAAAATTTTCTTCTGAAAAGTTGGCAGATACCAATACATATATGTTATGTTGATTTCTCTACATTTCTAGATTTGGATATGGAAAGAAAGTTGTTGAATGCTGTTCTAGACTGTATTTTTTCTTTTCTTTCTGCAAGGACACACACACACACACACACACACACACACAGATATCTCAGTTTGATCATATAATTAGAGATGATTAATATCAAACACTGACCATTCTACTAAATCAATACCAGTCTTGTTGACTGATACATAAATGATGACTTGCTTTTTAATTTAATATGTAGGAACATCATATTACTAAGGATGCTCAATGAAAATAAAGATATTTTTCTTCAGCCTAATGTTAATTTTCCTTGAGTACATGATGTCCAATTTCAGTATGTATTAAAGGACAAAAGGAACACTGCAAAATTTATTTATTCACTCATCAAATATTTGTTGAATACTGACTGTATACACTAGATTTTTACTACCAGAAGTAAAATGGTTAACAAAATTTTTAAAAAGCCCTATTATTTTGCAGTTTATAGTATACTTGGGAACAGGTAAAAGTGTGATAAGTTATCTAGTAGATCAGGAAATCAGAAAAGCACCTAGCGTATACTTAGGCTGCTAGAAAAAGATTTTCTGAATAAATGATACCAAGCTGATTCCTTAAGGAGGGATAGAAGTTAATAAGGTAAAGAGGAGATTTAGTAACATATACCAGGCATTTATCATTGCAGCATTTGAAATAGACATAATCAGATTTTCATTTTATAATTCTCATCTTGGTTGAAGAGTAGAAAATAGGTTGGGTGATGCTGATGGAAATAAGAAAAGAGACCTTGGGACCAGTCATGAGGTACTTGCCATAACATGAAAGATGATAGTGACCAGAATTAGGGCAGGGCCAATAACAGCAATGTAGCTCAAGTTAAAGCTATAGGACTTGGTACTTGATTAAGCAAGGGCAACAAGGAGTTGAAGGAGGATCCCAGAATAGTGCCTTCTTTTGTTTCTGTAGAAATATATTGGGATTGTGACCTTTGTTGAGATAAGAAGTACCAGAGGAAGAACAGAATGCAATCATTATTTAAGACCTCTCCTCCTCTCCCTCACTGCCCATGCCCTCCCTTCCATCCCTTTCTTCCTTTTTCCTCGCCTACCTTCCTTTCCCCTCCTCCCTCACTTCCTTGGTCCATCTTGAAAGCTTAAATCTTTAGTTTAAATTTTTTAGTCCCTTCAGGTCATTGTCTTCTATGAAGCCCAAAATTATTTTGACAAGAAAATGTTACTTTAACTTCTGTATTTAGGGCGAATCTTGGGATAAAAATAATAACAGCCTATCACCTTGCCAAGCTATTTCAAATATTCCTAAGTGCTTAATCAAAGGAGACAGAATATTGATGTGTTTAAGGACATTTGCCGAGAGTATTCTTTGACCTTATTTAAAGACTGAAGATGAAGCTAGGCAAATTATTCCATGCAAAATAAAATAACAGTAACTGAGAAAAAATGTATCCAAGAGAAATTATATGCTGCTATGTGAATATAATTTATATAGATTTTACCTTGAGTACTCACAATTCAGAAAGAAATTTTTATTTTATTTTGCCACAGAGCTCTTCAAATGGAAGAAATGTAATTTAAAATAAAGTCAACAACAAAAGTAATGACACTTATTATCTTTTTTACCTGAGAAGTGTTGGCAAAAATGTGGAGAAATTGGAATGCTTGTACACTGTTGGTGGGAAGATAAAATGCTTCAGCTGCTATGAAAAACAGTATGGAGGGTCTTCAAAAAATTAAAAATGGAAATACTGTATTAGTCCATTTTCATGCTGCTGATAAAGACATACCCAAGACTGGGCAATTTACAAAAGAAAGAGGTTTCATAGACACAGTTCCATGTGGCTGGGGAGGTCTCACAGCAGAAGGCAAGGAGGAGCAAGTCACATCTTACGTGACTGGCAAGAGGCAGAGAGGGCTTGGGCAGAGAAACTCCCATTTTTAAAACCATCAGATCTCATGAGACTCATTTACTATCACGAGTGCTGCATGAGAAAGACCTGCTCCCATGATTCAGTCATCTTTCCCTGGGTCCCTCCCACAACACATGATAATTATAGGAGCTAAAAGATGAGATTTGGGTGGGGACACAGAGCCAAACTACATCAAATACCATCTGATCTAGCACTCCTGAATATATATCCAAAAGCATTGAAATCAAGATCTTGAAGAAATATTTGCACTCTCACATTCATTACAACATTTTTTAAAATAGCAAGCATGCAGAAATAACCTAAATGTCTATTGATTGATGAGTGGATAAAGAAAATGTGGTATATACATACAATTAAATATTATTCTGACTTAAAAGAGAAGAAAATCCTGCCACATGTGACTATCTGGATGAATCCTGAGGGCATTATGCTATGTGAAGTAAGCCAGTCAAAGATGATAAATACTGCATGATTCAACCTATATGTGGTATTTAATATAGTAATGCAGAAGGAGAGAATAGAAGGGTGTTTGTCAGGGGCTGGGAGGATAGTGAAATGGAAAGTTGCTATTCAGTAGATATAACGTTGCACTTCTGGAAGATGATTACATTCTAGAAATCTGTTGTACAAGACTATGCCTATAGTTAACAACACTGTATTTTACACTTCAAAATTGGGCAAAGGGTAGATTTAGTGTTAAGTATTCTTACCAAAATAATAATAAAAAGACAAACTTAAATCTAGTCTGAAGTGAGGCCGGGGACTCAAATAATGTTACTGACTCTCTTGCTCTCAACATCTCTCTCACATCTTGGCTCTGTTTCTTAGGAATTATTGGCTCATTCTCTCCTAATGCAGATGGCTCCCTCCAGGAGGGCAGAGGACAGAGATAGTGGAGGCTAACATTATCTCATCTAGAGCCCTCAGAGGCATGAGAGAGCTCTTTGCTCCCATTGACCATATATAAAACTCCAGAAGATTCTAATTGGTCTTGCTTGGGTCATGGGTCCCACACTTGTTTGGCAATGGTGGTCAGGTGTGCAGGGAATTGTGATAGCTCACCAGTATCATATAGCATGGAACGAAGTGCCTGCAGTTATCCAGTGAAGGGGATGCAGAATACTGGGCAGACTGAAACACATATGTCCGTTATATTTCTATTGGACACATGTGAAAATTTGCCTGAATATTAACTGTAAATTACAAGACTGATAAATCATACCAATGCTAAACCACTGGCATGAATAAATAACTAAAGAAAATTGCCCAGTAAACAAGTATTATGAAAGAAAATGTTTCAAAAAAAAGTCTTCATGCCATAAGACTGCTCCGATTATAGGCTGAAGAAGACTTTTGTGTTATTGTAGTTGCTGAAGGTGTTGTCACGGAAGTTTTTTTTTTTTTTTTGAAATTTTGTTAGAAAGTGACTTAAGGCTTTCACTTCAGTTAGAAAGTCCTTTGCTGCCTGTTTTATAGCTTGTAGTTGAGCAACCTCCTTACTCTGCTATTTCTTTGGTTGTGAACTGCAAACATCTCATAGCACTTGCTTAAGGATATGCCTCTAATGTATTCTTCTCTCATATTCAGCCAGGACTATGAAAATTGTTTCTGGAAAATAAAAGAGGCATTCTTGCTTTTTCTTATCTGATGGTTTCAACTTGCTTATTAATGTCAAAATGAAGATGTTGGAAGAACTCAGGGAAGGAGATGAGTGTGTGTGTGTGTGTGTGTGTGTGTGTGTATACTTGTTTTCTGGCAGGCTCCAATTACTCTAGCAGTTATAATGGCATCATGTATCAAGATATTTAAAAATGAATTGTGCACTATTCATTTTTAATTCTATCAAGAAAGAGAGATAATGCATTTTAGTTTTTCAACATTTTTCCTACCACTACCCATCCAAAAATTATTTTTCTTAACTTATTTTCATGATTAAGGATTTCTGTTGACTTCAAGGTCATTCCCTTTAAACAGATATAATATTTGTTGGGAAACCATTCACCCATCCAAACTAAGCCTCAGAGGTGTTGAAAGTCTAACTTCTCTTCTATAGTAAAGGATTATACTCTAGAAAAAATCATTTATATAAACATGCCTTGGCTAACTGGATGTGCACATTGTCTTATTCTTTCTTAATATAGTTTCATATTTATTTCACAGAGAAAAAAATGTTAGCAAGTCATTAAAACCAAAATGTTCACATTCTGAGATTCTTGGTTCTATTTTTAGCCAGATCATTTCTTATTGGATTATCCTGGCTTCTCTTTAACCTATTACTTGACAAATAGCTCCTATGCTTGTCCAATTTGCTAGACTACTGCACATTGCCTTGACAACTCAATGGAAGACTTTTATCACTATGGAAACAAGTCAATATAAGCAACTTCAAATTTTATTTATAGACTAGGTAATGTAAGGGGCATGATGAACACTTGATATGATCTGAAATGAAATATGGGAGATGCCTTTTTGTTTTTAATTAATAGAATTATTGGTTGACACTGACATATGTATCTTTTCATAGCATCTTTTCACAGAGGAGACAAAACTGCAATTGTTACTTTATTTTATGTGTTAATTTACAGGTTTTTCATAGTTGAAGGTTAACATCTAGACCTGTGACAGGAAACCTAATAGATGACACTAACATGAAAAGGGAGCTTATGGATTCTTCAACCAGAGAGGTGTCAGATCCCCAAAATACCTGCAAACTGCCATAATAATTTTGCACTTAACGTTTTCTAAATTGGAATAGGAAATTCATAATTCACTACTTTATAGGTTTCATTGTATAATAGAAAGAAGAAAGAATTTGAGTCATACACTAAATAACTAAAAGATTTGAGGAAGCTACTTTATTTCATTCTAGATTTCCCATTTATAAAATGGATATAATAATATTTTTCTGTTGAATTATTGTAAAGATTGCAAGTGATCAGAAAAGAATGTCTATTGTAGTGGCTCCATACAACAGGTGACAAAAAACAGGAGCTATTATTACCATGATGTGTAACTTTTAAAATACTGAAATGATTAAGTGACTTAATGATTAGCAGCTTCTCCCTAATCATGCAGCTCTCATATGCCGTAGTAGTAGATTTATAGCCATCTCAATAAATTTACTGATGTGGTAGAGACAGGAGATAAATGTATCTGTATCCCACTTCTTATTTAAAAGTGTTAAAATATATTCAAATGGGCTTCTGTAAATCAAGGGACAAGTATCACTTTTTGAATAATTATTAGTCACTTATTTTTATTCTTATTAGCTACAGTCTCTAGAACATAATTTCCTTATTCCAAATAAGGAGAACTTACCATCACTTATTTCTAGAAAACAATATTTTACTTATAATTATTTTCTTTTAAGAAATTTATTTCCTGTTAGTTTGGCAAAATTTAGAGAGCTTAGATAGCTTTCCAGTGTGTGTGTGTGTGTGTGTGTGTGTGTGTGTGTGTGTATTCTTAAATATGGCATCATTATTTTCTGCAACTGAATTAATTTTGAATAAAATACACCTTTTGTTCTTCAACATGTAAGAGACCCTCCAAAAAATCAGCTCTTGAATATCGGAAGAAACATATACTAAGTTACACCATATTGTAGGAGGTTTGATGGTAACCATTTCAGGAAGCCAATTTCTGGTTTAATTTTCACTGTGTGTAAAACGTTTTTCTTGGTTTTAATTCAGTTTCAAAGGGCGCAGGGTTTATTCTGAGATCCTAAGTTTATGTGTCATTGGATAAATAAGTACATTTTCCTCATTCTTCAAATATTTTTCTGGAATAACTATTTCTAGCTAAAGCATTCTGATGGTAAATTGAAAATAGCTAAGTTTATACAAATATGCTTAAGACTATCATAAAATTTTAAAACATACCCTTGTTTTAAATTAGCCCAGTCACATAGAAAAACAAGAAAGCTTGCCAGCCATGGAGATAGGTTTTTTTTTTTTTTTAATAAGCATTTCTTTTTATGCTCCTCTGTTTTATTTAATCAGATAAGAATTAAATGTTGGCAGATTGGAGAATGTCACCATAAACAAATGAAGGGTGTGCATTTTGTTTCAGGGAAAAAGAGACAATGCTATTTGGTTGTTGGGAGGGAAATATGATATTGAGCTGGTGAGCTCTTAATGATCCTTTGAGTTTCACATCTATGAATTTGTGTGAACTTTTTTTTGTTGTTGTTGTTGTTGTTTGTTTGTTTGTTTTAATGCCAAATTGCAGGGTCTTTATTGCCGGCGGCCACGGAGGACTCACGTCTCTCTAACCCGTGGCCCCGAAAGGAGGGTCTCAAGACCTTTTATACCCGTAAAACCACCTCGGGAGTGAGGGTGAGGGGCAGGGGTAGGGGTGAAGGGCTTCAGATGTTCTGAGGGCTAGTGGATTCTGTAAATCACCTCCTGGGAGGAGATGAGGGTGAGGAGCTCTGGACATTCCAGTGGATTCCTGGACTAAGATGAGGGTGAGGGGCTCCAGACTCTCCGAGGGCCAGGGGACTTTTGACATTCTGATTGTTACTTAAGTGGTTCACAAAAGTCAAGGTTAGCATTTGTTTACACATTGTCTAAGTAGGGTGGCAATTACAGTCCTTAATTACTTATTCACATTTGGGTTATAGAGAGCCGCTTCAACAGAAAGCCGAGGTATGGTTGAGGTATGCAGTTTTATGGGGCTTTTACCATGTCACATTCCCCCCTTGTTTTATTCACAGGAATTAAATCATTGATTCCTCCAACAGGTTCATTAAGCAAGAAACTTCCCTTTACTTCTCCTAGCGCACAAAAAGAAAAATTAATCTCAAAAATGCAAAGATTATTCCTTTGTGCTTCCTCTTGGTGCAAAAGTCATAGCTTGATTTCCTACAATTAAATTTGATTTTTAACAAAGAAATTTGGCTGCCAACTAATAATTGAGAGAAAAAGTATCATGTTATTAATGAAAAATAAAATAGTAATATGTCCCAGAAATGCCTTTTTACATTTTGCTGTTTTCTACTAAAGAAATGAATATCAAACTGAGAAACATTAATGCATGTGGTTGAACAGCAGCTAACACAGGTAATAGCAACACTAAACAAACAAAAAGTAAAAAGAATCAGTTGCATTTCTGTCTTATTAGTACTACCTACGATTTCAGACTTGTATCCATATTCAACATATTTCTGTGGAAAGATACAAGACCTAAAATGGAGTAATATGTTTTCCAATTAAGTTTACTTGCAAAATATTTGAAAAAGCAGATAATTTGACCACGTGCAAAGCAAACATTAATGATCTCAACTTCTTCTAATGTTACATCAACAAACCATCCTCCTCCTTTGCATAATTCAGTAGCTTATATATATTGTGGTAGAGTGTTCACAATTCTCCTTCCTTCTCTGCCCTTGTTAGGGCTTCCCGTGGACGTAGTAAATTTTCTCATCCCACTGGCTTTTGGCCTGGCTGTACGACTTGCTTTGACAAATGGAAAGTGCAGAATTGAGAACATGCTTTGTAAGCATGACATTAAAAGGCAGTATGTGCTTCTTCTCATCTTTCTTGCATTCTGCCATGACATTCTCACATCACAGATGTAAGCTTCTCTTTTCACCTAGATTCCAGAATAAGAAAACACAAGTAGTAAATCTGTACCCAACCCACAGCCTGGAGCAGACCCACCGCAGCCAATCCCCAGACTCATGAATGAGAAGCCAGTGTCTTTGTTTTGTTTTGTTTTGTTTGTACCTTATTTTATTTATTTATTTATTTATTTTATTGCATTTTAGGTTTTGGGGTACATGTGAAGAACATGCAAGATTGTTGCATAGGTACACACATGGCAGTGTGATTTGCTGCCTTCCTCCCCATCACCNATAATCAGATTTCAGTGGCAAGAAAACTTACCTCTGTTCTGTATATTTGAGGATCTGCCCTCGAGATGCTGATACCAGAATACACTATATTCCTCTTTTTTTTTAAATTGCATTTTAGGCTTTGGGGTACATGTGAAGAACATGCAAGATTGTTGCATAGGTACACACATGGCAGTGTGATTTGCTGCCTTCCTCCCCATCACCTATATCTGGCATTTCTCCCCATACTCTCTATTCCCAACTCCTCACCCCCTGCTGTCCCTCCCCTATTTCCCCCCGGCAGACCCCAGTGTGTGATGCTCCCCTCCCTGTGTCCATGTGTTCTCACTGTTCAACAACAATGTAAGCCTGAAAGTTTGGGCTGGTTGGTTATGCATAATTATAACTGGAAAAGCTGTCTAACACAGTGTCCATGAAAAAATTCAAAAGAAAAGTTCACTAGAGATGGTATTATAAAACATGCTTTCAGTTTATCCAGGAGTAGGGGATAAGACCTTAGCACCCAGGCCTTAGTACCAAGAAGGTGACGCAAAGGAGTTTAGCACATAGTGGTTGAGATCTCATCACGGGGTACAAGAATCAGCCTAAAATATGTGAGTTTGGGGACCTACTTTTAAAAGAACTAGGACCTTGAATAGCTTAGCATAACCAGAGTTTATATCAAAGGAAAGAAGGCAAGGAAGCAGTGACCACAAAGGGAGTAAAAAAAAAAAATATATATATATATATAGAGAGAGAGAAAAATCAGCAGTAAAACTGATGGTTTTACTGGAGGAGTTGAGCTGTTTCTTCTTTAAATTTTTGCTTATCGTAATGCTAGCTTGTACTAATGTCAAGTGGTTTCAGATAAGATGAGTCAAGGGAACAAGGCAGGACATGGCACTAGAAGCGGGGGTCACTTGGATGTGAATTACCTTCATAATAAGCTGACAGCATCTGAAAGAATCTTTTTAGGATCGGGTTCTAGGGAGTGATAAGCATACCCATATGACCTGTAGGAACAAGCCAAACTGCAAAATTAACACGAGATGAATACACTTCCAGCTTGCCAGACAGATCATAATGTAGTGGGTGGTCTCTTTGTCATGTTCAGTAGTCATTGTATTGGCATAAGCTTACAAATAGAAATATATTTTTAAAGAATTACAGTGAAAAGTCATTTTACTTTTACAAAGGCCATCGCTACATTTGGATTTAAAGGCTTTCAAAGACAGGACTGTGTTCTCTTCAGTGGCTGATACAGGTTCGTTTCTCCATCTCCCTGTGTGGATGTTTCGCTCTCTTGCTTTAAGATTGTCAGTAGTTTCCCCATTCCTGTAGTGTAAATGCTATACCTTCAAATTCTTCCATACTCTGACTAAGAGCTTCTTACATTTCCAAACCCATTTCATATTACTCCTCTCTTTGAAACCTCTTCAACAAAACTGGACTTGTTTAAATACAATAGTATCTGGTAGTCAGAATGCTGGATTTTAAATAATCCTTCTTCACTTATGAGCCATGTGGCCCTGGACTGGTGTTTATTCTACCTGAACATTAGTTTTTCAGATGATGCATGTATTGCTTAAAATTTTAAATGAGCTAGTTTGTAAAAAGAAAAACTTAGAGGCAAGACCAATGTTTCATTTTGCTTATTCTTGAGAAATGTGTTTATTTTTGCTACTATGCTATTCTCTCTTGCTCAAATCTTCCACCTTTTGTTTTCTTTGTGTAAGTCTTAAGGTGAGTCACAACTCTTGTCAAGCACTATCTTTGGTGAGTATTTCTTTCAGACTATTGTACCTGGTGGTGACTGATTTCTCCTGTTGCAACATGCTTGTCATTTAGCATGGCTATCCTGTATTTTTGATTATTTTTATATGTGTGTTTTGTATTTCAACTCAAAGTTTTATAGGGAATAGACAATCAATTTCAAATTTGTGTATACTAACTACCTGTGCAAAACCTTGTTTATTAAAGACAATCAGTAAATAGAATTCTAGAGGGTTAGAAGTTACTTTAAAAGGCATAAAGTTCCACTTCATGTGTAATCATATGATTACTATAATTATGATAATTATGCAGAAAAGGCCAAATATATTTATATATTTTATATAAGTATATATTATATAAATATACATAAATGTGCTAACTAACCCATCTTAAGATGGTGCTATTTTTTTATCTTTTACATTTTTCTATAAGTATAGAATAGGAAATGCATAATATAAAAGATATTTATGATGATGTAAAGATTCATATATAAATGTTTTTAAATGTATATTCTTTTTATTCTGTATTTTTAATATTTCTATACCTGGTACTGAGAAGTGCATTGTTTTATGATATGTAGTAAGACAGTTATCTAGAGCTTTATCAACATATAGCATTCAGATGCATAAAACAGAGGAGTTTAGTAACTGAATCTATACCAGGATCCGAAATTATTTTCTGTGATGGGCTGGGTAATAAATATCTTAAGCTTTTTGATCTCTTGCAACTACTGAGTCCTGCATTGTTGTGTAAAACTAGCCATAATAGGTTAATGAATAAGCATGGATATGTTCCAGTAAAACTGAATTAAAAAACAGACATGATATGTGATCCAGTTTGCTAAGTCCTGAGAGACAATTATATCATCTAAACCAGCATATGAGTTTTCTGTTAATGACTTTCCAGCTTTTCAGTGGTTGAGTTTCATAAACCAACTATCAAAATAAAATCCCCGGTGTTTATTTGAGTGATTTTCCCTAAATCCTTTAATAAAAGTTTTGGTCCATATCTTTTCAAGATTGAAGTATTTTACAAAGAGAATCCTGAGATACATTGCCAGATTTTTACATATATTTTGCTTAAGCTTGATTACTATTTTTTCCTTTAATTTGTTGACTTCATACATTTATTTTATGTATATAAAATAGTGAATTTTCAGTGCAATTTACAAGCAACTGTTCAAACCTCTATATGACTAATGCTGAGTCAATGCCTCAATAATGTATTTATCTATATCTTTCCTATTTCTTCATACCAGGTTTCTTTAGAAATATTGACATAATATAGTCAAGTAGTGGGGTTTAAATTGTCAGTTTGTTTATATAATGTCACTTGAGGTAGTTTCCTAGGAGAGTGGAATCCTTTAAAAAGTTATCTTTATTCTAGTGGTTTCACCACTTGTATTTCACCTCTGAAATAGGGATGTATCTTATCATCAATGTAATAAAAATATCCACTGTGTTATATTTTAATATATAACTTAATTTTTAAATAATACATAAAGTAATGAAATGCCTTACCAAATAAATAGTGGTGATTCAACTTGATCACAGAACCCTGGAGTGGAGAACATACATTCAAATGAGTCAGTAGCAGCAAAGTGTTGAATAATTTTAGGTTTTTACTTGTCCTTTAAACAGTGTTTGGGAGCAAATTCTTGGGAGTAATGTCTAATTTTTTGGTGGGATATGCAGCTGGGGTTTATTGTCTAATTATGATTGTCTTCAAAGGCAAGACTTTAAGCTCAACAGAAGCAGCAGGAAAAAATATGCATAAATATGTTTATCCTCTTATTTTACATTACATACATGAAACTAGATGCTAAATATTCTATACATGTCTGCTATTCCATAGTATATATGTATACTATACCAGAGTTCTAGTTATAAAAAATTGTTTGGCTAAGGGTACAGGCTAGTGTATTGTATGTGTAGACACATGGAGTGGACATAGACTGAGTGGATGCTGAAGTTTGGGAGAGCAATACATTCCAGAGCCTTCCCACTGATCAAAATTGGGCTCCTGATATACTCCTAGGCACTGCTAGGACTTTGTATCATCCCATTGGAATGGAATGAGTCTGAAGTTTGAAAAAATTAAAAGTTACAGGTGGATGAATTTGGCAGAAGGCAATAAATACTATGTCCTATAAATATCAGTTGATGTGTTTCTATTAAAGTGACTACCAGAATGAGCAAATGTAATCCTTATTTCCACATCCATGTAAGTCATAGAATCTTAAAAATCATTCAACAAGTATGTTTCATTGCTTACATTTATTTTTATTATTTTTGAATAGCTTATCCATAAAGATGACTCAAATTTTAAACATATCAGGAGACAATCTAATGAGAAATAAATGCCACTCTTTTTTTAAAAATGGAAATTGCTATTTTTATGTATCATCCCAGAAGTATTATATCAATGTATAAGCATACACTTACAGCATTTATGTATTGTTATGCGTCTACACCTCAGTGGAGTGCTGCATGCTATTCACATCGTGCTTTGTAAACTTACTATCAAACTCGGGGAAGAATCTATGTCAATGAACATTTTAAGAATGGCTGCAAAAGTATGAATGTACCATAATGTATTTAATCAGTCTCCTGTTGGTGGACAATGCAATTGTTTTTAATATTTTTGCCAGTATGAAGAATGCTGAAATAAATATTATTCCACACACTTTAATACACCTGCAGCTCTGTCTGCAAGATACATTTGTTAGAAGTGAGTGGCATTTTAAATTTTGATAGATATCGGGAAACACTTCTACTATATGATCTGGCTAATTTATACTGATACCGTCAATGTATGAGGGTGCCTGTTCTCTACTTTCTCCCTAACATAGCATTTTATTAAACTTTTGGGTTTTTTTTTAATCTTTCAAATTTAGAACTTTTTAAAATTTTAGTTCCTTTTATTAGGAATAATATTTTACATTTGTTTAAATTCTGTTTTTTATTTGCTTTCCTGGAACAATCATTTGAAACTCTTTCATTATTAGGTTTCTTTTTTTGTCGGGGGGAGAAATGGGGTTGTTGATTTTTAAGAATTCTTTGTGTATTTAAGAAATTTTGTCCTTTTCCACAATGTAAGTATTCTCATCTGTTTGTAGTTCATCCTTTAACTCTGTTTATATTTTTTTAGAAAATATCTTTAGTTTTATGTATTCAAATTTTTGATCTTATCTTGTATGGTTTTTTTTTAATATGTGCCATACATACAGACTCTTTTCCCATATTCATGCTCTGAAATGATCTTTAAATTTTTATTAAAGTAATTTGATATTTCAATTTTTACTTTACATATTTAATCCATCTGGAATTTATTTTAATATAAAGAGAGAACTAGATGTTCAACATAGCTACTTTCCAGGAAAAATTAGTTCACCTCAAATATTTTATTGACCAATTTGTTTTTCCCTCAATAACATATTGCACTAAATGCTAAATTTCTGATTCATTTACATTTGTTCTGAACTCTATTTTTATCACAGATTATTTTGCTTATTTTTATACCATTAAAAATTTAATTTTGGTGACTTTATACTATATGTAATACCTGGCATGGCTACTTCTTCATTATCCTTCTCAAAACATTTCTAAATATTTCTATGTGTTTATTTTAACATATGCATTTTATTTTTATTTTTCCAATTGTTATTATTATGAGTTTGATTAGGTGTCCATTTTGTGCCAGAAACTGAAGGAATATCCTGACAAAAATTTTAAAAAGTTGTATTAATTCTAAAAACATTTTTATTGCATAATGATTGTAAACATAATATATCTTATTAAAATATATTGAAGAATGCACAAATGGAAAGAGGTTATGTTCACAGATTGGAACATATAATATTTTTTAAATGTCCATACAATCTGAAGCAATCTGTAGATTCAATGCAATTTTGATCAAAATTCCAATGTCATTATTTTCCGGAATAGAAAATAAATAATTATTAAATTTGTATGGAGCCATAAAAGACCCCAAATAACTGAGAAAATCTTGAGCAAAAAGAACAAAGCTGGAGGCATCACACATACTGATTTCAAAATACGTCAAAAAGCTATTGTAATAAAAAATCATGGTCCTAGCATGAAAACAAACACATCGACCAAGGTAATAACATTAGAAACCCAGCAATAAACCCACATATTTATATTATAGTCAAATAATATTTGGTAAAGGTGCCAGAACACACAATGGGGAAAGGATAGCTTCTTCAATAAACAGTGTTTGAGAAAAGGATATCGATATGCAGCAGAAGAAATTGGGTCCTTTCTCACACCATATATAAAAATCAATTCAAGATGCATTAAAAGTTTAAATATAAGATCTGAAACTGCAAAACTACTAGCAGAAAACATAGGAGAAAAGCTACACAATGTTGGTATAGGTAACAATTTTTTGGCTATGACTCTAAACGTACAGGCAACAAAAGCAAAAACAAATGGGATTGCATCAATCTAAAACACCGTACAGCAAATAAAACAGTTAACAAACTGAAGACACAATCCATAGATTGGAAAAAAATACTTTTGCAAGTCATACATCTGAATTTGCCTGCCTTTATGTGGTCAAGAATATACTGAGGCTTTGTTTCTGTATCTGTAAAATCAGAGAACTTAGTTGCTGGAGTTCTAATACTTTGTCAAATAGTAACTTGTTGTAATCTATGAAAGTTAAATTGGTCTAAAATCAAATGTATTTTGTTAGGCAAAATAAAATTTTCTGAAATTAAAGATTAAAGTCTAGAATTGGTTACTTGAGGAGGCTGAAATAAGCCATATTCAAAGTCTATCATCTCATGTACTAGTATAATTTGAGGTAAACTCTAGTTGAAAATAACATATTTTGAAGATAAAATCTCAGGTTTTTTGCTATTTTGCTCATTGTTTTAACCTCATGTCTACTTTGAATGTGTTTATAGGTGGTGGAATCTACACAAATGTATTATTATTATTAATAGAATGACAAAAGATTTTAATTATAAAAAAGCATCAGCATTTGTTATTGACCTGTTCTAATCAAACTAGTAAGAAAATATCTCTTTCAATAACTTTAAAGATTTTATATAAACACGAGTCAATTAATGTTTTAAGGGGCAAATATAACAGAATGCCAGTGCTCTTGAGATTAATGAGCTTGCTTGAAGGAAACTACTACAAGAAATATGGTTATTTCAAATAATTCAAAAGACAATAGTTTTTTTTCCCGCTTGTTCCCACTTGTATTTTGTTCTATGACAATTGACTCCTCACTGACTTGTAAGCACAGCGATTCGCATAAAAATATGTCTTTAATTTTTCCTAGTTTTCTTGTTATTCTCTAGAGGTAAAACCAAGCAAATTTCGTAAGCTAAAAAAAAATAAATAAATAAGAAAGTGAACTTGCCAAATTAAGAGCTGTTTCATGAGACTGGGTTTCTATGTGTTTAAACAAAGTCATGATTCATTAACTATGGCCTGTAACAATCAAACAAACAAAACCATGCTCTACAAGGCATCCATTAGCACGTTTAAGTGCATAAATCACTAACCATGTGACTTAAACGGCTTAACCATTTGCCAAAACAGCTGTTTTCTCAGTTCAAATAATGAAGAGGAAAAACAGCTGAAGCCAATTAGTGGCTAAGCATTCATTCCGAAATATCTGAGACAGTTGAGTGATTTATTTTGCAGGCCAGATATGTTGTTATCCAGATCCAAGGAAGAAAGCTCCTTTTACAATAAATTGAAGGTTTTACATTAACCCTTGTTTGTATTGGGCTCTCCTCCAAACAGCAAGCAGAGAAACAACAAACAAACAGCTGATTAAAATCCAGTGTCCTTGAAAGCAATGCAGTGCATTATTTATTTAGTATAGTTTGTTTTGTTGATCATGGAATATGTTAACCATTCATGAAGACTAAGGCAAGCAAAATATCTAATTTCAAGCAGAAACTATGTTTACCAAAGAGAAGTTATCTATCAAACAGAAATAGACTTTAGAGAAGACTGAGCATATTTTACATACTCAGATGCTGAAAGGAGATCTATTTTCAACCACGGAAAAGCTTTAAACATTGCATTTTAGGTTGGAATCAACACTACTGTTAGCAAAATTATTTATTGAGTTTTAAGTTGGAATCCTCCAATAAAAGATTTTATGCAGCTTCTTCTGCTACAGTAAGGGGATAATCTGGAACTTCCTTTGCTTTGACAGTCCTGATAACTGAATTAATATCATTCACTAATAAAAATTCCAGAAACATGACAGATTTCCTTCAAAGGAGTCATCACCAGGCAAGGTACCAACACACAATCTTTCTTGTAAAGACTGCCTTGTCACACACAGGAAGCAGAATTGGCTTTGCAGTCAGATGAGTGGAATTCTAACTGGGCCACTTACTAGTTAGGCAATGTTTGTTAACTTTTGGAATCCTTCTGAACCTCAATTTCTTCATCCATATAACACAGATAGTTACATCACTGTCAAGATCTTACAAGTTTGTATTGTGAAATATAAATAAGTCATATACTTTTTGATGAAGTTGACATAGTGTAAATTTTATCCAAAGTTCAATTCTTGCCTAGTGAAATGTGAAAATATATTTTAAAACATTCTGCCTGTTATAAAATAAGCATTCAAAATAAGTGGAATTTATTTTCATGGAAATCAAATGTCATGGGTTGTCTGAGAGAGACTGGACATTTATTATTGGAGAAGAACAGATTTATCATTAAAAGTTACAAGTTTGATTTTCTAGAATAAAGGTATGATTTTGCCTTTTGGAAGGAAACTGTCTCTCTGGAGGGATCTCATCAGTTATGCTGATAAAGATAGTAACCATCTACTATCTTTGGGAGGACTTGAGATTGGTGAATTAACAAAAATGCCGTTGCTTCAAAGAAAATGTTAGGTATTGTATTAGGGTAGCTTGTTCTGGTGGAAGCCTGAGAAAAGTCCACCTTCAAAGTATAGGAATGTCCGGCTTACATGAAGATAATGGATGGTTTCACTGCCAATGATTCGAAGAAGAGGGCAGAAAAATAAGGAAACAACTTAGGGGTGAAGCAGGAGAGTTTACTCTTTGAGGGGCTTAAGAGGTTAGAGACTGAATTGAAGATAAGGGAGAGACTCATGGGCAATCCTATTGGGGGAAGATGAGTTGGCTATTGTGAGGAGGTGGCAAACTTGAAATAGGAAATATTTCGGTAAGAAAGTGGAGCCCAAGGAACCCATTAGAGAACCCAGGGTACCAATAGCATTGTGATGACCATATCTCACTCTCCAGTAGTGTATGGAAGTTCCCATTTCATTATGCTTTGTCAGTAGTGATTATGCACAATAAAAATCTTTGCAAACTTCATATATATATACATGTATGTATATATATATATATAATAACATGTCAGTGCCACATAGATATGAATGCTATGACCCTGCTTTATACTTATAACTGCTTAGTTTTTGATAAATAATTATATTTTCTGAAACATAGTAAAACTAAACTTAACCTGGAGACTCAGAACAGTTGAGCAGTTCTTGATCTAGTTAGGATAAAAAACTTCTGCTTTCTATCCAATACAGACTCTCTATCTTGGTGTTTCCCTATTTTTCTGCCATATTTTTCTTTTCTCTTCCTCTTATTGCTATTTGAATTTCACAAGGTGTTATGTATGTTGTTTTTCGCATGTCAGGAGTGAAGAGGCTACATATCTAGCCTGATTGTCCTGCCTTCTGGTTCTGGCCACTGGTGTCCTCTGGTCTCTGGCATAGTGGGGCTAAAGGCAAGTGGAAGAGAGAAATGGAAAAAGGGAGGACTTACTACTATGTCACATCCAAGTTGTGGGTAGGCAACCAAAAATACCTACCTGCCTAAAATTTGCATTTTCATTATTGATATAAATGAAGATAATTACACTTGTTAGCTTGAGTTTATTTACCTTTTAAAGATTATTTTCCTTTGTTCTGTTATCTACTATGGTTTTAAGGTTTTCACTTTCAATTTGTGACAGAATGTGATATAGAAAGGATATTAATGCTTTATCAAGCAATTTCATGTGAACGTTCTACTTTTTTGTTTGCCTTTCAATTTCATGTTTTGCCATGCAGAAGAATACAATCTTTTCTTTGTTACTACTTTTAAATGTTGAAGGCATTCTTTATATTAGCAGGTTAGAATACAAAAATTTTAAATTTTCCAAATACAGGCAATGCTTTTTCTAAATTTACCATACATGAAGCCTTTCCTAAAGATAGATTAAGAAAAAAATTCTCATTTAATATTATAGATGATGGATAAACACAATAATATAATTAATTCAAATTAGAAGTAAAATCCAATATAACTGTACAAATGAAGTGAGAATATGAACAAACAATCCATAACAAAAAGGCATAGTTCTATGTATACAATAATCATAACTTCAATAATATTTTTATTTTCATTCACTCTTTATTTGTATAAAAATATATGAAAAAATTACCCTTTCTAGAAAATTAAAAATAAACCCAATCTAAGTTAAAGAAAATAATATAGTTCACATATAAGAAAGTAGTCAAAGTGTTTAGGGTGAGTGTAATCTTTGTGGGAAAGATTCTTGCAAGATTCTGCCCTTATTAATTTTTGGTATAATTACTAAACATTTTTAGAAAAGCAATATGGACATTTATAATAAGAATCATAAAAAATCTCTGTGGAAAAATTCAAGATTGAGACATTCATACTAGGAAAATAATTCTGAGTTAGTAAAAATGCTATAAGCTATGAATGATGGTATTATTGATAGCATTAGCTATAATAGAAAGCAAGTAGAAATACTCTAATAGGAAATTATTTAGCACATCATTTTCTAAAAACAAAATGGAATATTATATGCCTATTAAAATAATAATTGTAAGAATTGACAGAAGTAGAAAATATACTGGAGATGTCAAGTGAAAATATCAAATGCAATATAGCATGTACAATTTGTGTCAAGCTATGTATAATATTTGCAATGTTGCAATAGCTGGATAGCTGAAAATTCATTTTATTACATTTACTTTAATTTTTTAATTTAGTTTCTTTTATTTTATTAATTTAATTTAATTTTTATATTTTCCAAATAATCAGCAAAAGAATAGTCACACTAGCAAGATAAGTAACAATTGTAACATGTGTATTGTTTGCTTATGACCATGGTACTCCCTGACATTTGCCCTGATATTTCCTTCAGTAATTAACTTCTCTCTCACCACTGTCCTTGTCTTCGGTAGAAAGTCCCCATAACCAAAATGCTAGGATTCTGAATTCGCCATGCCATTTAGCTCACTTCTGTAAGAATTTTTCATTAGGATAGACCTATTATGTGCATTTAAATGTGCATTTCAAGAATAGGAGAGTGTTGTCTGGGATTCTTGTTTTGGTTTTTGCATTAGAGGATAAAAGCTTCAAAACGAGATTCTTTGTTTGAAAATCTTCTTTTGGATTCTACTTAAAAAGTGGGGAAATGATCAGAATAGTAGCCCACAAGCATTCTTGGCAGGGCTGTGATATGTGTTGAAGTTTTCTTTATTCTCAGAATTGGCATTGGTTGAAGAGCTTTTCAAAGACATCAGATACATTAAAGCAAAAAGAGCTTTCACTTCAACTAGTATATGGCTAAATTAATGAATGATTTTCTGACCTCTGGATTTGTGTTAGAGTAATGTTAATTATCTATAAGACGTTTTCACATCCTCCACCACTGACTTCAGCCAAGGAAGAGACTTCCAGTATAGCACCAATGAATTTTTTGTGGCTCTTTGCAGATTTATATCTGTAGCAGGGATAGAATTTCATAAGATACTTTAAAATAAATAAAATTACTGTTATTTAAAACAAAACTATATTAGTCATTATTCTTTCTTGAAAGGGAGGGGTGAAAAAAAATACAAGAACCTTTTTGCTAGGCCTGTTGTTGGCTTTCCTCACTGGCCTCACTTTAAAGTCATTTCTCCGGTCTGAGCTGCTTTGATTTAAGTTCACTTAAGTGATCCCTAATGCCCCTCCTTTGTTCCTATTTCCTATTTAGTTGCCAGTTTTCCCAACACAGTCTATTATTTTGGAATTGGTTTAGTTGTACTTGAAAGGAAGTTTGGTTTATTTGGTTTTAGAACTTCTCAGATCTGTTTTTCCGTGTGTAATACACATAGGAAGAGTTAGAGTTCTCCATTGCAATGTAGTATTTTTTACAATTCTCCAGATCCCATACTTTCTGTGTAATATGATTTCTTTTTGTTAAATATACCAAAATAGCTGTACCCTTAATGGAAACTTTATAAGCCCTAATAAATGAATGTAAAATTTTAAGTTAATGATTTTTAGCCAAGTTTCAGAGCATTTCAATAGTTTCTCCCATGCAGAAAAAAGTTTTTTAGGAAATTAGTTCAAATTTAATTATTTTTCCACCAAAACTTATAGGTCCAGGGGCTTTATTTCTTTATATATCTTTTAAGAGGTTGCAGTCCAAAAATGTTTCTAGAGAGGTAGTAGCTTAATGGAAGTGAAGAGGAAAAATGTCTCTCCTATTTCTTGTTAGAGGTACATGAGATAATCAATTAAGAGATAACCAGTACATGAGATAACCAGACTAAGCTTCAGGCTTTTGTTCTTCAACCTCTAGAATAAACAGAAGAAATCATTCACTAGGATTGTATCCTACTTTGGGAACATGCTGATCTATATATTTTCAAAAAATATTTTTATGAAGTATAAATATTTACATAATAAATTCAGAAATCTAAGTCCCATCATGTATTTTCATTGTTTAGGGAAGATTCACCAATCACCCCTCAACACTGCTTTTCCTCATGGAGAGCTTGTGTCTGACAGAGTTGCTCCTTTAATGTCACTGCTCTGTTGATCTAGTCTTGAGTTGGGGATCTTTTTATGGGTGAATATTTTATCTCTCTCTTTTGACTTCATATCTGTTCCCATCCAGTCTGGTCTCTCAATTAATGCTTTTCAAATTCATTGTATATACAAATCACCTGTTAAAATACAAATCTTGTTAAAGCACAACTTGTGTTAAAACACAGATTCTGGTTCAGGAGTTCTCAGTGAGTCCTGAGCTTCTACATTTCTATTACCCTCCAGGTGATGCCAATGTTCCCAGTTCATATTTTGAATTAATAGCACATATCTGGATTTTCGGGGACCATTGACAGCTCCCTATAGATACTACCCCGTACTCCAAGAAGACTTGAGGGTTATGAGACCATGAGAGCTTCCTGATGCAGTCTTCTATTCTTTCAGTCCAATTCTGTAGAGCATCTGCTCTGATATTCAGTTTTCACAACTCCTCTAGCTGGCTAAAGCTTTACCATCTCTAAATGTGTTACATTGCCAAAGTATGCTTTGGAAAGCATCTTTTCATAGGGAAGGTAGATGGGTAGCAAGATCAATCAGGAAGCAAAACTGAAAGCTACTTTGAGTTTATACACATACAGCTAAGGTAACAGGCAAGGGAGTGACAAGTGAAAATATGGGCTAAAGAAGATACCACTTAAAGCTAGAAATTGCTAAACAAGAATAAATAAAACAAGTCACAGGTCACATATGCTTGGCCAAGGAACAGGAACAAAAATTCTAGGTCAATCCTAGATTGGTATTCCTGAGAAAAATTAGAGTAGATTACAAGGTTGTTGTTGAAGCTGGCATTTAAAATGTCCATCAGAGCTGGGCCCCTGTATGGGTTCATATAGGTAGCAGAGTAAACAACTCCAAGGGACATCATTTACCTAGACTCTGATGTGAGTGGTACTTCCTGGAATTGTACAAAGTCATCTTTGGTCTCACTCTTCTGACTCTCAGAGCAACAGAGTATGTATACAATTGGGTTATTATAGCTGCTAACATACTTTCTAAAAGAAATCCTCTCGTCTTCTATTCCTTTGGCCTTGAGATAGTTGTTCCTAACCAAAGAGAAATAACCAATATAATTTATCGACCTGCATGAGTTAGGTTAAAGGCTAGACTGCCTAATAAAAATCCCCAACCAACACTGACACCTAATGTATTAGTCAGAGTTATCTAAAGGAACAGAACTAATAGATAGATGTATATATAAAGGAGGCTTTATTAAGGAGTATTAATTCACATGATCACAAGGTCCCACAATAGGCCATCTGCAAGCTGAGGAGCAAGGAAGCCAGTCCAAGTTCCCAAAGTGAAGAACTTAGAGTCTGATATTCGAGGGAAGGAAGCAATCAGCAAGGGAGAAAGATGTAGGCTAGTGAGGCTAAGCCAGTCTAATCTCTTCACATTCTTCTGCCTGCTTTTATTCTGGTCATGCTGTCAGTTGATTAGATTGTGCCCACCCAGATTGAGGGTGGGTCTGCCTCTCCCAGTCCACAGACTCAAATGTTAATCTCCTTTGGCAACACCCTCACAGACACACCCAGGAAAAATACTTTGCATCCCTTAATCCAATCAAGTTGACACTCAGTATTAACCATCACATCTAAGAACCTTGACGTTTCCTTCTGTCTCATATAACAGTTTTGAAGTGTACTTTTCAGATGCATGAGTACCGTGCCCCATATGGTAATTTAGAAATCCAATCTGGTGGTGGATCTGCTACCTTCAACAGAAGGCTTCCAACACTGTTCCAGTCATCGCTCTCTATCCACAGAAAGGAAACCTTGGTATCAAGCCAAGCAGAACTTGCACACTTGTATCTGATCACATTTTATTTGTCAGAAATAGTTACATGGGCATAGTCAGCTGCAGATAAGCTGGAGATTACTGCTCTAAATGGGGACTATGGATGGGCCACTTCACAATTACAACTGCTATTATTGTATAAAGAAAGAATGCATTTTTTCAACAGCTAGCAATATCTTTATGCTCTATAAACCCACTTTGGTGCCCTACAATGAGTAACTTTTTATTTTTTAAATTATGTAGTTATTTATTTCTTTTTGAGACAGTTTCACTCTTGTTGCCCAGGTGGAGTGCAATGCTGTGATCTTGGCTCATTGCAACCTCCGCCTTCGAGGTTCAAGCGATTCTTGTGCCTCAGCCTCTCAAATAGCTGGGATTACCGGTGCATGCCATCATCTAATTTCTTTGTGTTGCATTTTTAGTAGAGACAGGGTTTCACCATGTTGGCCAGGCTGGTCTTGAACTTCTGACCTCAGGTGATCCCCCTGCCTCAGCCTCCCGAAGTGCTGGGATTATAGGCAAGAGCCACTGTACCCTGCCCATACAATTCTTATTCTTTGCATTCTGTACCTTGATGACTTATAATTTATTTCTGTAAAAATGTATGGGCAAGACAACCTTTTTAACTTTAAAAAAATTTTGGTATATGTTAATTTTACATGTTTATTGTTCCATGGATGCCTTTTTGTGAAAAGTGCTAAAATATTGGTAGATGAACATATGCCATTTAGCACAGAAAAAAGAACTACATTTTTTCTAAGTATGTAACAAAAATATTTGTTTGGCAATTCCAAGCTTATAAAACTAAAGTATGATTTAATAGGAAAAAAAAGATTTCTTGCTTATAATTGTCTTTAATAATCTGAATTTGAATTAAAATTTGTGGCATTTTTATATGATAGGATCTCTCTAGGACAGAGTACTTTACTTGTTTGAACTCCAGCAGAAAAAAAAAAAAGTACCCTGTCATTGTTAGAAAAAACTAATTAACAAGGAAGAGTTGGAATAAAGCCAAAGTTGAATTATGTGTGCCCCTATGAATAAAACTAGATTCCCACCAAAAGGATTAGTATTTTCTCCCAAGACGCAGTATGATTAACACTCACACTTCAGAAACATGTGTCTACAGAGAATTTATTTTCTATCAAAGGGTGCCTTCTTTTCAAGATGTTTCTGCTGCAAAGTGAATTAGTTATCTTGAAGGTTGCCGGTATATTGAGGTTGGGATGATTTATTCAGTCTTTTGCAATTCAAACTTGGAGTGACATAAGTAAAATATACATCACTAATCTGTTTGCACTCAGTACTGATGGTACAGAATTGCTTTGAATATTATTTCTGGTTTCTTGACAGAGCCAGATGTGGGTATGCACAAAAATGGACCACAAGATTAAAGAACATGTGGATGCAAATGAATCTCAGGAAATTCAAAGTATATTTGGGCATTAGATTCCTAGTAGTAAGATACAGCTGTAGGCCTCTAAAATGTGTACTCACTATTTGGTCCAGGCCCCAGGAAATTTCTAAGATGCACATTTTGCAGAATTTATGGGCAGACTCTATCTTTCATTTTAAATCTGACTGTCTCTGAGTGATTGATCTGATGCATCACAAGAATAATTTGCCTAAGTGAATTCACACGTGAATGTTTCTCATCCTTACCTATTTTATCCTGCAGCATGCTTCCATGCCCTCTGTCTTATCAGGGTTATCACATGCTCTCCTGGTCAGAGGTCATGTTTGTCTGTCACTTTCTTGTATAATCCTGTCACCTGAGAGAAGAAGTGGGTGGAGACACCTGGTTTCTACTTATTCAAGGACATCCGTCTTCCATAATAGCAGAAACAGGAGAAATAATGCTCTCATACTATGTGAGTTTTAAAATGATTGTAAAGCCTTTGAAAAAGTTCAGTAACTCCAAAAAAATGGTAAATATATGTGTAAAGTTTAGTGGGTCAAATTCAAATTTTCACTGCTTAAAATACTACCACAAATTTGAAGGAAACTTGTCTAGTAGAATTGTTGAAATTTTGTGTGTGTGTGTGGTATGTTGTCACTGACTCTGCTATTATATGACTTAGAGAACGTAAGCTGTGGGAAAAAAAACAGTCCTTTTAAGACATCATTGGCTGGGCCAATTTCTGTGATCCCAGCACTTTGGGAGGCTGAGGTGGGTGGATCACTTGAAGTCAGGAGTTCGAGACCAGCCTGGCCAACATGTTGAAACCCTGTCTTTACTAAAATAGAAAAATTAGCAGGGCGTGGTGGCACGCGCCTGTAATCCCAGCTACTCAGGAGGCTGAGACAGGAGAATCACTTGAACTTGGGAGGTTGCAAAGAAGGTTGCAGTGAGCCGAGATAGTGTCACTGCAATTCAGCCTCCAGCCTGGGTGACAAGTGACATTCTGTCTTAAAAAAAAAAAAAAAAAGCATCACTGCATTTACCTAGAGTTAGTGAACTATGGTTTCTTAAAAAATAATTTCTTCCTGAGGTATTAACTAGCATTTCATTCACTGAGTAGATAATTATCAATCGCTTATTAGGTGATAAGTACCCTTTCAGGCACTACAAATACAAAGTTGAACCAAACAGACATGGTCCTTAGTTTTCTGGAGCTTCCGTTCAAGTAGAAGGAGATGGTCAAGATCATTTCACTATTAAATGCAATAAAGGAAAAAAAAAAAACGGTGTCTGGGGGACAGTTTTCTGGGAATTACTAGAGTTACAGTGGTCTGAGAAGGACCTTGAAGAGCTAATGCCTAAAGAATGAGAAACATTCAGACAATAAAGAGCCAGGAGAGTGCTTTAGCAGAGGGAAATGAAAATGCAGAGGTCTTTAAAGGGGGATGTATAATAAAGAAGCAAAAGAGAGCATTGTGTGTAATATTGAGCAAGGAGAGAATGAATGAGGTAAATTGGAAAGATATGCAGAGCTCAGATTATGTAGCTCAATGTAGGCCACGGTCAAAGTCCCAGGTTGAATTCTCAGGAGGTTTCTCTGAGACAGAAATTAGCAAGTGAGGTAATTAGGGAGTGCTCTTAGGATCTACTTTGGAAGGTGGTGATGACGCAGGGTGGGTCAAAGGGAGAGGAGGAGCTGCACTGTAGTCCAACCAAGTGTCAGTAACTCCTTGGGAGCTCTGGATCTGGGACGGCTCTTTTGGGTTGTCCCAAGTCATATTTTAATGGTACTTGGTCACTGGATATAGGCTGCTCCTGAAAGGAAATGTGATTTTGGAGAAAGCAGTTTTCCTCAGCCAAGACAATCCATCAGGAAGGCTTATACCTGAGAGCTGACTTGGCAGCATTCCCAGCAGTAAGTGGAGTAAGTCCTTCATTCCTGGAGGGAGATAGGAGCATGTGAATATCATTTCAAGCAATGAAATAGGAGCCACAATGGGGAGCCACTGCAGAGTTCTGGAAATGAAGCCCTGTAGTCTGATTTACATTTCTATATGGTTACTCTGCCTGTTTTTTGAAGAATAGACTATATAGAATGCAGGGGTGAAGGGAAACTAAGTGTAATATCAGTGTATCAGTGAAATTTGCCCCATGTTATTTTCTCTTCATGACCAAAAGTTATAAAATTTAGAAAAATCACAGGAAATAATTTTTATTCAGACAGTCAAATCAGAACTAAGAGGACTAATATAATTGAATTGAATGTTTCTTTGCTCATTCTGTCCTAAGCATTATTGAAATGAGAAATTATCTATAACTGTGGTTTTAGTGAAAGCATGTATTGTGTGCGTGTGTTTATGAGCCAGAGAGAGAGAGAGAAAGAGAGGGAGAACTTTTTTTTTTCCCTCTTCTTTATAATGTTAACCTAAATTTTTGTCTTTAAAGTTTTTTCCCTTCAAATTTCTTCATTTTAGTATCTAACTTCAGAGACCCAGGATAGGTCACATGTGATAGATCCTTATAAACAACCATTAGTCTCATCTCTTGGAAAGAATATCAGAGTTTGTGCTAGGCTCACCATGAGGGGTAAATGCTTACAGGCTGATCAACCTATTGATAAAAGTGGTGTTAGGTGTGGCTACATGGGTATTGTGCAGAAGCACAAGGGAAATCTTCACGGTAATGGGATAGGCATATCTTGATTGTGATGGTGGTTGCACAAATCTATATGCATGATATATTAGTACAGAAATAGTCATATAAATTGTACATATATCAATGGCCTGGTTTTAATATTGTACTATAATTATGGAACTATAACCATTGGGAGAAACTCGGTGATGAGTACATAAGACCTCTTTGGAACTGTCTTTCAAGCTTCTTGAGAATCTATAATTATTTTAAAGTAAAATGTTTAAAAAAACCTTTCTGTTCTGCATGATAAATATGCTAGGCATGCCACTGTACACTCTCCTTGGGTCACTCTGCCCACTCTAATGACTTAAACTACTGCAGGCACATTGAAGACCTAAGAATCTTTATTTTATTCGGACATCCCCCCTAAGTTCCAGATTATGTAACTATCAGGCTGTCCCCATGGATACCTCAAATTCGATACATCCAATGTGCCTCCCCCAAACCACAAAATAAATTTCATCTTAATATTTTTTGTATATCTTATTTTCTCAAAATACTTTTAAAGTCTTATTTAATTCTCACAACAGCCTTCCTAATTGATTGGCAGAAATATTATTATCCTAAACTAAGAGATAAAGAAATCAAGGAGAGTTGTTAAGTGAGGACTTGTCTGAGGACTCTGGTTAATACAGCGGAAGAGTAAATATTGAACCCACATATCATGATTTATATTCCAGTATTTTTTTTCCTAAATACTATTATTGCCATCTCAAGTCAAATGCTAGTGCATCTTTGATATAGTATAACACGTGCAAGTAACTTAAAAGTAGTGTGTTTATACTTTTTTTCTAAAGTACCTGATTAAATTGTTCTCTAAAGAAACCCACATGAAGTAGGTCTATATTTTTGGATATTTTAAATGGGGCACTAAATGTAATGTTTCTCGTCAGTCATTTAGCCTATGACATGAGAAATTATCTAGAACTGTGGCAAAAGCTTTTTGCTTCCTTAGGGCTTTAAGACCAACAAAAAAAATAACATTCTTATAGAGGAAAAAATCCTTGATAACAAAGTCTCTGACATCTGTTTCCCTCATTTATTTGGATATTTTAAGATTAGCTTATCTCTTCTTGGCTCTCGGTGTCTTAAATTGAAAACATTACTTTGATTTATGTGTGCTGCTATGATTTACACACTGTTAAAATGAATATCAGATGGTTTTATATTTTTGCAAAGGCAATGGCTCAGACAGGTAAATTTTATCTTATGATCTGAGAACCAAGATGTTGAGACATGGGTATTAAAGAATATTGCTTAATTGCTTTACATATCTTAATATTTTAAAACCTTGGCCTTAACAAAAATTAATTTAAATTGTGTTGTACATTACAACATGTATATCCAGCACATGATTATTAAGTATCTGGACACAGATAGGAAACTAAGAAAGGCCTTTCACCAAGGAAGTTAGGCAAAGCTACAGATAAATTCCATTTTAAAGAGGAGCAGATGACTGGTGGAAAAGGCACCACCAAAGAGAAGGATCTGCTTGGATTGTGTGAACTATGAAATGGTCTTTGAGACAGCAAGGACCCCTCAAGAGAGAAACAATAATCAAGTAAATACTAAACATTAAGTGTTTATGCCTAGAAAAACTCTTGTAACATATTTTCATAGGAAATTCAAATGTGATATTCCATAAGGAAATCCACATAGTTCGCTGATAAGTCTTGATTTGCAAACTTATTCATGCTACTTTCAGATGAATGACATGATATAAGAGACTATATTGTCCCTTAATCCACTGTTCCAATAGCATATGTGCTCCTGCCTCACTTAGCCTTATGTTTTTACTCTAAAATGTATAGAAATGGAAGAAGGTTTGGGCATACTACTCTGTAAAGGGGATGGGATGAAAAGGAAGAGGCCATGTGGCTCTAGTAAAGTCACCTGGTGGGATACCTCTTCCTCATACCTTTCTTCTGTTCCTGCGCCTACCACTTACTTGGGTGGTAGTCTGTGTGTGACTCTGGGTGGTGACTCAGTTCTAAACAAGGGCATGGAGCTGAGAAGGTTTCCTAAGGAATCTAAGATATGAACATTTCCTACTTCCACATAATTTTAGTCTTGGAAAACAGGCTACAAACTTGATTCTGTTACTTTACTTTGAATTTTCTGATTTAAGGCAAATATATTTTTTTCTTATGAAACAGAAAATAAGAGAACAGAAAGATAAATTGAGACCAAAAAGGCAAAATAAATCCCCAAACAGCAAAGCCACTAACATTTGTAAGTATGTTCATAATTATGTAGGAAAGTATCACTTGAAAATACATACAGATTTTTCAGTAAAAACGAGAGCAAAACAATTATGCTCCTAGTTGAAACTGGTTAATATGCACATATGGGTTAGCCTAATAAAAATTAATTTGAACATTACAGATTAAAGGAAGAAAACTTTTTGTTATATCCTCTGGATTTTATTTTTCAGGATGGGTAAATAATAATAAACTTAAAATAATAACAAAGTTCGCAGTAACTTTACATTTGTTGATTAGCTATTTTTTGGTGATGATGTATTGATTAATGCCTGAACACAAGAGAAAAAATGATAAAAGCTTTTAGGAGATTTGTCTGTAGCAGCATTAATTCAACATTATGACTATATGATACTAGTAACCACATGGAAATAAAATTTTAAAAATATCAAATTGGAATAAAACCAATAAGGACATTTTGACATTTTTTGTTCCAATTTTGTCACATTTACTTTTATGATTTATAACATGAAGGCAAAATTCAGCAGTATTCCTTTTTTCTGCTTTCAAAATGGACTATTATTTTGAGTTCTATAGTTTCAAAATTAATTTGATTTTAAAATTAAGCTAGTATTTTATCCTAAATGTTTTTAACCTTGTGGTATCAAATACCAAAGAATAAGCTGTAAAATCTATTAATTTAACATCGTTAATCTAAATCATGTCAAATATTTTTGTTGAAATGAAAATACTATACTCTGGACAATTATGATACCCAAATATTTGTTTTGTATGTTTGCTTTGTATATTTTCAATTATCTCATAATTCACTTGCATGGTCTATACTGATTTACATTTTATTTAGTTTTCTTGGCACAGTGTTCAGATTGCTTTTTTAAATGAGTTTTTTTTGGCATAATTGTAATAATCTATTTTTAAAATTAGATATTTCAATAATTTATTTCCTATTTTCAGTGCTGCAAATTTTATTCCTCACCATCAATATCAGAAGTTACTAAGAAAGAGGGTTGAAAATGAGTTGTATGAATATTATTTCAAACTACCTGGAATATAGCCTACTCTCATTTTTGACATATAATAGTACAACCAAAATGTTACAATGGTTGACTTTTTATACTGTTGCACAAAAGACTAAAATGCAGTAGGCAGTGGCACAATTTTCATTTTAAGTAAATAATATTTTCTGACAACCTATTTGGATTTAAGCAATGTAGAATGAGAACACAATGAATCTTTGTATTTAAAGTGTTGCAATGAGTAAAAAAGTATGGGGAAGGGCACAGTCTTGAAGCAAATACATTATCTGATGATATCTATTTTACTGTAGCCTACTTTCCATAGTATTAGAAAAAGTATAATGAAAAGGAAGAGTAATTGAAAGGCCTCTGATCAAATCCTCTCTGAATTATTCCATAAAACACTTGAAAAACACTATTATTGTATAGATTTTAAGGCAGGCTTGAATTAAATTACTGCTTTAGTGCTCAATCTCTTTGAATATTATTATTTTCCAAAATATGTGAAAGTAGGGATAGATAGAAATTAATTTACTCTGAACATTTAATCATCTACACTGCATGGAGACAAATAATGTTCTTGAAGGTTGGGAGAGTAAAGAAATTGTTCAACTCCTTTTTCACACATGATGAAACAACAAGTGGGAAGAGATATTTTACATGAGAACCTCTGATTCTGGGAGGATTAGTTTCCAAGCTACAATTCAATACATATTTCTGAGACAAATGTTAATCTTGAGTATTCAAACCAGCTCAAGAGAATTAAATTAATTCTGCCTCTGTTCATACCTCTGTAAACTGTGACCCAGATTGATTAATTTGAATCTCATTTCTCACAGAAAAGCCACCTTTTAAGAAATATAATCCCCTAGAAGAAAATGGATTAAAAGAGACCCTATTGCTATTCTCATTCCTGCACCAGACTACTATGTCCTTTATTACAAATGTCTCAGAAATAACATTGTGATAAAATGCACACTTGTGTGTGTGTATATATATATATATATATATATATATATACACACACACAAATGTGTATATATATATATATATACATATAGTCTATATATATACATATACAGGTGATATATATATATATAATCACTCTAGAGTCTGAAAATGCTTTCATTTTTCTTTTTAAAGGTAATAAAAACTAATTGCATGAATATAACAAGATTAACAGCATTTGTATAATACAGTAGTCCCTCCTTATCCTCAAGCTTGTTTCCTGCAGTTTCAGTTACCTGTGGTCAACCAATGTCCAAAAATATATATGGGAACTTTCAGAAGTAAACAAGTCATATAAGATATAAATTGAGTGTCTTTCTGAGTAGTGTAATGCAATCTCAAACTGTCCTGCACCTTTCTGCCTGGAATGGGAATCATCCCTTTGTCTACTGTATGCACAGTGTATTCACTTTCTGCTCATTGATCACCAACATTGTCTGCTCCTGACATCCAATGACATCCTTGTGGTTCAGTGATCCAGCATCACCTGAAGCAGAGAATCCTTCTTCTGTTATTGCATCAGAAGGCCAATAGCAACCTAATGTTATGTCACAGTGCTTCTCTTTATCTCATCACATAGGCATTTTATTGTTTTACATCAGGAAAAGAAGAAAAGTGAGTACAGTACAATGAGATGTTTTGAGAGAGACGTCACATTCACATAACTTTTAGTTTAGTATAATTATTCTATTTTATTAGTTATTGTTAATCTCCTAATGTGCCTAACTTATAAATTAAACCTTATCACAGGTATATATGTATAAGAAAAACCATAGTATATGTAGGGTTTGGTGCTATTTGTGGTTTCAAGATAGTAATTTTGTGTACAAGGAGCAAGTACACTGAGAGGGAATCTTAAACCATATCCCCCACAGATAAAGGGAAACTTTATAGACAGTAGTTTACTATTACTGTTTATTTGCTTTTATTCTTACGATTGAATTTCATGGATACTTTATTTTATATCACTAATATCAGGGACTATTGATAAAATTAGTTCTCTTAATAGTACCATGAATGCTAAAATATAAAGTTGATGTGATACGTGATTTTTTCAGTTCATAGGTTTGGAAAGTGGGGCTGTGAAATATGAGGCAACTTTCCAAGGCTATTTTTGTATCAACTGCTATAGTGACATTAGGCTGGGCCTTCTTAAGTCACAGTTGTTTTCTTGCCTCTGTCATGCTGTAGTTCGGAGTATTTCATACCGTAGCATGACAAGAGGCAAGAGATCTGCATTTGTGGAGATCTCCTCATCAGCAGATAACACGTTTTGCTTATACTAACATCCCAAACCCTGTCTCCAAAACAATCTCAAATAAGATTCTCATGAGAACACAATTTGTTTTGAAAAATTAGCATGGGAATATAAGTTAAAATAAACATTTAAAAACTGAATGTTTATTTTATTTTTAAATTAAAACAAACATTTTACTGTCAGATCTATTTTCAACTTAGAAGTATACACAAATTTATAGAAGAATTCTAGTAGCATAAATTTTGTTTACCAATAATGAAGACATTTAATTGCCTTTAGTATCCTGTGATTTATCTAATCTAACCAGTAACTCTGCATTTAAGTAGAAACTTGTTTATTTTCTTTTCTTCCTTTTTTTTTTTGAAACAAGAGTCTTGCTCTGTTGTCCAGGCTAGAGTGCAATGACACGATCTTGGCTCACTGCAAACCTCCGCCTCCTGGGTTCAAGCAATTCTCCTGCCTCAGCCTTCTGAGTAGCTGGGATTACAGGCATGTTCCACCACACCAGATTAATTTTTGTATTTTTAGTGCAGACGGGGTTTCTCCATGTTGGTCAGGCTGGTCTCGAACTCCTGACCTCAGGTGATCTGACTGGCTCAGCCTCCCAAAGTGCTGGGATTACAGGCATAAGCCACTGTGCCTGGCAAAACTTATTTATTCTCAATTAAAGAGTTTAATTTCACCTTTATTTTTTAGTCTAGTTTTTATGAATATTGACCTAAGGTAAAATTACATCTACACAGAAAGTAAGATTTAATGACTAGTCCTTATAAACAACTAAATAATTTTGCACCAGTAGCTAAATCATTAGTTTTAAACAACTGTTCAAGAAGCATAAAGCCATAATGGTTTGTGAGATGAAAGCCATAATGGTTTTTGAAATCCAAGCCATAATGGTTTGTGGGATCATCCTGTTTTTTTGATGTTACTCAACAGTAAATGCCAAGAGTTCCTGGAATGTTTATTAGCCAAATAACTAGTGAAATAGTATAGTTATTTTAAAACCTAATGTCAATTATTATTTTTAAAATTTATCCAGTATCCAATTATATTCTGATTCACTTTGCCAAAATCCTTAAAGGTCAAATATTTATTCTAGAAAGATGGCTGAAATCATAGTAGAGCATTCAGCAAGGCTTTATTGATACATGAATGTATGAATGAAATGAAAGAATGAATGAGTGAAAGGACCCCTGGTAAGTCTCATGACACTTTTTGGTTCCATCCTGCATAAACAGCTGGAGGTACATATATTAAATGAAGCATCTGGTATGAAATCAGCACAACTTTCCTTTTGCCAAAAGAGTAGGGAAGACTGGAAAATGTAATTTTTGAAATATGAGTAACTATAACTAAAACTCATTTGTATTCTACTTCTTCCAAGTGCTCCTGGGAATCTATATAATGAACATACCTTTGTCTCTTGTGGGATTCTGCCAATTGTTTAAACTCTCCTACCCTCACAAGACAATGCCCTGCATGCTACCCAGTTACAGAGTCAATTAATCAGAGCATTTGACATTGTGACGCAGAGAAATATGGCAGGGCGTATATGGAAAGTATGAGTGTCTATATATCATTTTAAAGCTACACTTTTTGCTTTACTCTAAATTCCTCCCTGCTAACTTCAGCTAGGCTCTTTTCTGGGCTTCTCCCTTCCATTATACAACTATATAAATTCTTGCATCAGCCAGTGCCTGAAACTTGGAGTCATAGTCATTCACAAGAGTTCAGGACTAGCTATATAATTTGTGGGTTCCAGATTGCATACCCTTGGAGAGAAGAAATGAAAGTATTTACATAGGATCTCCAGTCCATGACAGAATGAGGACTTCTCTTGGAATGAGGGCTGCTCCCAGGAATTTTAATTTTTTATACTTTTCTGATTTGCCACATTTCTGGAGGGAAGAGGACATCCTGAGGCCAAGAAGTGCAGTATGTGGCAGTTAAACGTTGGTCTGTGTGCACTCCAGTGTTAAGGGCAAGGGACCATAGGTGGGGCATGGACATATCACCCACTGGGCCCAGTCAGGTCTCCTACATGGAAAATGTTGAGCTGGTGATCACACAGATCTTTCTCTTTTCCCTAACTTTCTTGCTACCAGAATTCACAGAGAGACACTTTGGAGTCAGACTGAGGATATGGGGGATTATTTGGTGTATACACAGCTCTTCTTAGTTGAAAAACTAAGCATTTGAAAAAATGCTAGTTACCTTTGTCCAGTTTGGTCAGCTTTCCTAGACTCCTTTCCTTTGGTACCCAGGAAAATATGCATAGGCATCTGAACACAGATAATGAGCTGGGTTCAAGTTCTTTCTCCTAGGATACCTCAAGGGATGTGACTGGAAACTACATTAGTTGCCCTAAACCTTTCTCTACTGTTGAGCTTCTAGGTCTGATTTATGCAAAATACCTAAAATACTTTTGGTAAGACAGTGTGATAAACCTGTATTCCAAGTACCATATACTTTCTTTTCCTAATAGAAGAGTAACAGAATTCTGAGTTGACTTGGTGTAACCATGTGCCCAGCGTAAAGAGTATATTTCCTGGCCTCACTCGCAGCTAGGTGTGATCATATAACAAAATTATGATTAATGAAATATAAGTGGAAGTACTTCTTGGGACTTCCCAGGTGACTTTTTTAAAGAAATAGTATGTTATTCTCTCCCTTCCTTTCTCTTTTGCCCTTGCTGGAACATAGAATAATTGGAACACTAAATGTAATCGTGGACCAGGGGTTGGCCTTAAGAGCGTAAGGTATATTCTGGGGCTGTAAAACAAACAGAAAGGAAACTAAGATGTCAATTATACTATAAAGTCAGTTTACTAGCCCTAGACCATCTTTCTTAGGAATTATTTTAATATAAGAAAGAAATTAATGTTTGACTTGCTTATGTCACTATTATATGTGTCCTGCTATACGTGGTTGAACATATTTTTAACTAATATGGAAGATATTAGTTAAAACCTACCCGGGTCTAATCTCTAACTAGCTATAGTGTTGTTATACAAACTTGCCATAATACTATTTTGTATTCCGATTTTTTATTTCATGGTCCCGTTATCTCACAAATCATTCTTTTTTAATTGTAATTTTTAATGTTTTTCACAAATTTTTTTCGGCATCATTTTTAATGTGTATATATGAAGTCATCTGATAAATTGGTGACATTTTAATTTATTGAACTGTTGCCCCAATGTTGGACACAAAGTTGTTTCTACTTTCTCATAATTATAGATTATACTGTTAATATCTATAATAATATCTATAAGAATAATTATGCACAGGTTTGTGCATATTAGGTTCAATTTTATTGTTGTTGATAACTTCTCTCTCATGAAAATGCACTGAGTATAAAATTATGGAGGCTGCCCTTTATATTCTTATTTCAAGTCACACAATCTCTCTCGTCCTCTCTTCTCCATTTCAGGGTCACATTTCTCTTTAGATTACACACAGCATCTTATGATACTGCCTCTGGTCAGCTGATTTCTCTTTGTCTCATTCCAACTTCTGTTGTCAGAAAGTTCTCTAATATTACTGCATTCTGTCACAACAAAATAACAAGGAAGATCAATTATCTATAAAAGGTTTTGGTTTTAAATTTATGACACTTTAGTGGATCAATCTTAACTACCTTTGAGAAGCACTCATACATAGACCATTTTTGTCTGCTGATTACATAAGGAAAGTAAAATTTTGAATATCTTCAACTTCAATTAATGTCACTTAAATCACCAAGCTGGAATGGAGTTGAAATGGGTCACCTAGACCAGCAGTTCTCACATCTGGCTGCTCATTGACACTAACAGAAGAGCTTTGCAAAGTTTCTGGTTCTTTGATCACATCACAAACCTATTGAATCCAATTTTCAGGGGAAAGAGTGGGAAAAAGTTAATGTTAGGGAATCGCATTACTAAAAGCATCCCAAGGTGACGGTGATGGATAGCGGGCTTTAGAAATCACTGGCATAGACACAAAAAAATTACTCACATCCCAGCTGGTTTCCTTTGTGTTAAAATAATAATAATATGTCTTTTTATTCTTCCCTTTCTTTGCATTTCTCCTTCATCATGCCAGATCAGATTTTCATTGGTACTCACCTGGATTATTATACAGTTTCTTAACTGATTTCCTTTGATCCTTCCTCCACTTGGCCGTTAGCTACTGTGCCATCACAAAGCTCAGTTCTAGCCGTCTACTCTTCTTTAAACTGTCTCATTGGGAGATCATATCCACTTATACACAGATGACATACACATTTCTTTATTCAGTCCAAATCTCTCAACTGAGTTTAAAATACAGCTTTGTAGTTGACATTTGATATACCCTCTTGAACACCTTGAAATTCAGTGTAACCAAAAGTGCTATCACCATTTTCTCCACAACTTCTTCCAAATTTTTTATTTTTAAATTAAAAAAAATTGACACATAATAATTATACACACTTATGGGGTATATAATAATGTTGTGATACATTCAATGTGTAGTGATCAAATCAGGGGAATTAGCATATCTGTCATCTGAAATGTTGATCATTTCTTTGTGTTGGGAACATTCAATATCCTTCTAGTTATTTGAAATGTGTATGTTATCATTAACTACATGCATCCTTCAGTGCTATAGAACAGCAGTCCCCAGTAGTTTTGACACCAGGGACCCAGTTTCATGGAAGACAATTTTTCCATGGATGGTGTGTGTGTGGTGGGTGTTAGGGATGATTCAAGTGCATTACATTGATTGTGCACTTTATTTCTATTATTATTACATTGTAATATATAATAAAATAATCATACATCTTACCATAATGTAGAATCAGTGGGAGCCCTGAGCTCATTTTCTGCAACTAGATGGTTCCATCTGGGGGTGATAGAAGACAAGGACACATTATCAGGCATTAGATTCTGATAAGGAGCGTGCAACCTAGATCCCTCACATGCATAGTTCACAATAGGGTTTGCGCTCCTATGAGAATCTAATGTGGCTGCTGATCAGACAGGAGGTGGAGCTCAGGCGGTAATGTGAGCGATGAGGAATGGCTGTAAACACAGATGAAGCTTCGCTCACTCACCTAATACCACTCACCTTCTGCTGTGTGGCCAAGTTCCTAACAAGCCACAGACCAGTAGCAGTCTTTGGCCAGGGGGAGTGGGGGGGGGCGGTTAGGAACCCCTGCTATAGAACACTAGAACTTATTTCTCCTAGCTAGCTGTAACTTTGTATCCTTTAGCAAATCTCTCCCTAATACTCCCCCTTTCCCTTGCCTTTCCCAGCTTCTAGTGTGCTCTGTTCTACTTTATACCTCTATGAGAACAACTTTCCTTTTAGTGTCTGCATGAGAGAGTATATTTGGAGTTTAAGTTTCTATTCCTGCTTTACTTCATTTAACATAATGCCCTCCATTTCCATCCATGTTGCTGCAAATGACTTGATCATATTCCTTTTTATGGTAATCTGTTGTGTTTATACACCACATTTTCCAATGCAGCTAATAAAGCATCATATTGGTCATAAACACCAATACTTCTGAGAATATTTCTGAGATTTAAAAAAATACCTATTTCCAAAAATGGAAAATATTCTATAAAGGTTTATGCTGCTATGATTAAGTAGGTGACTAATTTTTATTATCATTTGAAGAAATTGGGGAAAAATTGTACTATGATTTTCCGAAATATCAGAAAAAATGTCTCCTGTAAGTTTGCTTATTCTAACAAAAGACATTCATTCATTCACTGAGAACACTGTCCTAGGCTGTGGGGATACAGCAATGAATCAGATTCACACATTGGATGCTGTCAGAAGGTCATATTTCAGTTAAGGTGATGTACAATTCATAGACAAAAAAAAATGGAAGAAGTCATTTTAGATTCTTTATTGATTACCTAGCATACTATGTCTTAGGAAATAATTTAAACTTAAAAATAATGTGGGTTTGAATCCAGGGTCACAACTTACTTGGACTCATTACTTAATTGCACAAATCTTAGTTTCTCCATCTATGCTGTGGATTTCTTTGGAGGAATAAAGGATCTAACGTTCTTAGCTAAGTACCTGATACTTAAGAAAACCTAGAAATTATGTTAAAACAATAGCAGTAATAAAAATAATAGACAATTATTGTCAATAACAACTATTAATATTATTATGAATACATTATTATTTATTATTATCATAATTATCATTTTTGGCAGATTCTGGCTCCAGGAGTTTGAGCAATATCATTTGTGGGTGACCTTCCATTTTCACACACTCAGAATTTTCACTGTTTCTCAAAGTGTTCTCTGGGAATGAAGTCATTCATTGCTAATAATTTCTTGCATGTACAGTGACAAGTGCTCTTTTATGTGACATTCACTGCCTCTTCTGGTATATTTATAAAGATCCTGTTTTTAGATGGTACAAACGTGGTTCAGAAAGATTTAATAATTTTCTCAAGATCACATAGCAAATGCCACAAACTTTGTCCTATATTATTTTAAACATGACAGGTAGTTTTGACTTCAGTCTTTTTCCTAGAGGCAGGGTAGTCCTGAGTAGAAACGAGGACTAGGTCATTAAAAAAAAAAATGTGAGGCTGGGTGTAATGGTTCATGCCTGTAATCCCAGAACTTTGGGAGGCTTAGGCAGGCAGATTCCTTGAGGTCAGAAGTTCAAGACCAGCTTGGGCTTGGCTAACATGGCGAAACCCCTTTTCTACAGAAAAATACAAAAATTAGCTGGATGTGGTAGCTGGCACCTGTAATCCTAGGTACCCAGGAGACTGAGGCGGGAGAATCACTTGAACCTGGGAGGCGGAGGTTGACAGTGAGCCGAGATCGCACTGCTGCACTCCAACCTGGGCGATAGAATGAGACTCTATCTAAAAAAAAAATATGTGAATACAAATTCATGAGAATGGATTAATGGCCTTGCTATTTACAGGTCTCTCTATTGTTAAGTAGACACACAACTAGCAAATTAAGAGTGAAAAATAGAGCAGAAATAGCGATTTAATATATCTCCTACCTAAGATATCTTGGTTATTTCACTGTAAGAGCTTTTCTTTCCTTTTTGGTACAGTTTGTATATATCTTTTATTAATTATTTTGACTTTTGTGGATATGAAAAAAATCAAATTATGACTCTGGGAGCCAGAGAGAGCTTGTACAGGTTGTACTTAAGATGAACCTGGAAACCATCATTCTCAGCAAACTGACCCAAGAACAGAAAATCAAACACCGCATATTCTCACTCATAGGCAGGTGTTGAACAATGAGAACACGTGGACACAGGGAAGGGAACATCACACACTGAGGTCTGTGGGTGGGGGTGACTAGGCGAGGGGCAGTGTGGGGTAGGGAGTTGGGGAGGAATAACATGGGGAGAAATGCCAGATATAGGTGATAGGGATGGAGGCAGTAAACCACATTTCCATGTATGTACCTATGCAGCAATCCCGCATGTTCTTTACATGTACCTCAGAACCTAAAATGCAATTATTTATATATATGAAAAAAAAAAGAAGAACTAATTTGGGAAAATTTCCTGGTTTATATCCCAAAGCATCTCTCTCTGTTTCCCCTCTGAATTGGCAGCTGATTTAATTAGTCAAGATAGAGTTGGAAGGATGTGGAAGACAGATTGTTGAGCAGAAAGAGTGGGTTTTCTCATTTAATATACCTTTCACCCCACTTTTCCTTTGCCTCCAAAATAAAAGACAAGCATTACATTCTCAGGCTATTCGCAGCTAGGATTTTCCAGGTGATACTGTTCTTTTCTTTTTGTATAGATTGAACAAGTAATGCCTGGAAGCAGTCATTTTTAAAATGATACAGAAAAAAAATATGAAGTAGTCCATGTGCTGTCTATCTCTGGAATTCTTACATGAAAGAAATAAACCACAATGTGCTGAATGGAGTTCCCATTAAGCAACTTTTTTGTTATTTGCAGAGGACTGAAATAGTTGGTAAGAGACTCCTTGACTCTCAAACCTCTCATATAAAGATGCCATGTTTTATACTTGTGTTTAGTGGGAGAAGCATCTGATGGATATTTTGTAATTATTTAAAGACAATCCATTGGAAACATGAAGAGAAGAGCAGATTGATCTTTCATGAGATGTGATCAATAAATGATTATATTTTATTGCCTAAAACCAGGAATTTCTCTTATGTAGTGGAGTGAGAGATCAAGGGCAAGCTATAGTAATTTCTTAAACAAGAATAGAATATCTCCTCCACTGGCATTTTTTTTTTTAAGATGTGGAGTGAGAGATCAAGAGCAAGCTATAGTAATTTCTTAAACAAGAATAGAATATCTCCTCCACTGGCATTTTTTTTTTTTTTTTTAAGATGTAGTCTTGCTCTGTCACCCAGGCTGGAGTGCAGTGGTGTGATCTCAGCTCACTGGCAGCCTCCACCTCCTGGGTTCAAACAATTCTCCCGCATCAGCCTTCCAAGTAGCTGGGACTACAGGTGTGCACTGCCAAGCCTGGCTAATTTTTGTATTTTTAGTGTATGTGGGGTTTTACCATTTTAGCCAGGATTCTCTCAATCTCCTGAACTGGTGATCTGCCCACATTGGCCTCCCAAAGTGCGGGGATTACAGGCCTGTGTCACTGCGCCTGGCCCACTGGCATTTAATAAAAGATGATTTTTTAAAAATAGGTGAAGCCTAATAATCATCTTAAATGACAATTACAGTGAAAGAAGTATGATCTTTGGTAAAAAATTCCAATAGGAAAGGCTGGGAATCTGAGAAACAGCTTTCATCTGAGTTCTACCACTTGCTTTTTATGCATCTTTGGATAAATCAAGTAGGCTTTTTTGCTTAAATTTCTTTATATTTTAAATATGACCAATAATACTTGGTATGTCTCAATTCTTGCTCTTAGGATGATAAATAATGTCAAGCACTATGAATATCTTAAAAGAAATAGTATTTAAGTGTCATGAATGTGTGAATCCTTAGTATTATGCTTCCACTGACATTGGGAGAAGATAACACTGCCCTTTCATTGTCAACACAGATTAGAACATTGACCAATCAGCACATTAATATTTAGTGAAAATGAAATATGTTCATTTAAAATCCAAGTTGCGGTCAAAGATCCTTTTGCTTTAAGTGATGTAATCACTTGCTAAATTTAATCAAGTGTTGTGCTGCAGCTGTTGTCAATGCATCTGTCAAAATAGTCTTTGGTATTTTGTTAGCTAAATGAATTTTAGAGATGAACATTACTAAATATTAGTAGTAGAAACGAAATATGATTGTAGAATTTATTCAGGGCTTATGGCTTCCTGCCTCCACTCCCAAACCCAGTCTTGTTCAGGGTTCTCTACCAGTCCTAACATCCATTCAATCTGCAAACCAGCAAAAATAGTAACGGTAAAAATGGCATTATTAACATGTCTGGAGATACTGTTAGCTTATAAGCTCTTGTACAAATATATCTGCCCACTTGACTTTGGAATGTCAATGAAATGTAGGTCTGAAAATATAAGCCTGATGATAAAAACTCCCTCGTTTTCTAGTACAGCAATCTAACAGACTGCAGGAAGGCTGAGTGAAAGGAATCAGCTGGAACTCGTTTGGAATAATGTGGAAAACTGGGTTCATTATTGATCTGTTTGATTTTGTTGGTTCATGAATTTTAGCAGAATCGTTTTTACTGGTTCCTGTGGTTTTGCCTAGCACAGAAAAAAAATGTTATTGCATTGATATAAGGCTATGTTTTTTCTGAGCTATGTCCCAAAAAGAAAGATGGTGAAGGAAACTTAGCATAAAAGTAAGAAGGCTTGTGAAATAACAAACCCTAAAATCTCAGCCTAATGTGATAAGGGAGGAGAGGGCTGTTAGTTTAGGAAACCAGTCTAGCACTGGCTAAGGTTTCCTTTTGTGGTCAGAAAACAGAGCAAGAAAAATTGAGCAAAGAGTTGGATGAAGGATCAGTCAGAGAATTGGAGGTTTGAATTAGTGATTTTGGAAAACGAATTTTATATTAATGACATGGTCAAAGATATCACTATGGGAGCAGAGTGTGAGTACAAGTCTAGACTGGTTGGTCAGGTAGGTATTGATGTCAGGTAGCATGATTAAACACTGTGGTTCAGATGACAGTGTATCTGGTGAATCAGAATTTCCTGTTTGGTAAATAAGTAAGGGAAAACAATTATATAGCTGATTAATGCTAACAATAATTTCTAACATATTGGGTATGACACAATATGTGAAACACAGCTATAAATGCTCTTCATGTATTATTTAATATTCTTAAAAATCCAGTGAATTAGGTAATATTATTTTTTGCATTGTGAAATGAAGACAATAAGGCACAGAGTGGTCCAATAACTAGATGAAGGTTTCAGGGCTAACAAGAGTCAAAGAGCTTGGATCTGAGTCCAGAGAGTCAGATTTCAGATCCCTTGTACTTATCCGACTATGGTATAATGCACAAGCCCCCAAGGAGGCTTTTTATTTAAAAAGCATGTAGGAGTAATGAACTCACAGTGGCAATGAGAGTCCTGGCTCTCAGATATGTGGATGTGAGGAAACCAGGCACAACTTGGAAGACGACGGCTACAGGAAGGTGGTACCCTCAGTGGTAAGTCAAGTTTTGGATTAAAAAACATAATGTAGAGGAAAATATCCCCCAAATTATGGAGCATAGTGGCATTTGCTTGTTCCTAGAGACATGTAAAAAGGGTGTGGAAGGTGGAGGATGTATAGGTCCTAGGTCAAGGCTTGGAGAGGGCACCGGTGTTGTGGTTGAACAGTCGTGGATTATACACTGTTGTTTGACCAACAGATGAGGGATGAAATCCACTCACACATGGAACTGCATTCACCCATGGAGGCACGTTTTTCTAATTCATGCGAAGGTGCTGTAGAGGACAGCAGGGGCCCTAAGGAAATTAAACTTTGTGCATTAAATGATGAAAAACAAGACGTGTTTTAGTGGGTTTAAACTCAGATGTCTCTTTGAGAAGGGCAGGCACTGGGCTCAGCAGCCAAGGGACTTGTCCTCTTAGAGTGAGATGCTGATGGACCCAGACACCGCTCATTCTCTCTACTGTGCTGTTAGGCTCATGGTGGACCAATTGCTGATTCACCTGAGCCACACTAGTCCAAAGCCCAGAACCCATCTCGACAGTTTCCTCTCCCTGCTCTGTATCTGATCCATTACCAACTTGCGATTTTCTCCTGTGTGTTCCTTTCCTCAGTCTCCTCCTACTGCACTATTAAGCTTCTATATCTGTCCCTCTCCAATCCATTCTGCATGTTACAGCCAAAGCTATAACCCATATGTTCATACTCCCTCCTTCTTAAATAGACTAGAGGTACTGATCCTTTTATTTCTGTGACCTTCATTTTCCACCTTGTGAGGGGATGAGTCTCCCTTTCACTCTTTCTATTCTAGCCACTCTGAAACTTTCAGTCCCTCACATTTGCCATGTGGCACATTTCCTTTGCATACACTCCTCTGCATATGAGAATGTACTTTTTTCCTTTTTTCACTTAGGTTATTCTTATTCATCTTTCAGATGTCAGTTCTAGATGTATTCCCTCAAGGAGCACTTCCCTGGCTTTTCTGAACAGGTCAAGTATCCTACTGTAGACTCTCATAAACCCTCTGTACAGCACCCTCATAGAGCTCATCACGGTTAACATTTGCTTTATGTTCACCCCCCAACCCCCAGTAACACTGCCAGATCCACTAGGACAAGACCATGTATTATTGCTGTTCATTCTGTCACCAGTGTCTAGTACATGGCCTGCCATACAGTGAGCATGCTTACAACACATAGTTGTGAGAAAATAGTTAAAAGTTGTTCCATCCCACTGGGATCTATTTCTTTGTGGGTTATGGAAACTTGTTTGAAGAAAAAGTACTTCACCTGGAGTTCATCATCCTTCACTATTAAAATTGTGCCTCTCTTCCTTTTTGTGCAGATAAATGAAGTCTAGATATTTAACACCTTGACAGTTCACTGCATGCATGGTACATAAAAGAGAGTGTGTGTCAATAAAGGCCAATATACTGCGAAGAGGCATAAACAGGAAAATTAGCAAAATGTAGCCAGCTTCCTATGAGAGAGGTCAGGCCACAGCACCTTTCTCTCATGTATATGCATCTTGCACAGAAAAACTGTAACCATGCAAAGACATGGCAGAGCATGATTACCCTGTACTTGACATAATAGGCTCTGATTGAGTGTAGCATGCATTTCAGTTTAACTAGATTTTTGACTAGGAGAATGAGTCGACCATGTGGAAAATGGTACTTGGTTTTGGAGTCAAGAAATCTGGGTTTGAATTATGGCTCTGGCATTTATTATTTGTGCAACTTTGGGCAAAGAATAAAAAAAATCATGTGCACTGGGCATCCATAGGCATTTTGATAGTCCTGTTATTAACTTACTTACTCCTCTCTTCAACTGTGTAAAGTAGAGATTATCATTATCCTCATTTTGATGAGGAAATAAGAAAAAAAGGAAGAAGAGGGTCAAAAAATGAGGCTTGTTTCTAGGATTGTGACTCAAAATTCAAGCTCTGTTTATCACAATTTGTCTGCTAGGATGCTTGAGATCTTAGAATCCACCTTCCATTGTATATAAATAGGCATAATAATGATGTCTTTAGGATAATATGATTGTGCCATTAAATCAACAGAGCTGTAGAGGTATAGTTGCTGCTCAGTAAGTCTTAGGATTTAATTAACAAGTAGGGTGAACTGACTGTGAATTATCAAAATTAAATTGCAAAGTACCACCTGCCAAAACTTGTTTAAAATTCAATGTCATTTGTTCCATTACCAAAGTAGTAAGTATATTATTTTTTCATGTATACGTACACTTAAAACAACACAAATGAAACAGTGCAGCACAAAAGAATAACCTGGAGTTTTTAACAATTACTTTTTGAGCTTCTATTTAATCCTGGTCATAGAATTAAAAAATTTGAACTTTGAGAATAACTATGATAATTTTAGTACATTTTTAAGGCTCTGGAACTTTTTTCGCTTCTTCTTTTATTTAAAGATAAATTATGAGATAATTTATTTGTCAAGTAAAGATTTGCCTTGATCTTATTTGGTGAAAAACTAGATACTCTAGTATTTTTAAAAAATTGCTTGGAATTAAATAACTCAGCCAGGGAACAAGCAATGATTTTTTGACAAAAGATCTGGAATACTATAACTAATATATATTGCTATAATTTCTCCTCCATGTTAAATATTTTTTTTCTTTTACCTATATTGAAGGCATTAAATGCTTACATTTTGGAACTAGGTTAATTGTATTTTTCTAATAGCAGCAGTATGAAATTTTGCTAACAATATACTGTTAATACATTGCAAATATCACATTTCTATATAATACATTAAATGAAATTGAACATTTCTACTGATAATTGCAAAATTTAACCCCCTGATACAGACCAGTGGCAAAGAAACTTAAAGTAAAAGGTCTGAGCTATTAAATATTTTGAAATAATTGAAATTGTAGTACTTTCAAGTTCATATTTTGCAAGTCAATCCAGGGCCTTTGGAAAACAAACGAGGACTGGTAACTTGTTTGCCAATGGTCCTGGAAGGGAGTTTTCACAATGGTTCAAAAATAGAATACAATCATAATTCAAAATAAAATATTCACAGCACATCCTCTCTAGGCATTGTTAGAGACAAGTTTCTACACTCAGTAGACCCAAATGGATGATGAGAGATGCAACTCTAATGGCCACAGAATGCAAAAACAGCCACAAACAGAGTGTAATGTGGACATCTGATATCTGCCTCGGTTGCCACATATGGCCCACATCATCTAAGGTTATTTGGTGCCAGCCTTAAATCAAGCAAATGCAAAGAATAAAACAAAACAAATGAACTGGCGTACCACAAGGTAAAGGTATCCAACATGTGAAACAAAAACTTTATCTTTTGTAGGTTAAAATCCAACTTGGTTACTTTTAAAACATGATAACACAAAAACACTCCTAATTAGTAAACTCATTTGTAAACTTTATCACACATCCCTAAGTTTTTAAGACTGTTCCTTATAACATTCTTTTATCAATTGATGAAATACTCTTTATATTTAATTATAATAACTATTCCTAGGAAATGGATGGTGGGTATTAGGATATCCATCAAATTTTCTCTATTTTTTTTTTTTTTTTTTAGTTTTCCAATTGAAAACAGCCTTTTCTTGATATCTTTTAATCAAACATTGTATTTTTTTTTTCAAAAAGTGTCTAATAATACTGAGATTATCTGGAGATACAAGTATGTGATCTGAATTGGATTCACTATATTTATACTGACAATTCCAAAGTTTCTAAATTTTTTTTTTGATATTTAAACTGCCTTAACTGAAGCATGTCTTTGTCAATGTCTCTTTAATAATAGAGTTAAAACATAAGAAGAATTAATATGAAAACAAAATGAATACACTGTTAATAAGAATGACTACTCAATTTCTGTTCTTAAATTCCTTTTATATGATGTTGCAAGTCCTACTCTTCCATAGTTGCTTCTACTGTCTATATATATGTATTTTATTGACTTTGCCACATCATATGCTATTATTTTCTGTTTAATTATTCATGTTTCTATTTTATAATATATTCATATCCTGTCTTACAAAACATAAAAATGATTATTACACGAGAAATGTTGTGGTCACCTAGGGTGACCAACTTGGTTAATTTTTAAAACATGGTAACACAAAAACATTCATAATTAATAAACTCATTTGTAAACCCCCTCACACATCTCTAAGCATTTTTTTTTGGGGGGTTCATTAGTTTATTTGGGGCACACCCGGGCGAGGGCCCCACACCACATCTCTTAAGTTTTTAAGACTGTTCTTATAACATCCTAAGTTTATCAATTGATGAAATACTCTTTACGTTTAATTATAACAGCTATTCCTAGGACATGGATGGTGGGTGTTAAGACATCCGCCAAATTTTCTAGTTTTTTTTTTTTTTTTTTTTTTTTTCCAATTGAAAGCTACTCTCTAGTATTGCAAGGTACTAGAGTTTTTTCAAGCATTATCTTACTTATAAACTTATAATACTTAGTACTGTGTATTGGCCTGGAGACAATCAAGAGAAAATAATGACTTAGTAATTTAAATGTGAGAAATTTAACATAAAAATTAGTAAACAATGATAAGAGAACAACTATAAAGATGAAAACAGGGAGAATAGTTAAGGAAGGACAAATTTGGAAAGAGGTTTGTGACCACAGTGAAGAAGGTGTGATTGCTGACCGCTGGATGGTAAAGACATACTAGGGCACAGGTGATCTGAGGCTAAGAAGTGGGAGCATAGAGAGTCAGCATCAAAACCCAGAGCTTTTCTGTTTGTGGCTTGGGTTGAGTGGCTCTGGGCTGCACGGGATGAAGATCATGCCACAAGCTTGCTGATTATTAGCCCCACAGTACACCCTACATTCATACCACCCAGGGTTAAAGTGACCTTGTGGGCAGCAGTTAACAGGGCTAGAGCACAGGTCAGATTTTTCTGGGGCTTCCTACTATGCCATTGTTTCCTGAGTCAAGAACTGTATAAAACACACTGTAAAAGATGTGCCCTTTAAGCCCTTGATCCTGGTAAAAACCACATGGCAGTGGAGAAAAAATGCACTACCAAGAGGGGAGCCTCTGCCTTCTCAAAATGTCTATTCAGGATTGAAAAAAAAAAAAAAAAGAAAAAGAAATGTCTTTGTACTGACCTCTACTGATAAGTTTAGCATTATGACAGCCAAAAATAATAAAGGTGCAGGGCCTATATTTATTTTCACAAGGAAGGCAACCAAGGATGAATTTGGAGCTAAGAGGCACTGTTAATAAATGCCACATGTCACAATTATTTTTAAATTTATTGTACTTGTTTATATTTTAGAGATAGAGTTTTGGTATATAGCCCAGGATGAAGTGCATTGGCACAATCATAGCTCATTCTAGCCTCAAACGCCCGGGCTTCCGCGATCCTCCTGCCTTGGCATGAGAGAATAACACTGGTCTTGAGGTTGGGCAAGAAGCTTACCATTTCTCAACTTTGGAGTCTTCTTCTGTAAATTAAGAAAGTTTTATATGATCAGTAATTCCACATTTCAATACAAAAACTCCTGGTAATGCTTTTGGACTTTCTACCCATTCTTATACCAGAACTGCTTTATCATATTTGCTTACTATAGTGAGGTCCCTGCGAGGGAGAGTGATCGTGGAGGGCAGGTGGTAACTTTGGATTGGGTCTAGATACGTGTGGACAGACTGTTGACAAGGGACTCTCTTTCTCTTGCTTTCACACAGATTCAGGAGCTATGGTTCTGTTCCTCGTAAGGTTTTGTTTGAAGACTATTTCTTCTACTTATAAATAAATAAGAAACAATAAATTAAAGGATATCTAAGGTTCCTTCTGACTGGGAATTTCCACAGCTTCTTGTTTCGATTGCATTACATAGTTAATTTGTGTGATTATTTTCATTGTACTACTTATCCTGTTAGGCTTGGCCTTAGCCAAGAGTTTGTGTTCTTCCTGACTTGTCTTCAAGCATTTGTACCTCCACTACCTGCACAAGTCATGATTTTGTTTGCTTCCTTGCTCTTGGCTGTGACTCTGATCTCTGGCCCTGTGTATATCTGGTTAGTTCTGGCCAGTACCCACCCTGGACCAGCCCCAGACTCTACATAGGAATGGATTCTAACATCTGCTGTGCTCCTTTCCATTCCTAGTTGGCTATGCTCCTGAGGACAGAGTGATGAGGATGGAATAGAAAGGTATGGGCATTATATTAGATTAACGACCATTAGATGAAACAAGAGATTATTGCAAAGTAAGATGGTAGAGATGGGCCGGGCACTGTGGCTCATGCTTATAATCCTAGTACTCTGGGAGGCCAAGGCGGTAGGATCACTTGATGTCAGAAGTTTAAGACCAGCCTGCCAACATGGCGAAACCCTGTCTCTACTAAAAGTACAAAAATTAGCCAGACCTGGTGGTGTGCGCCTGTAGTTCCGGCTACTCAGGAGGCTGAGGCAGGGGAATCACTTGAAACTGAGAGGTGGAGGTTGCAGCAGTGAGCTGAGATCATGTCATTGTACTCCAGCCTGGGTGACAGAGTGAGACTCCATCTCAAGAAAAAAAAAAAATTGATGGTGGCGATAGGTTTAAGAGTGTAAGGAAAGCAATAGATGCCTATAATCTCTGAACACTCTTGAATGTCCCTTGTTTAATATTGTCACTTCTGATAAACACTGCAATGGTCATCAGCATACCTTTCAACCCTTCTTATAGACAAAGAGCTGCCCAAAGAGCTCAGTTAGGCCTGGGGCAGTTTTGGCAGCCTTGGATGCTAAATGCAGCTGAATTAATTTACCTTTCTATACCATCCATAGCTTAAGAATCTCCTCCATGAAGACACTCCATATCTTGCATGCATCTTTTTCACATTTGTGATGGAACTTCAGTGGTTAACAATTTGACTGTCACAGGGTGTGATCCCTTATCATAACAAAGAAAGTATTTACTACAAGTTGATAGCAGGAGTCACCACTTATCTTTCAGCTTGAAATAGATAGATTTGACAAAACATCTATGTAATACTCTCTACCAGATTATCATCATGTGCCCTATAACAACATTTTGGTCAATGACAAATCACAAATATGACAGTGGTCCCATATGATTATAATGCATAAAACCATATTTTTACTGTATCTGTCCCATATTTAGATATATGTAGAAAACATACATATCTCAAGAAATGTCACAAATAAATACTACTGTCTTACAATTGCCTGCAATATATAGTGCAGTAACATGCTGTGCAGATTTGTAGCCTAGGAGCAATAGGCTATACCGTATAACCTAGGTGTATAGTAGGTTATACCATCTAGGTTTGTGTACGTATGCTCTATGGCAGTCACACACTAATGAATTACCTAACAATGCATTTCTCAGAATGTATCTCCATCATGAAACAATACATGACTCTATATGAATATATTAGGTTTGGTGGAAAATTTGCTTTCTAGGAGGTATTATTTAGGATCTTTTCTAAACTGTTTTTCAGAAGAGACTCCACAAAAATCTATAAATAAAAATAGAGTGCTTTTCTCTTTTACCTAATAGTCAAGGATGACAGGTAGACATTTCTCCACAAGGCCATCTAGGGACTCAAACATGGAGGTCAAGAACCATTTTAAAAGATTTGAAATGGAAGCTGTGCACTGACTGTGGATCATACCTATCATTCATGGCCACATACAGCTGCAAGTCTTTACACTTAGGGCCATGCAGCTCAGTCAAAAGGGGTATATGTGGGAGGTTTTGTTAATAAAAAAAAGGAAGGGGAGAATAAATAACTTAATAGTAGGGGACGATAACATTCAATTTAATATATACATTGAATCAAGGAATATATCATCACAATAACAACTAAAAGACACACACATACGCACACATACATACTCATATCAATGTCTATCTATATATGTATTAATTATATATCATATACATATAATATATATCTTAGCTGAGTGCACAGGGAAACATCTTAAAGCAGTGCTCAGCCCCATGAATGCCCTAAGCACTTCTTATAAACATAGAGAAGATCTTAGAAGACTAAGACTAGCATGATGCTTAAAAGGGAAACCAAATATATGAAACTAGAATAAAAACTTATTTGAAAAGACAAAGCGAAATATTCTTGTGTAAACTTTTTGAGACAGTTTTAATGAGGATTTCTGTTTGTATATAGCAAATTCTAACTATACCTAGCACATGAAAACTAGACTTATTAAAAGACTCTCCAGGGCTTGTAGACATAACAACACACTGGACTATGGTTTGAAAATAGACATACATTAAGAAGACAGTTTCAGATCAAGATCTAAGACATACAGCAACCATCTTCACCAGGAGAAACATGGCTAGCTAGGATGATGTCTTCATTGTTGTGGGACTATTATAAATGAATTACAATTTTCCCTTTGTCTTTGCCTTATTGTCTCCAGATGTAAAGTCTTAGGTGGGGGTATATGATTAGTTAAGACTTGATCACATGCCCTGTGCTCTGGTTGCCTCTGTAACAATACTGGGGCAATTTCTCTTGCCAAGACTACACATAATGAAGACTCCCCCAAAACTCAGAAGGGAGGTAAGATGCAAATTAAACAATTTTTTAAAAAGTCTACTAAAGATGCTGGCAAAGGCTTTCTAGTTTGATTTTATAGCCAATGGTGATCTGGCTCCAAATCCCATCTCTCTAGAATTATGGCTTCTGTAGGTTTAATAAATCACCTCTTACTAGATTAATTCAGGGGCCTCTTCTCTTGTCTTGGACACTTTTGGTAATGAAGCCTACCCTTTCTACTTGAAACAACCAAACTCATCTTTCAGGGCACTATTTCCCTCTGATTCTACCTTCTCTTCTCTGGTTGTTCTCTTTTAGACTTTCATTTATTTATCTGACTACATTTTAAAGACTGGTTTTCTCTAGAAATTCAATCTTTGTTTATTTTTTCTTCTGACCTCTGTACTCTGAGTAACACCATTCACTTTTTACTTTTCACTTTTTACACATATATGAGTAAATTCCAAATTGACATGCTTCCTGCTTGACCTCTCTCCTCATGAGATGCAGATTGGAATTAAATGCTTACACCAAGAAGCTGACATCTGCAAAAACAAACTAAATATGTTCTCACAAATTGTTTCTTTCCCCTTTATCTCTATCTTTATATTTAAAAAAACACTGTTTTTAATTGATGCAAACAATTATTGAATCTTCTCCTGTTCTCACAAATTGTTTCTTTCCCCTTAATCACTATCTTTATATAAAAAAAAAACTGTTTTTAATTGATGCAAACAAGTATTGAATCTTCTCCTTCTCTTCATCATGAACATCCTTTGGTTGTCAAAACCTATTAATTCTACACTTAAGTCCTGCTTATTTCTCTCTGCTCTTTTCTACCCTTGCTCTCTCTGCCTTAGCTTAGACCCTACATATTGTTTCTTTTCGTGAACTGATGATGGCCTATGGGTCAGTTATGTCATACCAAATTTGTCTCGTTGGTGTTTAGGGATTGGGATGTAATGTCACTATTTATTTGAAATATTTTAAAATTCTGTTGTAAAAGAGAAATGTACTGATGGCTTTAAATGTATGTACAATTGTGCTTGTATTCACTATAGTCAATATGACTTAGGTAAGATGTAAAAAAGATTTAATGACTAAAGCATATGAACAGTATATGGCAATTTATATGTGAAATAGTTTGAAGTATGTGTGAAAATATCAGTGGGACATTTTAAAATCTTCTGTACACAGTCATGTGTTCAATATTGAGCCAATATTTGAATGAGTCAAAGTAGCTGTGGCAACTTGAGTGGTTTGCTAGCTATTCCTGTGCTTTCCTTCTTTTACCTTTCTTTGTTACACCTTATTTTACCCCAAGTTTAAGACTCTTGATAATTAAGTACACAACACAGAGTTCAAAATCTAAGTTACATTTTCTGTGGATATTTTAAATTAATAATGGAAATGAAAATGTATCACTCAGTATACCTCTAATTTCAGTATTTTATTTATTAAAAGTTAGCATTTGCAATTATTAAATCAATGTTAGTTCATTAAGAATAACTTTTACAAAAACAATTAACTCATTTCATATGAGTGTGTATTAGTCCATTTTTATACTGCTATGAAGAAATATCCAAAACTGGGAAATTTATAAAGAAAAAGAGGTTTAACGGACTCACAGTTCCAGCTGGCTGGGGAGGCCTCACAATCATGGCAGAAGGCAAAGGAAGAGCAAAAGCATGTCTTACATGCTGACAGGCAAGTGAGTGTAAGCAGAGGAGCTGCCCTTTATAAAACCATCAGATTTCATGAAATGTATTCACTATCATGACAACAGCATGGGGAAAATCCATCCCCATGATTCAATTACCTCCCCTTGGGCCTCTCCCATGACATGTGGGGATTATGGGAGCTAAAATGAGATTTGGGTGGGACATAACCAAACCATATCAGAATGCAATGACAATTTTTGTACAGTAAGCTGTAGGTAATCTAGAGGTATTTATCTGGGGCTTGGTTAAAAAAAAAAGGCCATAGTTTATTTATATTAAATAATTTTATCAAACAAATTAATATACAAATTAGAAAGATATTACATTTTAAATCTATATGTAATTTTTTGAATTAAAGCTTTCCATGAATTTTCACTCATGATCACAGCTTTTTCTTTGTAAATAATAGATGTTATACTTGAAGTGACTAGATATAATTCCTAAACAAGACTTTCATTTTGCTTTCTTAAAATTCTAAAAGATCACAATTGATAAGCCATATGGTTCAGGCCGGGAAGTGATAAATAATGTAAAATCATTTATTAAAGCATTAAACATTTTACAATTGGGATTATACTTAAAGAATATACAATTCTCCATTTTTTATTTAACAATAATATTGAAGTTTTTCAAAACACATATGGATTTCAAATTCAATGTTGCCTTTAAAAAATATAAAATACTTTATTTCCAGCTTTATTGAGATACAGCTAATGTACAATAAACTACGTATCTATGAAGTGTACAAGTTAAGGTTTTTATATATGTATACACCAATAAAGCTGTCACTACTATTAGAAAAATGAACATATCAAAATGGTATGTAAATCTTGTTTATACACCTTTATAATCCACCTCTCTTTCTTCCATGTCTTCAGGCGACCACTAATTTACTTTCCGTTTTTACAGATTAGGTTTCATTGTCTAAAATAAAATCATACATGAAAATAAAATCATACAGTTTTCTTTCACTCAGCATAATTGGAGATTCATTCTTCTTGTTTAATCTATTAATAATTTATTATTTGTATTGCTGGATAGTATTCTATAGCAGGAATATATTTTCTCTATACATTCATCTGTTAAAGTACATATAGATCATTACTAGGCTTTTGTCTACCATATATAAAATTGTTATAAACATTCATTTACAAATCTTTGTGTATATGCTTTTATTTATCTTGAGTAAATGGCCAGATCACATTATATGCTTAAGCTGCCAATTGTTTTTCAAAGTGGCTATACTATTTTACACTTCCAAGTGCAGTTTATGAGAGTTAAATTCCTCCACATCCTACTTAATATTTGGCATGGTAATTCTTTTCAATTTTATCAATTCTAATAGGTGGATAGTGTTTTATCATTGTTGTTTTAATTTGCATTATTTTAATGATTAATGAAATTAAAATTATTTTTATGTTCTTATTTGATAGTCACGTAACTTTGCTGAAGTATCTATTCCAATATTGGACATATTTTATTGGACACTTTGTTTACTAATTATTGAGTTTTGAGTTTTCCATGTAGTCCAGATACAAATCATTTGCTGGGTTTATATTTTGTCAATATTTTCTTCTGTGCCTTTCCTTTTGATTTTCTTAATATTAACTGGATTTGTAGTTAAAATCTCACAAAGAAAATGCCAAGCACAGATATCTCACTACTAAAAAGAGTTAGTAATGCCTGTAGAAGTAAAATATATGAAAACGCAGGAACAAAAGCTGGGAGAGAAGAACTGGAAGAATTCTGTTATGAAGGCCTTACACAATATATGAAGTAGAATGAAATTACCTGAAGGTACACTTTCTTATATAAAGCATACATTTTGCTTCCTCTCTTTTAAATAACAGATACAAATATATTAAATGTAAAAGTATGTGAAAAGATCTTTCATGCTTAATCAATAGAAAGATGGAATGTCTATATTCATATAAGAAAATGTAGATTTTAGAACAAGGAATGTTTTATGGGATAAAGAGTGTCTTTTTATGACAGTCATTAATTCATAAAAAACATAACAAATCTAAATGCTTATACACATAATAATAGAGCTTTAAGATTTATGAAGCAAAACCTGACAGAAATGAAAGATAAAGATAGATAAATTCACAGTTATAGTGAGATATTTCAACGCTCATCTCTCAATAATTGATAGAACAAGTAGACAGAAAATCAATAAGAATGCAGGAGATTTGAACAAGGTTAACAACATGACATTTATAGGCCACCCCACCATAAAACAGCAGAATAATATTCTTGTCAAGTGAAAACATAATTTTTGAAGACATAATTTTATGGGTCATAAAATATAGGTATCAATAAATTTAAAATAATGCAAGTATGTTTTCTGAAAAATGCTGATTTATAATTAAAATCAAAACTCTCAAAAAGCTAGGAAAAGATTGAAACGTTCTCAGCCTGATAAGGAGCATCTATGAAAAACCCTTCTATCAGTGTCCCACAAACCCTTGCTGGCTTCAGAAGTGGTTGTCCGGTAGAGAACTTCCTCAACACCATTCAACAGCTCAAGGGTATCACAGAAAGTACCAGTAGCCTTACGGTGGTCTCCAAGGAACTCAAAATAAGACCGCTTACAGCTGAAGTTATTGGCTATTAGTTTCATCTTCTCCAAGGCCTACATGGCTGCCCCAGAGCAGAGAGGCTCAGTGTTTTTTTCACAGCCTCTGGTAACCCTAGAGTACACGATTCTCATAACAGATATTATGTCTTAACTTTTCTTTTGCTCACTAATTATGCCAAGCATAACACTATGATGTAGCATTTTATCTATGCTTACTTACTACATTATTACTTTTTTGGAGGACAAGGTGTTAAAAGTGAGAAATTTAAATTAAAATGGTTTTCTTTACCATCAGCATATCAACTTCTTCTGCCAACTCTTCTGTCTAGGATTGTAGAATCCTTGGACATCAGGGAGGAATAAATAAGGAATGTCTTGGAAGAAGGCCCAAATCTCCATTTTCTCACTAAAACTAAATAAAGCTGTTGAAAGAAAGAAAACCCATAATTCAGGTATAGTCTTTTTTCATCTCACCTTTAAATACTTTTCTTTTGATACTAACATACTTGTTCATTTGATTTTTGTGATGAAATATGTGTATTTTTTCTTCTAAAGCATATAACAATCATCTAGATGATGATGATGATTTTTTTTTCTTTGCTGGAGAAAGCATCTCTTCCTTTGACATATATGCTGTGAACTATTAGTGTCTGCTGAGACATTGGATAAATACTGTGATGGAGAAACTGTCAGAATTCTTTGGTGACTAACTTGATATTCACTTTTCATTTGGCTGTTTTTAGCACCATAAGATTCTTATTTTATTAGATTTAATTCTATTTAGTGACCCTTCTGCAAATATATTCTGACCTTTGCAGTAACAGCCAAATAAATGTTTAGCTCATTATCTGGTGTGTTTTATTATGCCATAGGCTACATGAAGAGCTGATCTACTCTTAGTGACCTTCACATAGAATTGAGTTTAGAAAGGTGCACAAATGGCATATAGTTAATGTTAAAATAAATAAATAAGCATATACATATATCTCTATACACTCATACATACATATGTATACGCACATACATATATAATGGGCTTTTAATGTATTGAGAACTTGGAAAAATGGAAACCGGATTTTAAGAAATTTTAGTAAATAAATAACACTTTCTTTTTGCTAACCTCAAATCTATCCTCAGGAGATCCTATTATATGATTTAGGAGAAAAATACATACACACACACATACATTCACGTTCATAGTTGGGATAAAAATACAACCTCAGAAGTTTCCTGTTTGAAATAATAATGGTTTTGAAACTGACTACTATAGTTCATCCCCTTCAGGAATGACCTCCCAGGTTGAGAAAACAAAGCCTGGAAAGAAGTCCAAATAATCTACAATAAATTAAATCCTTGCATTCTTGAGAAGCGACTTGAAATCAGGGAGCAAATTAACATATAACTTTGTCTCCAGATGTGCCTCCTTGCATTTTTAAACCTGTGCTGAACCAGCTTTCTAATTTTAAGAAGTTTATTTATAGTAAGAGCTCTCAAATTATTATATTTAAGGAAGCATTTCTTAAATTCAGTGTTTTTTAAAAAAAATCAGTTCAGTTATATTTAACATTGATCAGGCTAAACTGTAACTGGAGCTCTAACTAATATTTCAAAAAATTTAAACCACTTAATGATCATCATTAGCAGGTACCAATAATTCTTGGAGTCCCAAAAAATGTCCCAGGCAGTTTCCATGTTGCATTTCTCTTAGTCTGTGGAAAGAAGTGGCAAGAGTTGTTGAAAGTAAATGAGCTGTTCCTTCAACTTAATTCAAGATGTTTTCAGTATCTGAATAAAAGACTTTAGAAACTGTTATTTTTCTCTTCTGATCTTTATAATGCCCCTTGAATTAAAAGCTAAGCTGACACTTTAATTGTGGTCAGGCCAAAGCAGTGTATTCATAGACTGGATAAATGCTAATTTGTCAGCCAGGCTAAATTATGCATGTCCTTCTATCTTTCCATTTCCCATGACTGCTCGCAGTTGGGGGTTGCTTCTCTATTCCTGGTTTCTCTAGAAATCTTTGCAATTGAATCACTAAGATGCTTCCTGTTAGTAAGAACTAACTCTCTCTCTCCCTGTCTTCCCTACTGCCTGTCTCTATGCTTCTGTCTTCTATAGGAATATTTGTGAATATTGTGCAAGAAGAATACACTACGTGGATTACTTCTAAAATAAAATGTTTGAAATTAAAGTAAATTTCATTTTTATGACAAAATTTTCAAAGGCACCAAAAAGAAAATAGACAAAATAGTAATTGACAGTGAAAAACATAAAAGGTTCTTATTTGTTATTGGAAAGGGTAGAGACTTGAACAGATTTTTTGAAACTTGTTATAACTTTATACTGAATTTGTACAGAATTATAATCTGAGAGAATTTTTAATATATTGTCATTTCTACATGTGACCGGGGAAAACTGACACAAAGGTAAAATAGTAAGTTAATAAAGATTAGCAGTCATCAACTTTAATATTCTAAAGAGCCTCAGGAGTCACTGAGTTAGATGGGGGAACTCCAAGCAATGGATTCATCGAAAGCCAACTTGATGGCTCTTTCCCGATAGATTCTTAAATAAATCTGATTTATATTTTGAGAGTTTCTGTTAGTTTCTTAACCTTACTGCTGTTTTAAAAAGAAACAAAAATTTTGAAAAACACTGAATTCGACTGTAGTTATGCCTACCATAACTAGAGTTACAAAGATTACATGAAGATTATACAAGAAGAATAACTGATTCAAATAAATTAATTTTCAGCTAATTCTAAGCTTCCAGCAAGATATCTAACATTGTTTGAAGGTGAGGTTTCTGATTTGTTGGTTTCGCTGTTGCTTACTCTGCAGCACAGTGAAGCTTCAGAAATACTTCCCCCCATATATAAATTTATTTTACTAACTTAGCCAATATCTTCCTAGACAAAAGAGCCATCAAGATTTCCAACGAGGGCCTTTACCATTTGATTTCCCATCACTGGATGAATTCAGAGCATAGAAAGTAGCATGAAGCCTCAGGATTTGGTCCCCAGATTATGAATGACTGGAACAGGATTCATGCCTGTAAACAAAGGTCTTTTTCTCTAGTACTGTGGTTTCTGAAGAAACAGTTGTTTAAAGATAGAAAATCAGGAAATCCAAAATGAATAAACATGTGAAAATACAGAAATTGACTATTAGTGAGAACTTGAAGATTCTTTCCATATTTTGAGAATGAGGTTAAATATTAAACATAATCAAAATATTTCTACAATTGCATGGCCATTTTTTTTTTCTGTCTCATGCATACTTTGGCCTTGATGATTTTACCTCTGTGCTCCAGACTTTCAGTTTTGGCTCTCAAGGAGTTAATTTACTAGTTTTACTCACTGCTCATCCTGTGTAGATCTTGTATCATGAGACAATGAAATATTTGAATCAGTGATAGTAACATCTGAACAAAGAATATGTTTACATAGAAGTCAGGAAAAGGGAGCCGCTACGGTAAGACTTTCACAGTATTTTACTTCCCTATGAGGGAGAAATTCAATGGCCAGGAATCTTTCCTTCCCTCCCTCCCTTCCTTCCTTCCTTCCTTCCTTCCTTCCTTCCTTCCTTCCTTCCTTCCTTCCTTCCTTCCTTCTATCCTTCCTTCCTTCCTTCCTTCCTTTCTTCTTTCTTTCTTTCTTCTTTCTTTCTCTCTTTCTCTTGTTCTTTCTTTCTTCCTTTTAAGCTCTGGGGTACATGTGCAGATTGTGAAGATTTGTTACATAGGTATACACATGCCATGGTAGTGATTTGCTGCATCCGTCACCCCGTCATCTACATTAGGTATTTCTCCTAATGGCCAGGAATCCTGAGTAAGCAGACTCCTCTTCCTACCAAAGGGAGTAAATTGCTGCAGCCATTCAGACTTGACTAAAATAAGAAATATCACTTTCTTTTCCTAGTCACACATTCACTTAAAAAAATCTGTTTATTCATGTATCATGTACATAATTCAATAAGAAATAAAGCATGCAGGGCACCATAAAGTAAAAAGAAACTTTAATGCAATCCTTTATGTGGCTAAGTTTTTAGGACAATATAGCATAAAGATTGGCAAATTACGGCCTGTGGACCAAATCTGGTCCATGGCATGTGTTTGAATAGTTTGGGAGCTAAGAATGGTTTTTACAGTTTTTAATGTTTAAAAAATGGAAAAATATTTTATTATATATGAAAATGATTCAAAATTCAAATTTAGTGCCTATAAATAAAGTTTTATTAGAGCTATGCTTATTAATTTAGATTTGCCTATGTGTCTGCTTTCACATAGTAATCAAAATTGATTAGTTGTTACAGATACCATACGGCCCACAAAGTCTAAAGTATTTACTACTGGTCTTCTGTAGAAAATATTTACCAACCCCTGGAATAGTGAATTTCTTTATTTATAGCTGAATTTCAACCTGAATTTTGCATCATGTACTCAGTTTCCCAATTTGAGTGTCAATCTGCGTGCCATCTTTTCTCTGGTGGCTTCTTCTAACTTCTTGATAAGATTATCTTTTTCTCTCTAGACATATGAGCCCCTAAGTTAGCTTACATTAACTTTTTGTTTTGTCATTTAAAAAAGAAAAAAAGTGTGTGAACAAAACAAGAGAAAGAATACCAGGTTCCTTTGCTATTGGAAGGCATCGATTTGGAGCTGAGATTTAAGAACACGCCCAGTTTTAGGCCAGGAATAGCCTAATATTTTCTGTTTCTCCCTTTTTGGAAAAACGAAGACATTTCCTCTCCTTTTCCTGTTTTACAGTCCATGTGCAACAGCTTGTCAACTGCTGAATAGTCTTATTTGCTTCAGAGATATCTGAAGTTACACCTTGAAGGATAACTAGAGAAGAGAAAATCAATTTGACAGTGATTTAAGAGGTTCCTTAGGATGCACTGAGGCCCATCATTTTTGTTTTTTGGTGGTTTAAGATACTGTTTTGTCATCTGATACTGGACTACTTACTAACCTATGATTTAGTGGCAGACATTTTAGTGGTATTTTTTTGTGTGTATATCATCCAGACACTCCCTGTCCTAGAGTAATGCTTGATTAAAATGAATCTTATTTCCCAGAGAAATCAGCATGGCACTGCAGATTGGCTATTTGTAAGCTGCTGAATCTATCTATAGCACAGTGAAACAGGAATCAGAAGCAATATTACTATACTCTGGAGCATTTTCCTTAGGTGTTTCATCCATAGAAATAGCTTTAGAGTGGTTGAAAGCACTTCTGTAAGTGTTTGAATTTAAATTCATGCAATGTGCTAATTATTTACTCTATTTTTGGAGTGTTTCTTGGCTCACTTACTTTTTGGTGTGGTTTTATATATGCGTGCTATGTATATAGATATATGGAACTCTGAATAAATATTAGCTAGTGGATCAAACTTGCAACTAGCACTAATTGGTTTTCCTTAAATGGGGTACTATTCATAAACTTTATACATGTATTTTTTATTTTTATTTGAAGATTATAGAAATTCCAGTGTTCATTGCAAATAAAATATTTGTGATGGTGAAGGATTAATTACTAAAGTGTTTTACAGTACTCTCCATTACTGATTTTACATTACATGTTTATTTGTTTATTATCTGTCTCCATTAGAATGTAAGTCTCATGAGTCAGGTATTCAGTTTGTTCATTATTTTATCCTCATCACCTAGAGCCATGCCTGATACATAGGATATGACCAATACTTATTACATGAGGACATTGTGTGGCACCACTCAATCTGTAAGAGCTGGAATAGAGAGAATAACATATAATAGATAATATGAATTATCTGCAGAAATCACTTTAAATCTCTTCATAATTTTAAGTTGATAAAAGGACAAGAAAATCTAAGCCTATTTTGACAGTAAGAGGAATCTGTAGCTGTATCAGTGGTAGTAACATCGGAACAAAGAATATGTTTACATGGAAGTCAAGAAAAGGGAGCCTCTAGGGAAAGACCGTCACAGTGTTTTACTTCCTCATGAGGGGGAAATTCAATGGCCAGGAATCTTGAGTAAGCAGACACCTCTTCCTACCAAAGGAAGTAAATTTCTGCAGCCACTAGGATCATGCAACCGAATCTTTATACTTTGACTTTCTTCTCGTTACCAGAGTTTTCATTATAATTAAGCTTGCTCTTAAATATAGGGACAGTCTTACTGGTAGATTTGGGCTGAATTGACCATTCTTCTTGACAGCACTACAAATACATAAATCAGCATCTTTTTAACTCTATGTGAGTTCGATCAGTGTTTCCTGAAACTGACCACTCCTTGGTACTCTGAGCATAATGTTTTGGTTGTTGTCCCTTTGCTGCTTTAGAGACTAATCAACTTTCACAGGTTAGAGAAAACTATCTCCAGTTTGCAATTCTCTATCTCTAGAGGACAGAGATCTTCATAATACCAGAGTTTAGTATGTTATTGGTATTATCTTAGTGAGGTTCAGCTACATTAAGCTCGGTTAACTAAAAAAACAAAAACACCATAACAAAATAAAACAAAAGCAAAACAAAAATTTTTGAAAAGACACAGTGGCTTAAGACAATCCAAATTTTTCTCTCTTTTAAGCCAAGTCACATGTCTAGGAGATTCTGTGGGCAATTGATCTCCATGAGACAACTTATTGATTTGGATGAGAAAGGCTGCACCATCCTAAAGCCACAAAATCTGGAACTTGCTGACCAGCCAAGTGAGGAGAGAGATCATATGCTGGCTTGAAAATGCTGTCATACACAAGAAAGACTCATTATATCAACTCATATTTCATTCGCCAAAAAATGTCAAATTGGCCATCTATATCTAAATGTGTTTGAGAAGTGTAACTCTTATGGAAGGCAAAGGATTGCTGGAAAAGTTGGTGAACAACTGCTATAACTACTACATGTTATAAGAAAGAGTTAATTTGAGTGTGCAATTTAAAATGTCAGTTTGCAAGATATTTAACAGCTTAACATTACTATTTTGAAAAAAATGCAGAATTTTTATTATATATATACACACCTACACACTTATACGCACACACATACATATATATATTTCCACACATATATATATGTATGTATGTATGTGACATTATAGTCACTCTACTGGTAACTTCTTAGTAATTTATCACCCACTCTACTGATACCTAGAACTTGATAAAAAGAATCTCAATAAACTAGTTTAATCAGATACTGCAATTGGGAACATCTAAAAAAATTTTTTCTTATAATTTTATAAAACATCCTTAATTTCTATTTAGAATTTGAATCATTTGAATGTGGAAGAATGATTTAATTTCTCCCCCATAGTTTCATCTTCACTAATGAGAAGTCATTTTTCACTTCTTTTAGCAAAAGGACAAGGCAGGAACATTGCTTACTGAAACCCAAGGCTTTAAGTCTTCCAGAAAAATACAAAGACACTTCTGTTTTCCTAGCTTTTAGAGAAGAGGAATTGGATTATTCAAGAGAGGAAAAGGTATGCCTAAACACTGAGAGGAGAAACTTAAACTTATGTCTTGAGAGCCATGGTGGATTTTCTTTGCTGAGATATACAGCAGGGATTGGAGGTTGTGAGCAGCAGACCACCATGCCTTAGAATGGGCAACATGGACTTGAATAAAGATGATCTCCACGTAAAAATGATGGTCTAAAGACCAGAGCGCCTCCCTTCATTTTCTTAGGAGAGTATGTCTTCTAAAACTCTCTGTAGGGATCTCTGTGTCTTATACTACACATTTCATCATAGAAACTAAGAAATTTTTACTTGATAAAGAAAACAAGTAATTGGATACTTTTTATAAGAAACTGTAAAGGAACAAGTGCATAGCATTGCAAAATAAGCAAGCTTAGTTCTTTGTGTGAATGTAGTTTTCCAGAACTTGTGTGTGCACCATTAGTAAGTAGAGTTTTTAAGTGATTCTACTAGCCTGTGTTCTAACTCTGGTTGACTAGTTTGAATAGGTGAGACATTTTAAATCTCTTCAAATTTATTTAGATTTTAATTGTCTTCTAAACAACAGCAGTATGTGTGTGTGTGGGGGGAGTCAATTTCAAATTTTTTGTTTTTTCCTAACTGTATTTTAGTAATTTAAGGAAGCATCTTCAATGCATATAGATAATGAGGTTCCAAAAAGCACTGTTATTGCTGCGCAAAGGGAAACACCGAGGGTTAGAAGAATTAGGGAGTTGGGATAGACTCCGGCTGCATCTAATGATGTGGAGACTGGTGCTGTTCCTTGATGATCAACTTAGTATAAATAAAACCTGGACTCAGGTTTGACTGATGCTGCTACTTTCTATTCCTTTTCCCTTGCACCCCTCATTGGAGACTTTCCATAGCTCATCTGCAGAATTTATTCATTATTACATTAGTGGTAAAAGAATCCTTTTTAGGCTTGTAATTTCTAATGGGATTCATTATAGGACTGGGAAGATTGGGCTCCATGAAGACTGGTTTGGCACTGATCATTCTTAACCATCAAAGAGACTTGATTCTCCAACAATATCTGAGTGACACTCTGAAGCATAAACCACTGACAGTCTTCCTGGGAAGTATGAAACCATCACAAGTTCAGAGGTGAACATTCAGAAAGAATTCATTCAGTCAACAAATATGTATTAAAAAACTACTTATTCAGAACTATGCAGCTGCTGAGAATATCATAGTGAATAATACAAAGCAGATCCTATACCCATTAAGCTATGTTTTAGTTGCTTTTGTGGAGGAAAACAGTAAACAAGTAAAATTTTATAGATAACTTTTATGAGAGTGAGTTGACAGGTGTATTAGTTAGGGTTCTCTAGAGGGACAGAACTAACAGCATGTATGTATATATGAAAGGGATTTTATTATGAAGAACTGAACTCACATAAACACAAGTTGAAGTCCCATGATAGGCCTTCTGCAAGTTGAGGAGCAAGTAATCCAGTAGTACCTCAGTCTCAATCCTCAAAAGTAGGGCAGCCAAAAGTAGGGAAGCTTCAGTCTGTGATCAAAGACCCCGAGAGCCCCCGACAAACCACTGGTGTAAATCCAAGAGTCCAAAAGCCAAATAACTTAGAGTCTGACATTCTGGGCAGGAAGTATCCAGCACAGGAGAAATATGAAGGCCCACTGGATGGTGCCACCCCACATTGTGGGTGGGTCTTCCTGAGGGTGGGTCTTTCTCTCCCAGCCAACTGACAACCAGAAATCCCCAGATAGACTCTGAAACAATATTTTGCATCCTTCAATCCAATCAAATTGACACTTAATATTCTTTTAATATTAGTGAAAATGTGATGCAATGGGTAGAGATCAGATAAGGAAGATCACCTAGACTTGACTTTGCTAAGGAGCTGTGTGATCTCAAGAACTTAACTTAGTTTGAATGAATATTCCTTATCTATGAAATGAGAGAGCTTGGCAACATGATCTGTACGGGTATTTCTCTAAGACCATGTAAGTCTGATCTTAAGCAAATGAAGTTAATATATGTAAATCTCTTAGAACAAAGTTTGGCAGACTGTAAGTGCTTTCAGAGTTTTAGTTATGATATGAAATTATTACAATTTGTCTTTTACTCTGTATTCCTTTCCCCGTCTTGCATAATTTTAATGTAAAGTAGACCATTCTTGCTAAAATTCTCAAAGATGTTATCTGTGAGATAATAACAGAAATGTAATTGACTCTTATTAAGTACATTGAAATTAATTAGCCAAGGCCTTTCAGAAAGTCATTGAAAGTTTTTTTTTTTTTTTTTT
>NW_016107728.1:470774-507990 GCF_001604975.1 Cebus imitator | reverse complement strand
AGAAATGCCAGATGTAGGTGATGGGGAGGAAGGCAGCAAATCACACTGCCAGGTGTGTTCCTATGCAACAATTTTGCATGTTCTTCACATGTACCCCAAAACCTAAAATACAATAAAATAAATAAATGGGAAAAAAAATAATAAAAAATAATGAAATATTAGTACAAATCTATGATAGATTTAGTGTTAAATATGTAAATATGTACTAGGAAACTTACCCATGTCATCTCATTAATCCTGAAAGGTTTTTATTGTGTCAGTTTTACAGACTCTGAGATAATTTACTAATGAAAAACTTGATCACGGTAGCAGAGCTGGGAAGGAGAAAGTCCAGGCTCCTGGGAGTAATTAATGCATTGCACTGTGCCTCTGTTCTGATGATCAGAATAAAACTGTCTTGTTTAGGTGAAATAGTCTTTCAAATCACTGTTTTATTAAAACACAAATATTTAAGATTTCTACATCTGTATTCATAAATTAGGTACTTCTCTAATTTTTAATAAGCTTTTTATTTTAGAATAGTTTTAAATTCTAGTTGTAGATGGAAAAGTTAACAAAAATTATACAGAGATTTCTCATACACCTAGCACCGTTACCCCTATTGCTAACGTCCTACATTAGTATGGTACGTAGTGACAGCTAAACCAATATAAACACATCATGATTAACTGAAATCCATACTTAATTTATATCTCCTTAATTTTAACCTAATGTCCTTTAAATATTTCTGCTCTAAGATCCTATTTAGCATACCAGATTACACTTCATCATCGTGTCTCCTTTGACGTCTCTTAGCCATGACAGTTTCTCAGTTATTCCTTGCTTTCGTTGGCCTTGATACTTTTGAAGAGTATTGGTCAGGTATTTTGTAGAATGTCTCTTCACTGGGTTTATTTGATTTTATTTTTCTTTTTGTGATTTGACTGTTTTATGGGGAGAAATAGCACAGTGTTAAATTTACTTTCCCATCACTTCATATTAAGAGTACGTTGCTAGCAACATGACTTATTGCTGTTGATATTAACCTTAATCATTTGGGTAAGGGAGAGTTTGTTAGGTCTTTTCAATATCAAGCTAGTAATTTCTCTCCCTTTCTATACTCTCCTTTTTGGAAAAAAGTCATTATAGGCAGCCCACATTAAGGAAGTTTTGCTTCACTTCCTGGAAAGGAGAGTACTTACATAAATTATTAGGAATTTTCTGCATGAGTAATTTCTTCATTCTATACCATTAATTTATATATTTGTTTGTTGTTTGTTTATGTCAGTATGAACTCATGGCTATTTATTTTATGTGTTGTATTATAATTCAATACTGTATACATATTTTCTTGCTCAAATTACTCCAATTTTATTCATGGGAGCTATTTCAGTTGTCTCAAGTTTCTTTGCCCTCATCATTGAATTTATTTGTTTGTTTTAGCATTTGCTTACTTTCTGGCACTATAAGATGCCCCAGGCTCATCTTGTATATTTTTTGCTTCAGTTATAGAGTAAGACATTTCTCTGAGGAAACCTGGTTCTTTTTATTGAAGAATTGTATCAGAAACCAAAATCTGAGTCCTATGTGTGCTCATTGCTACTGAGGTATTGTTGCTTTTTAGCACTCTCAACTGACAAAGCAAAGAAATATGTACATACTGACCCAACTGTACACACATATCTGTAAACATTTTCTATATATAACCTTCTATATTTATTTTAAGCTAAACATGATGTCTCCAACAGCAATCATTATTACATAGATTATTCTTTGTCCTCTTGCTTTTCTGTAACCTTCCACTTCAACAGTGATAAGTCTTACTTTCATTAATTTACTTAACTGTTTGATTCCAGCATATGGAATTCATATGTGTATAGCTGCATCTCAATTCATATGTGCATAACATGATCAGAACTTTTAACCTGTACTCTCATGGGAAATAACTTTATCAATTGGAGTACAGAGCTTATGGACAGTTGCTTTCGTCTTTAGTCTTACAGACTACTCATTTCCAAAATTACTTAGAACAGCATCCTTTAGTGAGGATATTTTACAGATTTGTAATGTAGATTCCTTGTCAGAGTTTATATTCCAACCTGAAACTTTCTGACCTCTGAAATAAATTTTAAAAATTTGAATAAATTTAGGTTTATTCATTGTGAAGTAAAGTACTCTGAGTGTCATAAATGCAGAGTGTTAAGTATCCACCCTGACATTTTCAAACCAAATAGTTTTTCAGCTCTCAAAAAATTTCCTATGTTTTATCTATCCCATCTTTCCTATTCCCTAAACTCCTGGAAACCACAGATCTGCTTTGTGTCTCTAATGTTTTGTATTTTCCAAGGTGTCAGGTAAATGAATCATACAGTGTATTTCCTGTTCAAAATTTTACTAAGCAATGCACACTTAACATTTATCAATGTTTTTGTCACTTAATAGCCCAATCCTTTTTGTTATTGAACAGTATGGGTGTAGCACTGTTTGTTTATTCTTTCATCAATTGAAGAACATCTTGCTTCTTTTCAGTTTTTAGTGATTATAAATAAAGATGCTATAATCTTTTGCATGCATTGTTTTGTGTGGTCATTAGCTTCCAATCAGTTCAATAAATACCTAGGAGCATAATAGGTATTTATTGAAGGCAGTATTTACTTACTGCCTTGTAAGACACTGTCAAATTGTATTCCAAAGTGACTGTAAACGTAAAGGCAAAATTTTTGTCAGGGAGTGTATCTGGGATAGAGATAGAATTGGTTTAAAAGGAAATTCTTATACTTTTCTATTCTGCGTAACAGATTAGAAGCATATGAATTACCTGTTTTTTGGAAAGATGAAAGAACTAAAATAATAACTCATTCCAAATAATTTTCTTTCTTTTTCTCCTCTCTCTCTTCTCTTCCTCCTTATATTTCCTCTCCACTTGCTTGCTATGTATTTATAATTTCTTTGTTCCAGTTCAGATGTTGGCACATGTTGTGTCCTTTAAAACATCCTTCTCAATTCATGATGTAAGTGGTTGAATTATAGTTAACCTTTGGTGCATGAAGTTCTTTTTCTTTTTTTTTCACAGTGGCATTGCTGATTGTTGAGTTGCTTTTGATTTTCCTAACCAGTGATAATTTAAGTGGGGACATGGGTGTCAGTATCTATCAGTTTCTTCTACATTCTGATACAAATTGAATATCTGACCAAGCAGAGAATAAAAAATGTAACTTTTTCAATACCTTCTATTTTACCATCATTTCGGACATATATGATATAAAACAGTTTTTGGGCATGCATGAAATATGACAGCTTAATTCTACTTTTTGTCTCTGATTATCATTTCTTTTATGATGTCATTATGCAGATCTTATTTGATCTTTTCCTTTTTCTGTCTATACTTTGTCTCTTATTTGCTGCTTCTAATCTGTGATGGGTGGAGATTAGGGCTAAACAAGAATCAAGATTAAATTAGAAGCACATAATATCTAGTAATCTTAAATGGCACCATATACTATCTATATTCATCTCAACAGCATTGAAAAGTAGAAATTTTTCCTCTAGCTTTATAGATAAGTAAATTGAATGAAATTCATAATATATTTTCAAAGGTCATAAATTAGAAGTAGCAGAACTGGAAATCCAACAAAGATTGTTTTTTTCCAAAAGCTGACATGCTGCTTATTTCTTCATGAAAAAGACTTAAAGACTGAAATACAAAGCTTTAATATAGAGACTTTGAATAACTCTGTATTTAATGTCTTATTTTCTCTATATTCCTTCTGCAGAAATCCTGAAGGATGGAATTAACCAGATGTTTGACCTTTGAAATATAGGTTTAACTGAATTTTCTTTTTCTACACTTCTTTACTCGCTTTCCCGTTTATGAACATGTAAAGTTCCATTTCCATGCAATTTTCATTAAAGAAATAACTACTGCATTGTATTTTTGATTTATAAAGTGAGTCCTTTATGTTCTTCAGAAAGCTTACTCCAAATGACCAACTGATAACATAGCCCTGTTATAAAAAAAATTATTATAAAGGTCTGAAACAGGAATTTCCACCCTATCAGCTAGAGGCATGTGCACTAGTGATGTAATCCCTCTCAGCAGGTTTTGAGCAGTTTTCTCTATAACTTCTACCATACAATATATATTTGTGTTTTCATAACTGCTTCAGACTATTCTATTGCCTCTAGAGATAATCTCAAATTAGAAAAAAAAATGTTTTGCTAAGAAAATCTTTACACTTTCTGAATTTTTCTTATTTTAATGCGAAATATTTCTGCTTTTAGGCAGTTATGTTTGACTTATCAAGTAAGAAGATGACAACCTTACTTATCAAGTAAGAAGATGCATAAACCAAAATTTTATAATAGTATTATACTGCATGGGACTGTAAAATTTAGTGAAATTTCAAACAGGAACTATTGTCACTTTCTTCTGGATAAAATAGCTGAGTATATCTAAAGGCTGCTTTTCTTTGAATATAGATTTTAGTTATTATAAAAAATGCTTAGATGTAATGAACAATAGCATGTTTTTTTTTTTTTACAAAAACTGTAGTAACATAAAATGTATACATAGAAAAATTAATCATTTAAAGTATGCAAGTAGATGTTGGTAAATTTATGTAATCAACTAGCTACCACCTAAATCATTGTTTGACAAATTTCCATCATCTAAAAAGTATTTCTGGCTATCTTCCCCTTACCTCATTCTTGGCCTCTTATCTGCTTTCCATCACTACAGTTTTGGCTTCTTGAATTTCATAAAATGAAATCATACAGCACGTAGTATTTTGTATCTGATTTTTCTCACTCACCAAAATGCTTTTGAAATACACCAGTGTTGTTGTATGTTTCAGTACTTCATTATTTTTTATTGCTGAGTGGTAGTCTATTGGTTGAGTTTGTTTATTCATTCACAAGTAAGTGGATATTCTTTCTAGTTCCAGTTTGGGGCTAGTGTGATTACAGATGTTATGAACATTTACCTACAAGTTTCTATGATCGTATGTTTTATTTTTCTCAAGAATATCTAGAAGTGGAATGACTGGAAAATAGGATAAATGAATATTTATCTCTGCATATTTCTAAAATAATTTGCCAAAGTATTTCCCAAAAGGTCTGTACCATTTTGCACTCTCACTAACAACAGTGTATTTAAGTTCTTCCATATCTTTTCTGTCATGATTAATTTTATGTGTCAACTTGACTGGGATAAGGGATGCCCACATAGCTGGTAAGAATTTATTTCTAGGTGTGTCTGTGAGGGCATTCCTGGGAAATATTAGTATTTGAATTGATAGACAGAATAAAGATTACTCATATCAATATGGGTGGGCACCATCCAACATTTTCAGGGCCTGGATAGAACAAAAAAGCAGAGGAAGGATGAATTGGCTGTCTCTCCTTGAGCTGGAACATCCATTGTTTCCTGCCCTTTGTCATCAGTGCTCCTAGCTCTTGAGCTTTTGGACTCATACCTGCATTTGCACCACTGGCTTTTCTGGTTCTCAGGCACTCAGGCTTGAACTGAAACTGCATCACTGGCTTTCCTGGTCTCTAGTCTGCACATGGCATATTATGTGACATCTTAGCCTTCATAATTTCATGAGCCAATCCCTCATAATATATCTTTTTCTATGTTGTTTATGTATTTTCTTTTTGGTTTTGGTTCTCTGAAGAACCCTAATATTCTTCTAACAATTAGCAATGTTGTTACATTTAATTTCAAACTTTCTATTGTATATATGATAGTATCTATTTTAATTTGCATTCTTTAATAAATAACAATATTGAACATTATTATATACTTATATGCCACTTACATATCTTATTTTCTAAAGCATTTGTTCAAATTTATGCCCACTTTCAACAAGTTTATTAGTTTCCTTATATTGCAATTTAAGAATTCTTTGCGTTCTCAATCCAAGTTTTTTTGTCAGATACATACTGTGCAATTATTTTCTTCCAATCCATGGTATGTCTTGTCATTTTCTTACTGGTGTATTCTGAAAAGCATTTAAACAAATTTATGAAGTCTAACTTGACAATTATATTTCTTTTATGGCTTATGTTTTTGTAGCCTATTTACAGAATATTTATATAATCTTATGACAGAAAGACACTCTGTTCTTTTTGTTGTAGAAATTTTAGACGTATGATACATTGAAGTTAATATTTGTATATAATGTGAAATAAGTGCCATAATTCACATTGCCCTCAACCCTCCCCCTGGCCTTTTTGTTGCATATGAGTTTCAGAGGTCTGAATATTGGAAAAACACTCATCATGGTATTGCCTCAGACTTGGAATTTTCTTTGTAGGAAGGCTTTTAAATAAGAATTCAATTTTCTTATACATAAAGCTTTTCCATATTACATTTTCTTCATTAGTGAACTTCTGATTTACGTTTCTTAAGGTCTTTGTCCACTTCATCTAAGTTTTCAAATTTTGAGGCATAAAGTTGTCCGTAACATTTCTTTATTATTTGTGATCTTTTCTGTTCTTTCCTGATACTGCTAATTTGTGTTCTTCTTCTTTTTTTGTAAGTCAGTCTGGCTAGATATTTATAAATTTTATTGATATTTTCCAAGAACCAACTTTTGCCTTCAGCAACTTTTTTTTATTGCTTTTCTGCTTTCTATTTTATTAAATTGTATTCTTATCTTTATTATTTATCCTCTTCCACTTATTTTGTGAGTAATTTTCTCTACTTTTTTCAGTTTCTTATGTATAAGTTTACAACATTTGATAGGTTTCTTCTTTTCTAATAAGCTGATACTATTAATTTCCCTCTGTTCTTTGTGTGAGAAACACATTTGATGTTTTAATTTTTATGTCAGTCAAAATATTTTCTAATCTATATTGTGATAGCCTTTTCAATTTATGATTTAGTAGTGCATTTTAAAATTGATAAACATATGAATATATTTTCTTATTAATTTCCAATTGAATTTGATTATGACACATAATATCATATATATGATTTTAATAGAGTTAAATTGATTCAGATTTGCTTTATAAACCAAAATATAGTGTATCTTGGTGAATATTCTATGTAATTAGAAAGCATGTGTATTTTTTGTTGTTGGGTAAAGTGTTCTATATGCAGATTAGATAAAATTGGTTAAGAGTGTTGTTAAAGTATTCTTCATTTTTATTGATTTTTTTTGGTCTGTTTTTTCTATCACTTTCATTTCATTGCTATGAACAAGTTGAAATCTTTAACTGTAATTGTTCTTTTGGGCCAGGCTTGGTGGCTCACGCCTGTAATCCCAGCACTTTGGGAGGCTGAAGTGGGTGGATCACCTGAGGTCAGCAGTTTCAGACCAGCCTAGTCAACATGGTGAAACCCACCTCTACTATAAATACCAAAAATAGTTGGGGGTGGTGGCATATGCCTGTAATCCCAGCTACTTGGGAGGCTGAGGCATGAGAATCACTTCAATCCAGGAGGCGAAGGTTGCAGTGGGTCGAGATTGCTCCATTGCACTCAAGCCTGGGCGATAGAGCAAGACTCCATCTCAAAAAAAAAAAAAGAGTGATTTTGTCTATTTCTCTTTTAGTTCTTTCAGTTTTTGTTTCATATATTTTAAAATTATATTATGAGGTGCAGGCATATTTAGTATTTTTATGCCTTAATGAATCACCTCCCTTATCATTGTGAGACGATGCCCTTTACACTGATAATATTCCTTATTCTGAAGCTTTTAAAAATTTTGTGGATACATAGTAGGTGTATATACTTACGGGATACAAGAGATGTTTTGATACAGGAATGCAATGTGAAATAAGCACATCATGGAGAGCAGGGTATCCATATCCTCAAGAATTTATCCAAGCAATATTTTGCATATTGCTGCATTTTTAAAAGTTTAACTTATTTATATCTGTACTCTTAATTTGGAATTCATACAAACTGTGTAGTTGAATCTCATTTATTCGGCCCAACAATTTCTCTATTGTAAATGGAATGCTTAGGCCATTTAAATTTAATGTGATTATTGATGTGTTTAATTTTAAATTTATTATCTTGGTGTTTTATTTTTTAGTTGTTTTTACTCTTTTCCTACTTTCTTAGAGATTAACCATTGTTTTATGATATTTTGTCTCCACTAAAGACTCTTTAACAAATATCTCTTTGTTTTATGTTTCAGTTGTCTCTGTAGGTTTTGCAACTCTGCATCTTTAACTTACCATTATCACTCTAAAATATCACTTCAAATAGCATTTATATAACTTGCATTTCTACACTCCCTGACTTGATGCTAATATGGCCATACATATTAAGTCTACATATGATATAAACCTCTCAATATGCTGTTATTATTTTTGCCTTAAACAGCCAGCCATCTGGCACTGCTCACTCTTTTGGGAAGATTCAGATTCCCATCTGGTATCATTTTCCTTCTTTCTGTACAGGGTCTGATGGCAATAAAGTTACTCACCTTTTACTTTCTTTTTTTTTTTTTTTTTTTTTTTTTTTTTTTTTTTTTTTTTTTTTTTTTTTTTTTTTTTTTTCTAAAATGTCTTCTTTTTTCTTCATTTTCGGAAAAAAAATCTTTTCATTCGATATGGAATTGAAGGTTGACAGACTGTTTTATCCTATTAATTTAAAGGTGTCATTTCTTATCTCCTGGAAGTTTCTGAAAAAGATTCTGTGTAGTTTCCAACAAAGTTGCATGGATTTAATATCCTTGATATTATCAGCATTTCTTTGGTCTTCCCTATATCATGTGTATTTCTGCAGCAGTTTTTAAAATTCTCTATTTGCCATTGTTTTTGGAATGTCATTTTAATACACCTTGGTATACCTGTATGTTCATTTTTCTTAGAATCTTTTGAGATCATAAGGATCTGAAGGTTTATATTCATTATCACTTTTGAATACATTTTAGCCATCATTTTTTCAATCTTTTTGAACAGTCTCCTCACACCTTTCCCTATCTACCATTATTCTCTCTGCTTCTGGGGTTCCAATTGCACAAGTTGTTAGCTTAATATTGCTCCACAGTTGCTGATACGCTGTATATTTTTTTCAATGCGTTTTTGCTCTAAACTACATTTTGCCTAGTTTCAATTGATTTGCATTCATTAACTCATTTTTTCTTCTGTATCTTTTAATTTTTTCTTCTTTAATTTGTTGTTGATCTCCTCCAGTGTATTTTTTATTTCCAATGTTATATATTTCATTGTTAGTAGTTCCGTAAGAAGTAATTATCTGACCTCAGAGCAGGTAAAGGGAGCTCAAAACTTTCTGAGGGGACAATACAGATATAACTGTGTAAATTTTCCTTTACAATCCTGAGCATATTTATAGTATTTTCAATTTTTGTTTTATAGCTTCTTCTAATGATCTTTTTTATTGTTAGGTCTGTTTATTTTTATTGATATTATTATATTTCTTCTGTCATATTTTCTTCTCCTTTACATGCCTCAAAATTTTTTATTGTATGTTCTATCTAAGAAATTTTGTGTTGTAAGTTACTGGATTTTGTTGAATGCCTTTAAAGAGTATTGAGTTTTGCTTAGCATTAAGTTGAGCTATTTGAAATCAAGTTGATAGTTTCAAAGTTTTCTTTTAAGCATTGTTAAAGTTAATCCAAAGCAATGTTTAGCCTTTTGTTCTTTTAGCCCATAACTAGGGTAAACCCTTCTTAGACTCTACTCAACACTCTGTGAGTATATTATGAGACACATCCCTTTTGACTGATTGGAATGCCAAATGTTTTTACCTCTGTGAACTTGGGGAATTATTCAACCTGTTTCCTGGTGTCCCCTTTCTCCTACCCAGCCTTAGTCAGTTTCATTCCACATGTGTTCAGACATGCAGGTGAGACTTAAGGAGCCCTTCTACATATGTCAATAACACTTTCTCTCTCAAAATTACAAAATCCCTGTAATTTTGTACTCTGCTGCTTAATTTCTAGCCATTTAAATCCCCCCAGAGTTCATTTTCTGTGTTGTTCCCTCAGAGAGGTTTGAGCTCCCTTTACCTGCTCTGCGGTCCAACAATTATTTCTTGTGGAGCAATTGTGGGCTTATCTTATTTGTTCCCCTCTTCTGATGGATCAAAGTGTTTCTTTCTCTTGTTTGAAACATCTGAAAATTATTGTTTTACATGTATATTTCAAAGTTTTTTGAGTTTTGAAGTTTTTTTTATAATGAGAGGACACATTCCTTAGCAAATATATAGAGCCTGGTTTTAATTTGCTAACTCATAAATAGAGTTTATGTTTTATTGAAGTCAGTATCTCTTAAAGTTTAAGACATGGAGCACTTCATTCAGAGTAGACTGATTGTTGATATATATCCTTGGGATGTACGCAAAAGCTAAAGCTACTAAAGCAGAATGTCTGGGAAGTTGTCCCAGGACACAATTTTTTTTTTTAACAAAAAGTCCAAATGATTGTTATAAGAATATTTTTAAAACTGGCATAAGAGCATATACAATGAATTATTTTAGCTACTACATTGTTTGAAATGAATTATGTGTGTGGATGTGTTTATGTACATGTTCATTTCTGGAATTATTTCAGTTGAGTGACCCTTTTAGTCATCAGTAACCTGGCTTCCTAAAAATACGGTGACATTTGTTGTAAAATTATAGCTTAGATTCCTTTCAATTCAGTGACATTAAAGAAGGTCTCTTTTAAACTAGAGTGACTCACCACTCAAAATAAATAATACTTATATATTGAATTATTCAGGATCAATTCACTGAGACCTACTTATTAGATTTCAGATTTCAGGGGATCAAGGACCTATTCTGTCTTGTTCTGCCTTTCTGTAGATTTTATAGCTTTTTGTGGATTGTGGCTGGAACAGGTAGGCCTTCAGTAAATATTTGTTAGATAATTAAATAAATAATAGAAGCATATGTGCTAGTTTTATTAAAAATTGAGTTTGTGGAGAGTTAGACATATGACGTAAGAGCTAACAATTTCATAGGGTGCAAGAAAAATATTTCAAGTGTATAAACTCTTTTTTTAAATTATACTTTAAGTTCTGGGGTACATGCACAGATCTTGCAGGGTTGTTGCATAGCTGTACACATGCCATGGTGGTTTGCTGCCTCCATCCCCCAATCATCTACATCAGGCATTTCTCCCAATATTATCGCTCCCCAACCTCCCCACCCCCTCTTATCCCTCCCCTAGTCCCCCGACAACAGACCCCAGTGTGTGATGTTCACATTGTTCAACACCCATGTATGAGTTAGAACATGCAGTGTTTGGTTTTCTGTTTTTGTGTCAGTTTGCTGAAAATGATGGTTTCCAGATTCATACATGTCCCTACAAAGAACATGAACTCATCCTTTTTTATGGCTCTTAATTATTACATATTTTCAAATTTTACCTGAAAATTAAGGTCGGCTTCCTAAAGAATTAGAGAGATGCTACACAGATCTGATTATCTCTTCATTTGAAAGTTATTACAAAAATTTGATTTTGTATGCATATGTTGTGTATGTATACATTGCATGCACACATGTGTATGCATATGCACACTCTCATGCTCACACAAAATATTTTACAATCCAAAGAAATAATAAAATAAAAGAAGAATTACTCACTTTTAGAGATGATTTTCTGCAACTTAATTTTGATTTTAAGTTTTCAGTGGAAATATATTAAAACATATGAATGAACTCAGCTGTGAATTGGCATATTTCTGATCTGTAACTTTGATGAAATTAGGAGGATACACAGAGCAGAGTAAATGCAGACATGTGTGTATCGTGTAGTTGAATATTGGGCTTTTCAACATTAATCTGCCACATCCTTCAGTAACCTTTCCCCTGGCAAAGCTTAGTAGTTGGGTGAATTGGTCTTAAATCTCAGTTCTTAGGATGTAGGGATTGCCAGCAGCATTTCTTCTTATCTTCAAATACAGATTCTGTTGATAGACTTTGACAGGCACTTATGTGTGTTTCAAAATACTGAAAAGGGTCATTCTCAGCCAAACCAGAATTTGCCTAATTGTTCTTATTTTCTGCCCCTGGGATTTGAGAGCAACGATGTGTGGCTGAGCAGCATAAAGCTTTCCTAACAAGTTCTGCAGCTTTAGTGACCCTGCTGACAAATGACCTTTCAGCGCTCTGCTGTCAAATATCTAAACAAGAGCATTTTCCCTCAGTGTGAAAAGTTAGAATCATTAGGAGTGTGAAACTTTGTGGAAATCTCTAATGGGGTTTTGGGTTTTCAACAAAATAAATGATTACTTAGTTAAACATTAACTCCTCTCATACTCCATCTCCACTGCTTTAATTGCAATTTTTCTAAAACCATAATACTCAAGGCAACACCTACTTACCTACATTATTTTCTTATAAGATTCACTGTATATGAAATAGCTTGTTATTTCACTGCTATAAGGTGAAGGTAGCAGACATAAATGTGTGGATCCTTTTAAATGCAAAGAGGTATATTTAATACCTACTATTTAGCTACTCCCTAAAAACAACGGTGAACTTCATTGTTATTAACAATGAAAAGATTACTGGTACACGAGTCCCTTTAGTCAAACATACAAATAAGACCACAATAACCTTTGTAACTGATAGACATGAAAAGGTATTGTGCATAAACATACACATGCACGTACAAAATCAAAATTCTACTAATTCATTCTAGTAGCAGCGAAAGCCAGGTTGAATTAATAAAGTTAAATTTACAGAATATTCTCAAAGTAAACTGGATTTATTAAATTTTATAATAAGAATACAAATTTACTTAGTGTTACACTAGACCTTTAAAGACTCGATAATAATAATGTCATTCTTGTTGCTTTTAAGCGGTTGCTTCTGAGGTTATGTATTCTTTTACGTAGGTTAATGTTTTTCTTACAGCATTGCTAATACTATCAATTCGTTTAAAGTTTTTTTCTCCTAATCAACCTATTCTGATAGTGTGAATGGCATTTGCTTCAAATGAATTACCTTGACGATTTTCACAATAACACATGCCTTAAAAAAACCTTTCAGCTGTATTTATTAAAATGGGATTTATTTTCTCCAAGAAATGAATAAGTTTGGTAGAAGGAAGAAAACGAAAACAGGAAATTGAAAGTAAGGAAAGAAGCACCATCAACTTCAAATTTTGCAGATTAATAGATTAATCGCTTAAAAAGAGAAAACACTCAAATGCTGATGGAATATATACAATTTTGAAGGACAGACATGCAAAAACTTGCAGCTGCCTTAAATGTATATTATTTTATTTTTTCTGTTGCATTTATCAACATTAAATATAAGTTTGTAAATAAAATTTATGATAAAATGCCGCCATTCTTGGTCTGGGAGGTGACTGTGTATGAGTATATATGTGTGTACATATATATTTTTCTACATGTATAAATACACACACATGCATTCATACATGTATACAAACACACACACACATATATATATATGCACACATAACATAAAACACAGTAGCCCACTATTGATTCAGTTAGCCATTCATCATAAGAAGTAAAACAGTCATTTTAATGTAAAGTATTACAGATAATGGAGTCTAGTTAGGATTGGTCTCTTAGTATTTTGTGACAATAAGGAAATGTTGAATATATGCTCCATCTGACTTTTCTCATCACTGACCTGTGTAAAAATAGTGCCCTACAACCCATAGGTCCTTCTGCCTTTTCTATCACTAGACTTATTTTCTGAGTCTCCTTCTGTTAATTTATAATAAACAATAATACCAGTAAAACAGATTTTTTTTATACAACAAGGAGTCATTGCTTCCTAATTAAAATAACATGATGTTTAATGATTTTAGGGTATTTATAAGGATTTCTGTGATATGGCAAAAACTTCTTTTAAAAGTTTTCTCCATTTAAATATTATTCTTCTATTAAATTCAAAAGAGATTTCTAAGTTCAATTATAGAAATGCAGCACATATTTAAAGACTTATAAAATGACGGTTACCAGATAAAATTCAGTACACTCAGTAAAGTTTAAATATATTTTAAACAATGAATAATATTTTTAGAAGTAGTATCGCCAAAGTACTGCAAAGTAAGTATTTATACTAAAAAGTTCCTGGTTTACCAAAATTCAAATTTAATTGGGCATTTTGTTTCATTGTGTTTTGTTTTGAATTTGCTAAAATCTGGCACCTCTACAAAACCAATCTCTAAGGCCACTAACAGAAGAGCATGAGTCTATAGATTTCAACCTACACAAAATAACTGGGAAATCCTGCTGTCCCTTAAATGTTGACACATTTCTCATTTCATTACCTCTGAGGCTGACTGATTTAACTGAAAAAGGCTGGAGTCCTCATTAATTGGGACATTAACTCCAAATCAGGGGAATGATGTGTGGGCAGGAGTGAATTTTTAAAATATAAAAATCTAAACTAAAAATCAAGTTTAAAGGCTTCTTGTTTTTCCTTTTGTATTTATCTTTATTTTCACTTCACCCAGAGTTTATATAAAGACCTTGCTGAAGGCTGGATGCTGTCAGGTAGATGTGAGAGGGGTCTAATCACAATGACAGGTGCGCCTGGAATACAAAGTAACTTGACTCCAGCCACAGGTCTCTGAGCTTGAGGGCTGGGTTACACATCTGTCTCTGACAAGCAGAGGCCCTGGGGATGGACCCCACCAGACCAGCTGGAACCTTGGTTCTGAGGTAGCTCTGGAGGAGGGTGGCATAAATAAAGCTTTCATAGCAATGTTTTCCAGGTCCAGAAAAGATAAAATCAGATCAACCACTGATTTCTCTGTTGACTTGATAATGAATACTCACACACACGTGAGGTAACTGCCTAACAATCTTCTGCAGATTAGTTTAAGTGAAGAACATTTTCTATGGCAGCTGTTAAAAGTTTAGCTCAAAAGTTAAAAATCTCACCACTTTTTTTCATCTGGGACAGTACATAATATCTGTGAAATAAAACTCAGAATTAAGATCCATCTAAGTCTTGCCTGAGAGTTGAAAATGAAAAGGCTCAAGTTAGCCCCATATTGACAGGGCTGTGCTTTAAGTATAAGCACAATCACTGTCTCCATTTTCATTTCCAGTTTTATTGCAAGAGGAAGAGAGAAAAGAGGACAAGTTCCCTTTAAGAAGGTACATGTCTCTTTTCTTCCTAAGAATTTCCAAATAAACCCTCTGAGGTATATTTGCATTGAGAAATGCAGTCCTTTATTAATTGCTATGATGCAGTAATTATTAGTATTTATTAGTAGTAGTATTTTTTGAGATGGAGTCTCACTCTTGTTGCCCAGGCTGGAGTGTAATGGTGTGATCTTGGCTCATCCAACCTCCACCTCCTGGGTTCAAACGATTCTCCTGCCTCAGCCTCCCAAGCAGCTGGGATTACAGGCATGTGCCACCATAACTGACCAATTTTTGTATTTTTAGTAGAAACGGGCTTTCTCTATGTTGGTCAGGTTAGTCTTGAACTCTCAACCTCAGGTGATCCACCTGCCTCGGCCTCCCAAAGTGCTGGAATTACAGGTGTGAGCCACCGTGTCCGGCCCAATGCAGTAATTATTAAAGTAATTACTAAAGTGGTACCGAGGAAGGCATCTGGGGTCAACTTCCTCCTCGATTTCCACAAGGCATTTCAATAGAAGAAAAGACTGGCCAACTGGCGCCTTCTGAATTTACCGTCCTCTAAATAACACACGTGGTATTGGGGAAACTCTCCGGAAGACACTGTTCTTACTTAAAACAAGATCAAACCTCCATCTGGAGACCAGAACCTTTTCGCATGTGATTCCTAAAACTGTAAATCCAAAACCTTTTCATATGTGATTCCTAAAACTGTAAACCCAAAACCTTTTCAATCGTGATTTCTAAGGCTGTAAACCTAAAATTCTTCCATGTGTAATATCTGGAGTATAAGCCTATAAAAAGACAGAAACTTCCTTTGTTAGGCAACCTGGATAATTTGGAACCATCGCCCAGCTCCCGGCCATAATAATAATAATAATAATAATAATAATAAACTCCTTCCTTCCCCATTTGGTGTTTGAGAGTGTTTCCTTTGGCCACTTCTGCTACAGTACCTGTATAAAGTAAATTTGGATGATGTTTAAAACTCATATGCACACTTTGTGATACTATCTTTTACATAATATAGACTGTTTGTAGACAGACTATTCATTTGCTAATGATATTGAAAAAGAATATTCTTTACTTTGTTTTGCCATTTGTAAAGAGAAGTCTTTTCTAGTTGAAAACTAGTTCTTATTTTAGCTTGGAAATGGTTTAATAGGATAATTATTAATAATTAGAAGAAGAAAATTGTGACTTTTAATATATAAAAGATATTTAATATATGCATACAAATCAATTCATGGTATTCCAGTCCAAAAACAAAAATCCAACCAACCACTAATTGCTTTGTGCTTGTATGTAGTCATTTATTACAACTACTGAGTGTGTTTTCGCATTTTGAATCACTTTAAACACCATCCTTAAATATTTTTTGCCAATGTCATTCCCTTTATAGGAATCATGTTTTTCTCTGTCCTATCACGTTACCCTATACTAAATTAAACCCTAGGCTGGCTATTATGGTAAAAAATAATTCTCCATTCTATTTAGTGAACAGACCCAGCTACATCTTACCTCATTGTTTACATACCAGATAAATTTATTATTTTATATATATATAAATAAATAAATTTTATTTATTTATATATATTTATATATTATATATATAATATATATATAAATAAATAAATTTTATTTATATATATATAAATTTATTATTTTATATATATATAAAATAATATATATATATATCTCCAAGGGAAGTTTTTAGAGGTTATTTGCTTTTCAAAATAAGCATCAGTGTTTTATGAGTATGAAGGAAAAACTAATTAATATAGCCTAGCAACTGCTTACAGAACTGGAGTGTATCTTTCTTTTGAAAAATAGTGCCTTGCCTTTTAATGAATGAAATGAGAATAAAAGCATGGCAAGAGACAACCATGGTTCACAACAATAGAGGAGAAATTAGGAAAGAGGAAATGTGGTAGACTAAACATGGCCACAAATTTTTTTGCTGCTCTTCTCATCAATAAGAAAAGCCTAATTACCCCTTCCTTGAATTCTAGCTGGCTTTAATGAGTTCTTTGACTGATATAATACAGCAGTAATAATATTCTGGAACTTCTGTGGCTATGTAGAAAAAGCCTTAAAGCTTCCACTTTGGTCTTAGAAGTTCTCTCTGGGAGTCTGGACCTGCATGTAAGAAGTCCAAGTACCCTGAGACCAACCACCTAAGGGTATCATGTGCAGGTGCTCTGATTAACATTCTTAGCTGAGATTGGTGTTTCAGCCATCGTCATCAAGATGCTAGTCATAAGAGTAAAGACGTCCTGTACTCTCCCGCCCATCCATAAATAAGTTGAAAACTACAAAGGGAGCCTCAAAAACAACATAGCTAATTCCTGCCCAAAGGTACATTATAAGATACATTATCAGATAAAATAGTTATTGCTTTAAGTTATTAGGTTGTAGGATCTATTTTTGTGCAGCGACAGATACCTAGAAAAGACTATCAGAAACCAGAGTTGGTCTTGAACAGGGTGGGTCTCTTTGTGTGGCTGACACTTCAACTTGTTTTCTTTTGACCTTCCATCTTCTGGGTGTTGCCTGGCATTGTTTCCAACAATTGAGAAATACTACTATCTAGATATAATAATATAAATGGCAGATAAAAGGCGGGAGCTAGAATGGCTTGTTAAGCACTATTATATAATAACGTTATTGTTTGATATTCTATTTGTTTTAAGTTCTGGTCTGCTTATGCCCTTATCACTTCTTTTGAAAGCCAAAGCCATTGCTCTGCCCCTGGAGTCTGCTGAGTCTGCTTGACTGCCAGGCTTCATGGATGAACTGGCTGAAACCATATAATATCTGCTCACTCATTACCTTTCTCCTTGCTAATGCTTTCTTATGAGTGTGTACTGAATCCAGAAAACTGCTAAAATCATGTTAAGACACAGAGAAAACATAATCAACTTTAGATGATGTGCAGAAAAGAGTTAATATAGCAGGCCTGAGATTGCTATCGTTAGAAAGCAGGGTTGACTGTTGGCTGATATTTAGGATTATAGATTTTTGGGACAAATTCCTACCATTCTGTAATTGATAAGAGGGGCTCACCATACCTAAATAGTTTTTTTACAAACCTGTGATTTGTGTCAAACACCTGCTTTTCTTCTGTGAGTGTGGAATTTTGTTTGGTATATGCTAAGCAGAGGATGTCTATGTGATCTGCCCCTAGTAAAAATCTTGGATACCAAGTCTCTAATGAGCTTCCTTGGTCAGCAATATTTCATACGTGTTGTCACAATTTGATGATGGAGGAATTAAGCATGTCCTGTCTTACTCCATTGGGAGAGAACTATTGGAAACTTGTGCCTGGTCTCCTCCAGACTTGGCCCCATATGCTTTTTTCCTTTGTTGATAGTATTTTGCATCCTTTCACTATAATGAATCATAGCCACAAGTGTGACTATATGCTGAGTCCTTTGAGATCTCCTGGTGATTCATGAGACATGTGGTGGTTTCAGATACACTAGACAGAGACAGCAAATAAGGCAAAAGAGAAAAACACACACACACACACCCCCCCCCACACACATAGGGGCACGTGCATGCATGCATGCATGCACACACACAGGCACATGCAAACACACATATCAGCATTCCAGTTGAGACTTTCCTACTGAAAATGTTAACATTTTTAACAAAAGAGGATTTGGATTTTTATCTAATAATACTGGTAACATGAACGTTATAATTATTTCTATCCTTGCTTAATGTCACTATCTCCACCTCCTGTCTGTATTTCCTCAGTCCACTTCACTGAGGCTTGTTCCCAACCAGTCCGACAAAAGAGCTCTTTCTCAGCTCCATTTTGCCAATTGTCACATCTTATCTTTCATTTCATTTGCTCCTTCAGCTGCATTTCCCTCAGTTGCACTCTCTTCTTGAAATATTTTCTTCTCTTGGCTTTTGAAATACCAATATTTCCTGATTTTTATCTGATCTCCACATCCTCCTTTTCATCATCCTTTGCTAATTTCGTCTCCAATTTCCAAGCTTCAGATATTGGAATGACTTGGTTATGTGCTGCCTTCTGTTTTTTATTTAAACACTCTTCCTAGTTTCATAATTTCCAGTCTCTTGGCTTGAAATATCATCCATAACATGATAATCCTCAAATTTACTCTCCAGCCCTGTACTCTCCCTTGAGCCCCAGATTCTTACATGAAATCACTTAGTCAGGATCTCTGCTTAGAAGCATAAAGCCTTTTCAAACATAGAACATTTAAAGCACAACTCCTGATTATTTGTACCAATCCTCCTACAACTGCCCAAACCTTCTCCTCCAAACACTTTTCTGTCTTGATAAAGGCTGCCACATTCAATACCTTCTCTGTCCCAGAAGCTGGAAGCAACTTTTATTCCCAGGATTCAAGATTCCACTCAAGAACATTACCAGACAGTTTTTTGGCTCTGATGGGGTTCTGCTAGTGATGCCTGATAGAAACTTTTTAAAAATTAGTGCTTTTAAGCTTTCATGAGGGCACACTCTTTTTAAGACTTTGATAGCTATAGACTTTCTCAGTAAAATACACATAAACCACGTAAACAAGAAGTGTGCATGCAATTTCAAATGAAATAGCTATGTACATATATATACACGTATACATAGATATAATTTTAAATGAATATTTAAAATTTTAAATGTATTAAAACAAAATGAGAAAAGGGTTAAAATTATAATAGATTATAAACAAAATTAATGTACAAGACAGGAGAATTTAAGTATGTTGGAGTATTAAATTAACTCCAAAGAAACTCAGTTGTTTCCCCCCCCCGACATCATCCATTGGTGGTTTTGACACTTGTCTCTCATACCGCACCTGTAATATAAGCTTTGAATTGCTCCAAATCTAGTCCTAGCCACTGTTATTTCTTGTCTGACAGGCAAGATCCTTGCAATGGTCTCTCTGATTCCATTATTATACCCACCCATAGTCATTGTTTGGAGTCACTCTGGAGTATGAAGCACAGGGGGTAAAAGAGCGAGTGCTGGAAGTAGGCCCTATAAATGAAAACCTTGGAACCAGCTTCTAATTAGTAGTGTCAGTTTCCTTATATCTAAAAGAGTGACCATAATAATAGCTTTTATTAGAGTTGTTGTGGAGATTATATAGATTGACAAATCTAAATATAAAGCATTTAGATAGCACATAGTACATCAAATACTCAATATTAGTAACATTGTTATTTTTACAGTATTAGGTTCACAAGAAAAATAGAATTAAGAAGAGAGAGTTTTAGTAAAAGGAATAGTTTACATGATTACGAGGTTTCATCCCTAAAATCTGTAGTCCTAAAATCTGTAGTTTGCAAGTTAGAGACCCGGGAGAGCTGATGGTGTAGTTCCAGTCTAAAAGCTAGCAGGCTCAGCACTCAAGAAGAGCTAATTTATCAGTTCAAGTCTGATATGGTTCGGCTTTGTGTCCTGACCCAAATCTCATCTTGAATTGTAATCGCCATAACCCTCCTGTGTCAAGGTAGAGACCAGGTGGAGGCAATTGAATCATGGGGACAGTTTCTCCCGTGCTGTTCCCCTGATAGTGAGTTCTCATGCGATCTGATGGTTTTATAAGGGGGTCTTTCCCCCTTTGTCCAGCACTCCTCCTTCCTTGAAAAGAATGTGCCTTACTTCCCCTTTCCCTTCTGCCATGATTGTAAGTTTTCTGAGGCCTCCCCTGCCAGGCTGAGCTATAAGTCAATTAAACCTCTTTCCTTTATAAATTACTCAGTCTCAAGCAGTTATCTATAGCAGTATGAGAACAGTATAATACAAAATCTGATGTGAGGAAAAGACTTATGGTCCAACTCAAGTAATCAGAAATCAGGCTTTCCCTCTTACTCAGCCCTTTCGTTCTATTCAGATCTTCAATTGATTGAGTGGTGTCCACCCATATTTGGGAGAACAATCTTCTTTATTCAGTCTATTGATTCAAATGTTGATCTCATCCAGAAACACCCTCAGAGAGACACCCAGAATAGCCTGACAAAAGTCTGGGCACTCAATGTTCAAGTTCAGTAAACCCAAAAAGCTAACTATTACAACTACTATTATCATTAGTCCATTCCTCTGCCTGGGTAAGCTTTTAAAAACATAAATCAGATCACTTCACCTCCCTGCATCAAGCCCTCTAGCAATTTCCCATCACATGCCTTACAAACACCTCTCACTCTGTCAGTGAGACAGTTGTTTTACACTGCTATTTTTAGGTCCCTTCAGCCACATTCTTTCCAGTTAGATATCTCAGGTTTATCAGAAGCTCCTTCAGGAGGCTACGCCTTCACTCTCCATTGTCCCTCAACTCAGGGAAATCACATTAAAGTTTCTAAATTGTTTCCTTAAATCACTACTTACTACTCTGGAAGTAAGAAAAAAGCAAACCTATATTTCTCCAAACACCACTTTTCTTAAGCCTTCAACTTCATTAATTAAATTCTTGGCCTTTGTTTATAAAGCAAGGAGGTAAATGATGTATTGAGTTTCTGTCGACTTTGGACTCTTCCTCTGCAGCTCCTGCAGATGGTCTAGCACTTCATCATAAAATAGGGGATTATTTATCATCCATCATCTTGGGGATCCAACCAAAATTGATTTACAAAGAGCTCCATTTTCACATATTGCTATATAAGTGTTGCCACGTTCTTCCCAGAATACATATTTAAACTATTAGCATCAGCCTTTGAAAACGTCCATACTCCCTAGCATTCGATATTTTTATTTGTAAGCTCTGTGCTTCATTAATAGCTAAAAAATGAATCATAATGTCACACTTTTTAATTGGCATGTATATCAGATTACATTGTGGGATCTTTTTGTCTAATGTATATACAGTGTTAATACTTTTTACATATAATCTAAGGGTACATGTGGATGAACTTAGACTATTTTTTTCTTTTATCAGGAGGTACTTTATATTACAGGTTGAGTATTCCTTATTCAAAATGGTTGGGACCAGAAATATTTCCAATTTCAGATTTTTTTTAGATTTTGGAATATTCGTATAATCAGAACTCTTGGGGACAGGACCCAAGTGTAAACACAGAATTCATTTATGTTTCATATACAAATTATACACATAGCTTGAAGGCAATTTTGTACAATATTTTTAATAATTTTGTGCATGAAGCAAAGATGGTACTTTAGTGTGGAATTATTCACACTTATTGAGTACTTACTTGTAGAATATTCCACCTATGGCATCATTTTGGTGCTCAAAAATTTTGAATTTTGGGATATTTTAGATTTTGGATTTCTGCATTAAAAATGCCTAAACTGTACCTTTAAAAAAATTAAGATGATATATTTATGTGCTATGTGAAGCTACTCATATTAGTCTGATGTTCCTCTTGTGAATATCCCTGAAATACGTATATTTTCTTTGTAAAACTTCCTAAAATTCATTCTCAATATTTTATCCTTTACCTTATATTTTTTTACATTCAAAAATTTTAGTTTGTATGTGTGTATGTGTGTGTGTGTGCAAAGGTATTCAGTTTTTATTTAGTTTGTTTCTCATTGCTTCTAGATACCATGCCATCCCTGACATTTGACACTTTATGATTTCTATTTTCTTCCAATTTTTCTGTAATGTTTATATTTACCTCAATCAACTTATATTTTATTTGGTAACACTGTGATAATAATCTAAACTTACTTTTAAAAAAAAGATAGCCAGTTTTTTAAACATCATTTACTCAATAATTGATAATCCTATCCTTCCACATTTGTCAAATCCTTATTAATATATGACTTTTTCTGTAAGTGAAGCTATTTCTAGACTATTTATTCTTCTCCATTGATTTGTCTGTTAATTTTAACCATTACCAGCATTTAAACATTATTATGGCCTTCTCATATTTGAAAAACTTTTGCCTTTGACTTTTAGTACTATAGAAAAGTTAATAATCAAGTGTGTGTGTGTGTGTGTGTATGTGTGTGTGTGTGTGTGTGTGAAGAAACGAATCAAAGTAATGTGAAGAAGTGGAGCTGGTAGAATCAATGTATGGACTTGATATAATTGTATTTTCCAAATATTGATAAGATTTTTAGAGACTGTTTCCTTCATCTGATTAAAACTCCCAACAGATAAATTTATTCTGTATATTGTTGATTATTATCTGTGAAACCTTGAATGATAAACCAGTAGATGAATGCACTCAGAGGTAGTTTTATTCAGTTTATATTCTCCTCCCACTCTCTACTCCAGGTAAGGCACTTGAAGAGTTAGCAACATCCTGTAGGATCCTATATGCTATAGTGAAAAGCTGAAAATTAAAGTCATGCTCTTCAGTCAATACTCCTGAAATAACTCTCAGAATAATTTATTGAGTCCTTTCAAGGAGAACTTGGAAAGTAAATTTAGCATGTTATTTCTGACTTTGAAGTATAATAAGTCAGACTTACCTTTCTATTTATTTTATATTTTATTTCACGAATGCCAAGAGTTATGAGTAAATACAGACTCCTAAACAAGAGGAATTGAAATGTAGAGCAGGAAACAGGAAAACTAAATGAGCAAACTGTTTAATGTGGTTTTGGTATGCAATTGTTTATGAAAAATGATCATCTCTTCCTTTTAATGAGAACTTCCAAATAACTGGTTTCTAGTGTTGGTACAGGAAATATCAGCTTAGTCTCAGCTTCTCTGTTAATAAAAAGTGTAAAATTCAAATTTTTGGTAATTTAAGCACATTTGTACAGAGTCATAATCACTAATCGCTTTGGTATTTTAGGAAGATTAAACATTAAATCTGATGATAAAATAAATGTGTTAGGATTAACTGCCAGATATTTGGGGCAATAGCTCTTGGGTCCTGAAAAATGACTTGATTCCAAGGCCTCAAGTCATTGGTAATTAGTGGCAGGATGATAGTTGTGAGCCAATTTCCTTTTTCCTTCATGCTGTTTCTCTTCATTTCATTTGAAGGACTTGAAAGTGTTCACATGGTCTCTTTAGGCCTTCCGCAAGATAAGAATAGATTTTTAGGTAACAATGCATCAGAATAATGCTGAGAGAAGTAATTCATGTTAATGAAGTGAAAAGTTTATCTCACATTCGTTTCACTCTAAAGCAAAATGTGCGCCAGAGCCAAACAAGACTTGACATTGCTGATATAGTTACTAGCATCTCAGTGACAGTGATGCCCAGTGAAAGCCAGGAATCCATGCAGATGTGTTCTTGTGTGTGGATAGAGACGGAGAAGTATGAAGGGAAGGGAATATGTAAAAAAAATTAAAAATAAAAATAGAAGGGGGGAAGATAAGAATATAAAAGACACTTTGAATGCTTATGAAAAGAGTCCTTGGCATAACCAAAGGCAGCCACGTGGGAAAAATAAGAAATGTTTGTACTACCCTCTAGGTTCCAACAGTGTACCTAAGAATCTCTTGAGTAAGGTGGGATCCTTTCTGGTAAGGATGAAGACTGTCTTGCTTGTCCCTGTAGATACTAAAGTTGAAATTACATTTGGTGCATATCCTACTTCCTCAGGAGATAAACCTGGACATAGAGATAGAGGCATCAATAGGTTTGATTTGAGAAGCTTTATACAATAGCTGGTAATAGTAACTGAAAAATCCGAGTTTAAAACACCTGAGTTTAAAACTCCTGTCACCATGTCAGAGGCATTTGAGCCAGGGTGACTCCGTCTTGAATAGGGGCTGGGTCCCAGAAGGTTAGGCATTCTAAGTCATAGGAAAAGAGGGGAGGTTGGCACAAGATACAGGTCACAAAGACCTTGCTGATAAAACAGGTTACAATGAAGAAAACGGCCAAATCTCACCAAAAGATGGTAATAAAAGTGACCTCTGGTTGTCTTCACTGCTCATTATACACTAATTATAATGCATTAGCATGACTAAAAGACACCCCCACCAGTGCCATGATAGTTTACAGATGCCAGAGAAATGTCAGGAAGTTATCCTGCATAGTCTAAAAAGGTGAGGAATCTTCAGTTTTGGGAATTGTCCACCCCTTTCCCAGAAAACTCATAAATAATCCACTCATTGTTTAGCATACAATCAATAAATAACTATTCAGTGTTATCAGTCCAGCAGCCCAAGCTGCTGTTCTGCCTATGGAGTAGTCATTATTTATCCCTTTATTTTTCTGATAATCTTGCCATCACTGTACTCTACAGCTTCTGCCTCGAATTCCTTTTGAGCGAGAACCCTCTCCTGGGGTCTGGATTGGGACCCCTTTTTGGTAACACCTGTAGTGAAAAAGCTAAGGTAAATTGGATTCCTGTGAGTGAGTATAAATAATGTTAACTGGTTAAAATTTTCCCATTTTTAAGAGCTCCCCTGAGAAACTAGAGGCATAGACAGTCTCCAGTGCCAGAGAAAATTACACACATGAAGAAGTAGCTGCAAGCTTTTGCCATTGAAGTGTCTTCTTAGTTAAGGATGGAATATTGACATAATGGCAGACAGTTCAAAGCACTCACAGTATATAGCTTTGGTCAACTCTACTTTCATGAACTTTCTACTCAGAATTTCAACTGAAATAACCCATAATCCCAAATGTTGCTTAATAGATAAAACATATGAGATCAATTTTGCATAATAGTGTAATTATAAATTACATATTAGTGCTCCATGAAATTATATATTAGTGCTTCATGAAATTATGATATCATCACACCTCTATCTCTGTAATTAGAATATATTCTTTTGAAATTTTATTTCACTTTTGAGAAGAATGATACAGACTTAGTATATTTTCTTTGTCACCAAATAATCATCATAGACAATTTAAGCCTCAGAGCTACTTACCTTGAGAATTTTTTTAACAAAAGGCTATACTTGTAATTTTCAAAATAACCTCACTGACCCATGAAAAATATTATTTTGTAGATTTATATAATGATACATAATGACTCTTCTCTAATAAGCTTTGGCTTCATCATCCATTAACAAAATTAATTCTTTTGGTCCTTTTGTTTTTAAACGCTTCTATTTTTAGACACTTTTAATAAGCTTATGTAAGATTTTAATACATATATTACCATTAATCTTGCTGTATCTCTGCTATGAAAGATAAAAGCTGGTTTCAAATCAGAACTATAAAACAAAATTTGTTACTGTTAGAGAACATATTTTAATTTAAACCCATATTTTAAAACTGGATATGTATGAAAATTCTATGAAAGGTAAAATTCTAGACAAATGGAACACATGCAGAACATGTTCACCTCTCATCTTCTAAATACAGGCTTTAAATCAGCATCAAGTTCCACCTTTACAAATAAATCATAGGAAGAATCAATATAATGAAAGTAATTTATAGATGCTATTCCCATAAAGCTACCATTGACTTCCTTCACAGAACTAGAAAAAACTAATTTAAATTTCATATGGAACCAAAAAAGAGGCCCATATAGCCAAGACAATCCTAAGAATAAAGAACAAAGCTGGAAGCGTCATGCTACCTGACTTCAAACTATACTACAAGCCTTCAGGAACCAAAATAGCATGGCATTGGTACAAAAACAGATATATGACCAATGGAACACAATAGAGGCCTCAGTAATAACACCACACATCTACAACCATCTGATCTTTGACAAACCTGACAAAAACAAGCAATAGGGAAAGGAGTCCCTATTTAACAAGTGGTGCTGGGAGAACTGGCAAGCCATATATGCAGGAAATCGATATTGAACCCCTTCCTTAAACCTTATACAAAAATTAACTCAAGATGGATTAAACACTTAAATGTAAAACCTAAAACCATAAAAACCTTGGAAGAAAACCTAGGCAATACCATTCAGGGCATAGGCATGGGCAAAAACTTCATGACTAAAACATCAAAAGCAATTGCAACAAAAGCCAAAATTGACAAATGGGATTTAGTTAAACTAAAGAGCTTCTGCACAGCAAAAGAAACTGTCATCAGAGTGAAGAGGCAATCTACAGAATGGGAGAAAATTTTTGCAATCTAGCCTTCTGACAAAGGGCTAATATCCACAATCTACAAGGGACTTAAACAAATTTACAAGAAAAAAACAACCCCATCAAAAAGTGGGTGAAGGATATGAACAGAAACTTTTCGAAAGAAGACATTTATGTGGCCAACAAGCATATGAAAAAAAATGCTCATCATCACTGATCATTAGAGAAATGCAAATCAAAACCACAATGAGATACCATCTCACACCAGTTAGAATGCCGACCATTGGAAAGTCTGGAAACGACAGATGCTGGCAAGGATGCTGGGAAATAGGAACACTTTTACACTGTTGGTAGGATGTAAATTAGTTAAATCATTGTGGAATATAGTGTGGTGATTCCTCAAGGATCTAGAACCAGAAATACCATTTGATCCTTTGGGTATATACCCAAAGGATTAGAAATTATTCTACTATAAAGATACATGCACATGTATGTTTATTGCAGTGCTATTTACAATAGCAAAGACTTGGAATCAACCCAAATGCGCATCAGTGATAGACTGGATAAAAAAAGTTGTAGCACATATACACCATGGAATACTATGCAGCCATAAAAAATAATGAGTCCTTTGCAAAGACATGGATGAAGATGGAAATCATCATCCGTAGCAAATTAACACAGGAACATAAAGCCAAACACTGCATGTTCTCACTCATAAGTGAGAGTTATAAATGAGAATGCATGGACAAAGGGAGGGAAACATTATACGCCAGGCCTGTTGGGGAGTAGGGGGAAGGGGAGGGAGAGCATTGGGACAAATATCTAATGCATATGGGGCTTAAAACTTAAATGACAGGTTGATAGGTGCAGCAAACCACCATGGCACACATATACCCGTGTTACAAACCTGGACTTTCAGCACATGCATCCCAGAAGTTAAACTAAAATAAAATAAAATAGAACATAAGTGTTAAAATATGCACAATGCATTAAATATCTTTGTTGATGATTTTATTGTATCTTCAACATCCCACAGACAATAGAGTTCACTGAATATTCCTGATACTGTATTTAATTTCCCAAACTCCCTTGCAGTTTGGTGGTGGCCTTGCCGCCTGTTCTGAATATACAGAAATATGCATAACTTTCAATCAAAAGTTCTTCAAGGCATGTGTGACTTCTTCCATTTTCTCTTCTACCTCGATTCTGAAGGCCAAATGTTCCAGAGTGTGTACTAAAATATGTCTGTATCAGTCCTTGCAAGCAAGCTATCCTGGAGAGCCAGTGGGCTCATTGTTACTCCAAATATATTTTTATGTATTCAGTCTTTATGATTTTGGAGTTGCTACCGCACATTGTGTAGTTTGTTCCAACCATCATATTAGTCTAACCAAAGCAGCACTGGGATGCATTAGGACTTTTAATAAGCATTTGCATGTTGTTATCTACATTATACACAATAAGTCTTTATGAAGAACACACAATTTGTAGATGAAAACTGGGATTTATGTATCTTTCCCCAAAGTGTTGAGGGGCCTCTTCTACTAATTATCTATTGTGTTAGGCAGTACACTAGGCCTTTACACATGTTTGTCAGCTCATACACAAAACTACCCCATGATATAGGTATTGTTGTTTTTGTTGTTACTATTATTATCATTTTTAAGATACAGAAACTGGGACTCAGTGAGGGTAAATAATTCTCCGCACTAGTCATCAGATAAAAAATAGCATAGCCAAGATTGAGGTTCAATCACTAGACCATGCTGCCTTTAGTCTCTGTACTATTTTTTACTTAGACTGACATAAATAAAGTAAAATCTTATTTCTAATAGAAAGTGATTTTGTTAATAAACAGTAACTCTTCCTATTCCCTTTTTATTTAAGGCATTTTATAGCTCAGAATATTTATAGAAGAGATATCTGAAAATCTATTTTTAGAGGATTGAATCAAAGAGAATACATTTTAGTAAAATAACGAATGACTGGTTTCTAAAAATCTATCTTAAAGAAGAGGTCCAGAAAAATCGTTGTAACATACTTATTTTTCTTATCATGCACTTTTTAGGCTAAGATGTTAAATGATAGTAAATAATTTCCACGTGTAGCATCAAAAATTTAACAGCATTTTATTTTTCCTATCAAGTGTTCCAAATTTGATATAACTTCCAATGTCTTTCAAGTCATATGTCAAGTTAGCGTCTTAGTCTCTCTAAATTTTGCCCACATTATTTGAAACATAAAACTTGATCTGAAGAAAAGACTGAATATATACTTATTTTATGTTTATTTCCCTCTTGATGTATTCCCTTTTAGAAAGAGATTTTGCTTTTTTGAATCATAAAATCTTTCAATCATTTATTTATAAGCAACACCCAGGATTATGTAAAAATACAGATTTATACAACTTAAAATGAAGTGTATGAAATGAATTTTGTATTTTCTCAATAGGTATCAAGTAGATTATTTTTAACACTGAAGTTGACCAAAGTGGAGTGAGAAAAAAAATTCTGCTCATACATTACAAAACTGTATAGGAATAACATTTATAAAGATTTCTACATGAAATCTATATTGCAAGTCATAAGTCATGAATGATAGTAAAGCATTTCCATGTGTAGCGTTGTTAAACAAGATATTAAGATTATGACCTAAGCTAGATATTAAGGTTATTAAAGCAATGTTGCATATGAAGGTGGTTTCATTTAGTGGTTTGGTTTTATATTCACTACATTTAAGTAACACTTAACCACATAAATATAAACTAAAACATGAACATATTGATAGATCTCCATCTTGCAAATAAAGATGAGGTCCTAATTCTGCTTCCAACCTGCTTGTCTGGGGGCATTTAAAAATTCCCTTAATTGGACATCCTACTCTTTTATACCTCATTTCAACACAACAGCACAGAGAAAGAATAAGGTTTCCCCTACAACGCTTAAAACTGATAGCATCCTATGACAGCCATTTAGTTATTTTAACTATTTTCATGACGTCACCCCCAACAGCTTTCAGTTTATCACAGCCACTGTGCCTCTTTGAGACTATAAATAGTTGTAAACCCCTTCAGGGCCAACCTTTTGAGAATTATTTTACCTGGATTCTTAGAAGGCTTCATATGATTATCTTTTGATGTGCTATTTTAATCCTGATAGAGGAAATTGATATTATTGGAATTATATATATATATATATATATATATATATATGTATGTTATACATATGCTGTTATATATATGTTACATATATATGCTATATAACTAAGCAGCATGGTCATTTTCATTGATTATTGACCCCTAACACCTCCATTCCTTCTGCCCTGTGGTTAAAAGCTCAAGAGAGAGAGACAGGAGGGAGAGTCAGTTAGTTCTGCTATTACATATTTCCTTCTTGTTGGATTGAAGGTCATTATTTTGAACTAATGATTGCCCTTTGGTTTCTCAAACTCCATTAAGCTTAATGGTCTGATTTAATTTGCTTGGTTGGTCTTTACTCTAAAAATACTTTCTGCTCTTCCTACTTTTCCTTTACTGATAGGAAAGGACAAGGCCTGGTTTTAATCGATGTTACATAAAATTTCCAGAGGAACCAATGAACATTCTTTTCATGACAAAGATTTATATCAATGCCCTCTTCCACTTCATCAAAGAGTGCAATTGCATGGCACATACAGAGTAGGCAGACAGATTTTAATGATGCAGTTACCAAAGTTTTCCTCTCTGGCTGGTGTAAAAGCTGGGCCTACAGGAGTTTAATGTTCCCTCCAAAGGAGATCAGTGACAGATTTTTGAATGTCAACTTCTTCCTTACTAAGCAAATACATGTTTTCTTTTATACTTCTACTTCTCTCCCTCCCCATCCCACCTTCCATCAAGAGACTTATCTTCCACAGTCTCACTGATGTCTTGGTTCAAATCTGCCTTGGACTTTCTTAAAAGTTCTCACAGTGCTAACAGATTGGTATAACAGTTTTCCATTAGCAAATTTCATGTGGATGATTAAAAGGAACTTAGGGGACAAAACCATGAAGTTGGTATTTATAATCAATATTAAAAAAATTGGTAGTTTGATTTTCAAATCTGGAAAATTCTGACTCTTTCCAAAACAAAAAAAGGTCTTCAAGTGAATAAACCTATATTTTGAAGAGAATATCAAAAGAAAAACAAAACATAATTAACTTTTTATTTTGATATTTGTTTAATGATTTATTTTATTTAAAAAAAATTCTAGACCAGTCAAATCTATACAATTTCATGTTGATTTTTCAAAATTCAATATTATTCAACACTTACCACTCATTTATTTTCAAAACATTTCTCTTTTAAATAAAGGTATGATTTTCTTATTTTAAAGATATAGCCATTTATTAAAAGAATCCAGATTCTTGAAAGCAATATTTACCTATGGAGTTGGAAATCAAGAAATTAGTTGATTTCAAAAGGCCGCAGTTAAGTACATACTGGAAAGACATATGACACAATGTAAGCATTTTCCTTGGGTTTTTATTAAGTTTGCTTTATTTCATTCTAGACTTATCATTTCTCCTTTGTGCTTTATGCACATTAGTGCATGCTAGGAGCACTGTTGGTCAGATAATGATATGCATATGGAACCCTGTAGGTGGCGCTGCAATCCTTCAAGAATAATTATAGATCCACCAACCAGTCTCCATTATGGTCTACCCAGGTATTGATTCGGGGCACCTTCAGAAAATGGAAACACTAATGAAAAATTAGTTAAGTGTAGCCAACAGTGACTTGTCCAATTTAAAATTAAAAAGAGAAGTGATGTAGAACAAACCTGGAAATAAATATAAGCATATACAACACACTTTAAACATCAACACTAAGTCTTCTGTAACCCTAATACTCCCAAATAACCTTTTTTACCCTTGGCAACTCCAATGTACACACACTGAAAAGTGACAGTGGAACAAGAAAGATTGCATTGGTTTCCTCAACTGAGTTGTCAAAAGCATAACATGATATTGACGGTAATCTAAAACAAATAAAGCTTTTCTAGGCTTCATTTTTATAATTTTAATAATAAAATAAAATTATAATATTTGCCAAATAACAGAAATAGTTCCCCATGTTAGCACTTCAAAGATTTTTAAGTTCTTTATGATCTTTGAGACTGATAGAATGCAACAGATAAATACAAAGAAAAATTATATTAGTTGAATAAAAAGCCTTAAGTTCATGATTTGTAAGGAGAGGATTCACAAAAAAGTATCTGATTTTGTGATAAACTTGATGCAGATGGGAGTGGAGACTTGCAGTTTACATCAGGGTTTCTCAATCTTGGCATTATTTAAATTTGGAGACAGATAATTCTTTGTCATGGAGGACTGTGCATTGTAGGATGTTTAGCAATATCCTTATTTTCTACCCACTAGATGCCAGTAGCACTCCCCCACCCGACTCCCAGTTTGTAACAACCAGAAATGTCTCCAGACACTGCCAAATATCCCTTGGAGGACAAATTGCCCCTGATCGAGAACCATTTGTCTATAGACATGTATTTCTTTATACACAAAGGAAAAAGTATTTTGGAAGAGTGTCCTGTGATAAGCTATTCATAAAAATAGTAAGAGTTTGTTTTCTAAATAATTAATGTCCCAGAAGACCTAGAAACTTTGGGTATTCATCAACATAGATACAGTAACTCATCTCTATCACTTGAATACACCAAGACATGCATATATTTTCTTCATCAAATTTACATGGATGTTTCTTCTTTGAAATAACTGGCTACTGTTTAAAGTTTTATCAAACATTTAATGGCTAATAGAGTACCTATTATATTAAAATATCTATGATTATACATATTATGTATGCTGTCAGAAGATTACTGGAACATAGTCTTTAAATAATAGTGATTAATGAATTTTCTGGAGGTCTTTTAGGTATTTACTTAGAATAACATTGGAATCACTCACCATATTCTTCAGTTAGAAGATTAATAATACTCTGTTGGAATATGACAAAAATACAGTATTCATGGAGTTTAGATATTTTAGAGAACTAAAAATGTTATGCATCAATTTATATCAGATGGCTGGAGCATCTTTTTGCATAGAATATTAGAATTTGAAGAGGCATGAGAAATAATCAGGTTCTTCCACTTTGATTATTTTGAAACTGAGGCTTTGGAAGGTTAAATATTGTCCTCAAAATAGCACAGCAAGAGAAAGTTCAGTGACTAGATCCCAGGTGTCTGGAATGCCCTTCCAGTGGCCTCTTCACCATATCATGCTAATGGTGGAAGATGGCATCTCAGCTCTGGGTCTACATTTAATCTATTTCTATATTTTGAATTTAATAATATCAACATAAGAAATACTGTCTTGCCTAGTTATATTGTCAAAATATGTTTTAAAACCTTAAGACCCTGCTTGTTAGTTCAGGTCCACCAGACTGCCTACTTAAGTAAAATAAGTAAAACTGATGGTGAGAAATTCTTAAATATCTATTTGATGAAATATCATTTGATAATTCTGGAAAGCTTTCCTGTTTATTTGAATATTATAGTATTGCTGAAGTTTGAATTAAATGAACGCCTGATGTTGATTTTTTTAAAAAAGAAAAATTCTATTGCATATTTATTGCTATACTTATTTAAAATAAACTGTGATGAATTCCCTCAAACATGACTACAAGGCCTGCCATAGTATGTGCTTTGTCATTGCTGTTCAAATTTATCAGGTGTTGTGTGATAACTAATTTCCCCAATACCTTTTTATAAAATCAAAGTATTGCAAAATGTTTGTTCCTTTAGCTTTGGGCTCAATTATAAGAAATGTGAAGGCTGAAATCCTTTTGACAGGTTTCATTAAAGTAGGACCACCAGATAATATACAACATGAATGAATTATTTTTAGATGTTCATCAAAATAAAAATTCGTAGAAAGTACTCTTGTTGGGATCCTGCAGACCTAGGAAGCTGGTCTCTAACCTCAGTTTAAGATGAGTTATTCTAATAACAATTCCTTGCCACTTATAAATAATGACATAACTAGCTCTGGCCATTGAAATCATCCTTTAAAGCCTTCTTACCTACTAAAACAATCCTTTTTTCATTCTATTGAAGATACTCTAACTGAAAAGTGTTTTGACTATCTCTATATAGAGTTCTACAACCTCTACTTCAAATGTTTTATGTTTATTATCTAACGGACTTTATTAGATTATAGAAAAAGGGGACATTGAAAACATAATAAATATTAGTTTGAAATGGGCAGGGAGAAATAGAAAAAAATATTTTTAAAAGACACTGACTGTGTAGAAAACTTCAACATATCACTTGCAAATCTAATACAATAGTTCTGTTTTTTAATTGAAAACTATTACTCTTGGGTCAATCACAATATACTTACTTCAAGTCAGAGCTAAATACCTATGTCCTATATGTGTCAAGGTACTTGATGTCATTGTGTGAAGGCTAGAAAATGAACCCTCACGTGGTCACAACTTCAATGAGTGTGAGCCGAAAAAGCTGCTACTTAATGCTGATCTTTCTACAAGTGGAAGCTTCAGGTTACCTTCTGCTAATTTGGGAAAAAATCTTAAATTATTTTAAGCTTAACAAATGAAAAGTAATTACCTACCAACATTATTCATTAAGAAAACTGTCAATGATCTTAGAAGAAAATGAGCTGTTTATAAATTAATGTATATAGATGGAATCAGAACTGTAACTCTGTAGATATATTTTTTTTTCATTTATTTGTTTTTAATGGGGCATTAGATTTTGACCCTGTGATCTCATTTTATTCTTCCAGATTGGGAGGGACTCTGTTTACCCCATTCCAAGAAGAAAGCAATTTCAGAAATGGGTCCTTTGAATGGATGTGAATGAGAAACCTCCATGTAAAATGCATCATTGTAGAACTATCAAAACAGAGAATGAACATCTATGTCTCTCTCTATTGCACTATAATACTGTGAGGCTGGGCATTAGCTTTTTAGATGTTATAGAGAGGTTGAGATTTCTTTAAATTGAGAACTAAACTGCTGAACTGCAATATGCGAGCCCAGTGAAGGTAAGGTACATTTATTGTACGCTAGGGATCAAGAGAAAACTGGAAGAATCAAGGCATCTCTTTGAATCCTTGCTACTTCATTTACTAGCTGAGGCATTGAGTCATTTAAATTCACCGAACATCAATTTCCATGTATGTAAAATAAGGAATACAATGCTTGACTAAGAGCTTTGTTGGTAAACAAACAGAAGGGCTCCAAAGTTAGGAAGTGTTAGAAGACTTACGTGCATGCTAAATATCAAACCAAACCCACCTCATCATGTCTAGCACATGTGTATGAGGACATTCACATGTTCTCTCTCTATATATCTCTCTCTGTCCCTCCTTTCATGAATTCATTGATATGAGCATCCATCTCTCTCTAGTAGATACTTGGATTCTATTTTTCATCTTTGCCTCCTCTCAGGTGACTTCTGAGCCTCTGACATGTCCCTTGACACAATTTTACTTCCCTATCAGCTTGGAAATAGTATAACCTACTCTTGTAACAGACACTAAAGAGCCCACACAGTAGAAAGCATTCAGGTGGTTATCATGAGGGAACTAAATACACAGAGGCTGGTGCTAGACCAAAAACATAGATAACTGGGTCTTTTCCCCCTACTTTTGGCTAGTGAACACAGCTGTCAACTGGTACTTCATTTGAGACCTTATAGACCCTTCGTATCTGATGTTTGATTGTGTTGGCCACATTAATAATGTCAATTCATTCATTACTGGGAAACAGGAAGATAAACCTTTTACTTTCCCGTTCATAAATTTGAAATTTTTGGTTATCATTGATTTCTGCATACACAGAGAAAAAAAAGACTTCTTTGAACTCTTTGAATAAGAATAGAATTCCCTTCTACCCTGTTTCTGACTTAATACTCTGATAAAAGCTAACCTTTAACAATAGCAGCTGACATTTATATAAGATTTGCCATGTGTAAGTTCTAGAACCAGTTAGTTCACATGTACTATCTTAGTTAATATATACTGTAAGTTTGTGAACTTGATAAAATAATATTTTTATGCATTTTAAAGATGAAAAATATATTCTACAGGGGCTGAGTTAGCCCATATATTTTCAATAATTTTTTACACATTTGCTTTTTTTACTTGATTGATATATTGCAAACATTTACATGTGTCATTACAATTTTTTCAAAAACATATATTGGATCAATTGAATATCCCATGAGATTCCATCAGTTAGATGTCTGAAAATTCAGGAAACAATTCTTCTATGATTTAATGTTTTATCTGTTGAAAATTTTGCTAATACAAATAAGGCTAGCATGAATGTTTTATAAAATATTTTTTTCTGTATTTATCATATTTCTAAAAACATTTCTAAAAGAATAATTATAAATCAAACTGTATGATCATTTTTGAGACCCTTGATTGATTTCCAGGCTGTGCATCCCTCCAACAGTGTTAGAGATGATCTTATCACACTGTAGTGAATATGAATATTCAATCATTAATAGAGAAAAAGATAGGTATAGGTATACAAAAATAGGTATAGCATCATTATAATGATTACAATTATTGTGATTTAAACGTTTGTATCTTTTTTCTTTAAACATGCATATATCCTTTAATTTTGTAATATTTTAAAAATGAATCCTATATGATATTGATATAACAGTAACTTTTTCTGTTAGATTTTTGATAAACATTTAAAAATTTTATTTGTTTTTTAACTTTTTCAAAAATTTATACTTATAATTTATTTTTAAAATTTAAAATGTATCAAATAATCACATGAAGTTTCATACTTTATACAAACAGGGTTTTAATCTTCATAATCATTCCTGTTTTACATTCTTTAACTACATATTTAGTAATCTCAAATAATAATAGATGCATAATTTATATTTAAAACATGATGTCTTTGGTAAACTAATTCATAAATAGAGACATACAGGGACACACACACAAAAAGAATATATGTTTCTAAGCTCTCCAGCTTTTCCACTTAAAGTATTTTTCTGCCAGAGATTAAAAACTCACATAATTTGTAAGAATTAAGTTATGATAAATTTTCTTCATATTCTTTTGTTTTAAACCAAAATTGTATTTAGGTAATATTGTGCTTATTGCTTTCTATCACAATTTAGTAGAATTAAGAAGATAAAATGATATCTATCTATTTACCTTTCTACACATACACACATATACATATTCATAACACATAATCAAAAAAGTTTGAAAGGAAAACATTTTTTTTTTTTTTTT
>NW_016107728.1:386461-470029 GCF_001604975.1 Cebus imitator | reverse complement strand
TCATTAGAGTGAATCGGCAACCAACAGATTGGGAAAAAATTTTTGCAGTTTACCCATCTGACAAAGGGCTGATATCCAAAATTTACAAAGAACTAAAGCAGATTTACAAGGAAAACATTTTTTATTTGAAGGCTGTGTGTGGCTAATATTTTGTGAAGTCGACTGGATTTTACACCATGAGACTATTATTTATATCATGTAGTCAATTGCTGTTTGCTTGTAAAGAACCTATGAGCACAATACGATGGAAATCATCTGTCACTAAATCAAGAAAAACAGACTTAAAGAAGGCAACTGCCTGAGACTCCATTTCAATGAAGGAAGAAAAGAAGGGATTCATGTTTTGTTAAAGCTATCAGAATTTAAATATATGTACTAGGATTCCTTATCTGTTTTGGTTTAAAGAACGAATATTTACTTGGAAAAATCTGACAAGATTTGATGATAAAAACCAAAAAATATCTGCATCTTGTCTTTCTTTTATAATGTGGGGTTTCTTCACGTCACTCAGGAATGTTTATTCCAACTTAATGCAGAACAGAAAATTGATTAATGTTGACATTGCTTTCCTATTTCTCTGTACTGTATTTACTTGAAATATAAACCACAATTTCAATAAATGGGTTTGTCTGATAAGAACCAAAAATAGAATCTCTCTGAAAATTCAGAATAAAACATATGCAGTTTGGTTACACCTCTTTCTTACATGAAAAAATATACTTAGAGAACAGCGTATTTTCTAAAAACTAATCAAGAAAAAATGACCAAGAGCTTATTAAATAAAGAGTAAAATTAGATAGACTTTAAATGCCCAAAACAATATTCTCCTGTGACTTAACTTCAATTAATATTAATTTAGAAAACATTTTTCTTCTCCCCATAGGCAACTTTTAATCATTTTTTTCCCCGATTCAAAACTATTAGACATTTAGGGCAGATGCAATTCTATAACCCTCTCTTCCTCTACTCCCCTGTAGAACAGATGATACAAATCGTTTCTCTGTGTTCGGATGGAATGGTTTATACAACCACGTCATCAACAGGCAGCTTGAACTTTGCACACTGCTACCTGCCATATTCTCTTACAGCCCATGTTCTAGATGAAGCGTTCTTATATTGAGGTTATTTTGTAACTGAAACTCTTCTGGATTTGTTCTGTTGCATTTTTGCCTCATGCTTCTAAAATTTTAGTTTGAAAGCTATGTTTTTCTTTTTTTTTTTTATGATCCAAAGCCAAAAAACACATCTTGTGCTTAATGAGTAGTTCTATTTAAAATTTTCTGAAGAACCTCCGTACCATTTTCCATAATGGCAATACAAATTTACATTTCTCTAACACTGTATGAAATCCATCTCACTGCATTCCTCTCATTTTCAAGAATAATAAGAAATCCAGTGGAACAACTATACAAACGAGAAGAACCAACATGTGCATGTTAAACACAAACTGTATTGATTTTCCATGATGAGAAGTCTGCTCTGCCAATATTCCTCTAAATTATGGTGTCTGTATGGTTATGGATTCAGAGCCTGAGTGATGATGGTCAGGTGGTAGGGAGGCCATATTTACAGCCAGAAGAGTATTTATCCAAGACAGATAAACTTTTTATTTTTGTGATCTGTACAATAACAAACAACAAATTTAACTTTTAGTAATCTTTTTCAATGATGTGAATATCACTGAATTAATTAAATCCTATTCCAAAGGAAAATATGTGGTATAATGATACCAAAGCCAGTAGTTCAATCTGAATGTTATTTGAAACCTTGTTATAAGTCAATTATAAGACAAGTTATAGATTTTATTGGTTCTTTGCAATTAGATAGAGATTTATATGAGATGCTGCTTTCTCTGGATGACAGTTGATAACAAACACATGCCCGGTGAATATGTTTGAGAAAAATGACTAGTTATGAGGCGCTCTGAATGGTAGTAAAACCGAGTATAACTTACCAGCAATATTATTCACTCCAAATTTTTCAATTACCCAATTTCCTTCTTTATTTTTTTGTCAATTTTTCTCTGTCTCTGTCTCTCTCTGACGTCTCTCAAGTAAATTGCTTTTCCTTTTCTTTCTGTTTCATTTAACAAAGGGTTCTTAAGTGTGTGGTATGTGCCAGACACTGAGTAATATGCTGGGTTGGGGTAATGACTGACATAGTTTCCACCTAAAGAAACTGTCAGTAGTTAGGGAGTGTTACATATAAAAACTGTGGTTTATTCTGCTTGCAGACAACATGGTGAGCTATGGTAAGGTCCTACATTGCTCTGTAGAACCAGCCATTGGACAGGAAGAAAGGTTGATGAATTCGGAGTCAAGTCACACATTGCAAAATTCTGGTGAGCATTATTCACATTTTATTCTTAATAAATGACATTTCACTGAAGTACACAATGCAATGTGAATTGTGCTCCCTGGAGTGTGTAAAGTAACAGAGAAACTCTAATAAACTACAAAAAACTGAAACATCTTGGAGAGACCAAAAGGTGTTTGGATCTTGGTGGAACCAGGGTAGTTGGAGGTAGGGAAGTTTTCAAATTAGGGAAGGCTAGGAGCCTCAAATGAAATGCAGGCTGAGTTGGCCTTCCTTTTTGTGCCCCTTTTATTTCCCTAAGCCCTCAGTTCCATGGGCAGGAATAGAAAAGCACCAACTCCACTCTTAGTCAAGTGCCCTGGGATAAGAGAGTGGGGAACTATAGTCTAGTTGTGGTGTATGTTCTCTTATCAGTGAGGACGCACGGCCTGGGAAGTTCCTAAACATTCTTGCATCTCAACTCTTGCTCCCCACTGCACAGAAAGTAAGGGGCCAGGACAAAAGCAATGACAGAGTGAGAGTTGCTACAAGTTTCATGACAGTGGGAGAAGGCTGGAAGGGCTGAGTCTATGATGCAAAGCAATGATTGTCTCTTTTCACCAGGAGGAACACAAGTTGCAGCCCAGGTTTTTGTCACTCTTCTCCAGTAAGAAAAATCAGTCAAAGCAATTGATAGATCCAATAAAATTTGAGTTTCTAGTTACTGAGAAGCTTAAACACAGTCCAATAAAAATCGCTATTGGAAAAATTGTCACCCTAAAAGCAAAACAAATACAACAGAAATAATAAAAATTTAAACTTAGAATTATAAATATATTCAACAGATAAAAAAGATTAAAACATAAAGACAAACAGATATTTTAAAGAAAATATACAGGTATTTTAGGAAATGTCTGAAATGAATGAATTTTAAAAAACAATGAATGGGTTTAATGACAAAATATATACAATAAATTAAAAATAGCGGCCTAGAGATTCAATAGCAAAACTCTCCCAGAAGGAATAGGAAAGTATTAATTGCGGATGATGGGGAGAAGGGTGGGAGAAAAATAAATGAGTAAAATGGATGTATATTGGCAAAATTTTGAGCATCTGGATGACAAAGTCACCAGAGTATTTTTAGATGAGGAAGTATATCCTAAACAAGACTTCAGAAAGTACAAACAACAAGGAGGAAAACTGAAGGGTGTGATTTTATTACAATTGAAGATTTATCTTCTAGGAGAGATACTATACATATAAAACTAAAAGTGGGAGAAACTTTTTGCAATGGTGAAAACCCAGAAGAAATTTTAACCTGTATGTACAAAAACAGCAGTGCACTGCTGCCGGAGATGTAAATTGGAGCAGGTATTCTAGAGAGGAATTAGGAAAAACTACATGCAGTTATAACTTTTAAATATGAAAGTTGTATTTGACAGACATATTTTAAATAACTAGAAAAGAGGTAATTTTGGGGAAAAGGGAACTGAAGTGAAATGAATATAATGAAAAAAATAACATTAAGAGAAACAAAAATGAACTTTGGAAAATGAGGATAGAATGTCATAAGAGAAGTATACTACCAATACTACCAATCTATCCATCACTATCTTAAAGAAAAAAATAAATGAATGATTTTAACAGGGATGTATAGACCACATTAACAGATAATCACCTGATGTTCTTCTTGGTGGTGATTGAGTAAGGGGGAGGATATTTTTTGTGATCTTTCCTTCAGATGATAGTTTCAGAAAAACAAACAAACAAACAAACAAACAAAAAACCCCAAATCCAGAGGAAGTAATGCTTGAAGTGAATCTTGAAAGGTAAATAAGAATTAATGCACTGGAAAAAAGTTACTGGGAAAAATGAGTTTAAGAATGTAAGCACTGTGATCAGGTGTGGCGGCTCATGCCTGTAATCCCAGCACTTTGGGAGGCTGAGATGGGTGGATCACCTGAGGTCAGGAGTTCAAGACTACCCTGACCAACATGTTGAAACCCCATTTCTACTGAAAATACAAAAATTAGCCGGGCATGATGATGGGTGCCTGTAATCCCAGCTACTCGGGAAGCTGAGGTGGGACAATCTCTTGAACCCGTGAACCGGGATTACACCACTGCACTCCAGCCTGGGCGACAGAGAGAGATTCTATCAAAAAAATAAATATATAAAGATGTAACCACTGTACTGCCAGTAAAAAATACAGAGATCTTAAAGAACAGAAGATATTCAGGGAACTCTTTTCTTTGAAGGTCACTAGGTTAAGAAAAGAAAGATAAAGTTTCAAATCCAAAGACAGGCCATGAAGACCTTAAAGTGTGTATCATGGGTTTTATCCTGAAAGAAAGCTTCCGAGCAAGTTTAAGCAGAAGAGTGATGTGGTTGGATTGCATTTTAGGGATATTATTCTGGAAACAATTTTGGAGAATGAACTGAGGTAGAGGTGGGTATGGAGTCTTGGAGAAAATGTAACCAATCCTTACACAGAGACTTATTGTCATAATCCTACCAAAAATTGCTGAAGTCTGGTAATAGACAAAGGCGATAGAAATTGAGATGAAGAGACAGAGAGGAGACATTGAGGAAGTAGAATTCATAAAAGTAGTAAAAGTGAAGGGATGGAAGAGAAATCTCAGTCAAAGTTTAAATATTTATTTCAGTGAGAGAAGGTAGAAAAAGCAAAAGGAGTTGCAAATGGGGCAAGGGATGCATGTTGATGGAGCTTCCTACAAGATAGAGAAGTGTTTGACAAATATGTGCAGTAATGATTTGAAAATGTAGATATGGAGCTCTGAAGAAAGATCTGAGGTGAAGCTAGAGATTTTGCAGTCAACAATATATGACATGGATGTGAGCAAGATTTCTTTTTGTTCTAATTTTATTTTTTGACTTAACTATCAATATTATTTTTGATTGAAAAATTATAATTATACACATTTATGGGATGGAATGTGATGTTTTGACATTTTACAATGTGGCATGATTAATCAATCTAATTAACATATCCATTACCTTGCTTACCTCTTTTCGTGTGTGATGGACATTTGAAATTTTCTTAGTTATTTTGAGATACATAACAGTATTATTGACTACAGTCACCCTGATGTACAATAGGTCTCAAAACTTATTTCTCCCATCTATCTGAAACTTTATACTTTTTGGCCAACAATTCCCATTCACTCCATAACCCTGCAACCTCTAGTAACCATCATTCTACTCCCTACTTCTATAAGTTTAACTTAGATTCCACATATAAGTGAAATCAAAGGTATTTGCCTTTATTTGCCTGGCTTATTTTACTTAGCATAATGTCTTCCAGATTAATCCATGGTGTCACAAATGAGAGGATTTCCCCCTTTTTAAAGGCTGCATATTATTCCATTGTGCAAATATACCACATGCTTTTTTTTTGCATTCATCCATTGACGGACATTTAGGTTGATTCCACACCTTGCCTATTGTGAATAATGAATTTTGCAATGAACATGTGAGTGCAAATATCCCTTTGACATATTGATTTCAGTTCCTTTGGGTATATAGCCAGAAATGGGTTACTGAGTCGTATGGTAGTTCTATTTTTATTTTCCTGAGAAACCTTCATACTGTTTTCCATAAGGGCTTTGCCAATTTATGTTTCTACAAACACTGTATGAAATCTCTCTCTCTGCAACCTCTCTCTTATTTTATTTTATTTTATTTTATTTTTTTTATCTTTTGGAGAGAAAACATTCTAACAGGTGTGAGGTGATACCTCATTGTGGTTTTAATTTGCATTTCACTAATGATTAGTAATGCTGAGCATTTTTCCATGTTTCTATTGACCATTTGTATGTCTTTTGAAAAACATCTATTATGGTCTGTTCCTACTTTTAAACCATGTTGTTAACCCAAACATTGGGCTGTTTTTGTTGCCACTGAGTTGACTGTCTTAAAATTTTTGGATATTAGCCGCTATCAGGTGTATGGTGCTATAGTATATTCGGATGTTTGTTCCCTCCAAATCTCATGTTGAGATTTAAACCTCCAAATCTCCTGTTGAAATTTAAGTGTGGCAATGTTGGAAGGCAGGGCCTAGTGGGAGGTGTTTGGGTTATGGGAAAGGATTTCCCATGAATAGATTAATGCCCTGACTGGGAGAGGTGAGTGTGTTTTCTCTGTGTTGGTGGTTCTCACTCCGCTAGTTCCCACAAGAGCTGGTTGTTAAAAAGAGCCTAGCATCTCTCTCTACTCTTTTTTGCTTCATTTTGGTCTCTCACACATCAGCTCTCCTTTGCCTTCATCCATGAGTAGAGGCAGCCTGATGTCCTAACCAGAAGCAGATTCTGACATCATGCTTCTTGTATAGACTCCAGAACTGTGATCCAATTAAATCTGTTTTCTTTATGAATTACCCAGCTTCAGGTGTTCCTTTATAGCAAAACAAAAATGAAGTAAATATGGTTCATAAATATTTTTTCCCTTTCTGTGAGTTGTCTTTTTGCTTTGTTAATTGTTCTCTTTGCTGTGCAGAAGCTTTTTGTTTGATGCTATCTCTTCTGTCTATTTTTGCTTTTGTTGCCTGTGCTTTGGGGATCCTATCTAAATAATCATTGCCCAGAACAATGTTGTGGAAATTTTCTCCTGTGTTTTCTTATAGCAGTTTTACTGTTTCAGGTTTATATTTAATTCTTTATTTTGAGTTGTCTTTTCTATGTAGTATAAATGTCTAATTTCATTCTTCTGTATGTAGACATCTAATTTTTCCAACCCCATTTATTGAAGATACTACCCTTTCTCTATTATGTGTTTTTGGCACCTTTATCAAAAATCAATTGACAGTAAATGTGTCGGTTTATTTCTGATTTTTCTATCCTGTTATATCATCTATGTTTCTGTTTTATGCCAGGGCGATGCTATTGATTATACTTGCTTTATAATATGTTTCAAAATCAAAGACTGTGATGTGTGTAGCTTTGTTCTTTCTGTTCCAGGTTGTATTGCTTTGGCTATTCAGAGTCTTTTGTGGTTCCATATGCGGTTAAGGATGGCTTTTTCCATTTCAGTGAAAAATGCTATTGAAATTTTGATGGGGATTGCTTTTGGGTGATGTGGACATTTTTACAATTTTATTTTTTCCAGTCCATGAACACAAAATATCTTTTCATTTATTTGTTTTGCTTCATATCTTTTATCAGTGTTTTATAGTTTTCAGAATGCAGGTCTTTTGCCTCCTTAGGTAAATTTATGCCTAAGTATTCAATTACCTATTCCTAAGTAATCTGTTTATTTTGTTGCCATTGTAAATGGGATTGTTTTCTTAATTTCCTTTTTAGGCAGTTTGTTATTAGTAAATAGAAACAGAAACACTACAGATTTTTATATGTTGATTTGGTATCATGAAACCTTACTGAATTCATATATAAATTCTAACAGGTTTCTACTGGGAGTCTGTAGAGTTTTCTAGATGTAAGATCATGTTTTCAGCAAAAAGAGACAAGTTTTCTTCTTTTTTTCCTATTAGGATGTCTTCTACTTCTTTTATTTATTTATTTTTTTCCAAATTGTCCTGGCTAGGACATCCAGTACTATGTTGAAAAGAAATGGTGATATGGTGAGATCCTTGTCTTGCTTCTAACCTTTAAGTAAAAGCTTTCAGCTTTTCAACCTTGAACATGATATTAGCTAAAGGTTTATCACATGTGGCCTTTATTGGGTCGAAGTACATTTCCTCTATACCTAATCTGTTAAGAGTTTTTTCATCATGAATGAGTATTGAATTCTATCAAATGCTTTTTCTGCATCTGTTAAGATGATCATATGATTTTTATCTTTGATTTTGTTAATGTAGTGTATTACATTATTGATTTGCATATGTTGAACAATTTGTGCATTGTAGGGGTAAATCTCAATTGATCATAGTGAATAATTCTTTTAATATGTTCTTTAATTTGTTTATATAATATTTTTGTTTGCAGATTTTTGCAGCTATGTTTAGCAAGAATATTGGCCTATTTATTTATTTTCTTCTAGTGTCCTTATCTGGCCCTTATAGGTTAATGCTAACTTCATGAAATAAGTTTGGAATTATTAGCTCTACTTTGATCCTTTGAAAGAGTTTGAGAAGAATTGACATTAGCTCTTCTTTAATTGTTTGGTGTGATACAATAGTAAAACTATTCAGTCCTGGACTTGAGAGGAGACTTTTTAATACACATTCAATCTTTTTGCTCGTCATTAATCTATTCAGATTTTTAATTTATTTGTGATTTAATATTGATAGGTTTTTTAGTTTAGGAATTTATCCATGTCTTCTAGATTATCTGATTAGTTGACATATAATTTTTTACAGTAGTTTCTTATAATAATTTTATTTTGGTTGTATCAATTGCAATGTCTCTTCTTTCATTTATCATCTCTTTCACCTGAGTAGTCTCTCTTTTTTCCTAGTCTAGCTAAGGGCTTATCCATTTTAGCTTTTTAAAACAAACTCTTAAATTATTTCTCTACTCTCATTTCACTTATTTCTGCTATAATTTTTGTTATTTTCTTTCTTCTGCTAAATTTGAGGTTGCTTTGTTCTTCTTTTTCTAGGTTTTTGAGGTATAACATTAGAATATTTGTAATTTGTTTTTCATTGATCACTATAAATTTTCCTCTTAGAACTACTTTTTGCTGCATCCTATGTTTTGGTATGTTATATTTCCATTTTAGTTTGTCTCAAGGTATTCTTTTATTTGTTACTACTGGTTGTTTAAGAACATGTTGTTTAATTTCCATATATTTGTGTACTTTTCAAGATTTCTTATTATTGACTCCTCATTTCATGCCATTGTTTTCCAAGTAAATACTTCATAGGATCTCAGTCTTCTTAAATTTATTAAGAATTGCATTGTGGCCTAACATGTAATCTATCCTGGAGAATGTTCTGCATGCACTTAAGAAGAATGTATATCCTGCTGATATTGGATAGAATGTTCTGCACTTATATATTAGGTCGATTTGGTCTACACTATAATTGAAGTACAATATTTATTTATTGAATTTCCATCTACATGTTAAAAGTGGGGGACTGAAGTGCCCTATTATTATAATATTGCAGTCCATCTCTCCTTTCAAATCATTAAATCATTGCTTTATGTGTTTAGATGTTCCAATGTTGGGTGCAAATATGTTTACAATTATGATTTCCTCCTGGAAAATTAACTCATTTAGTATTATGTCATGGCTTTTTTGGTCTCTTTTTATAGTTTCTGACTTAAAGTCTATTTTATCTTATATAATTATAACTACCTTTATCCCCTTTGGCTTCCATTTGCATAGAATACCTTTTCCCATTGCTTTTATTCTATTTCTTTCAATCTATGTGTGTCCTTACTAGGAATGAGTCTCCTATAAGCAGCGCATGGTTGGATCTTGTATTCTTTCAAACCCAGTCTGCCAATCTATCTTTTATAAGGTAATATAATCTATTTACACTCAAGGCAATTATTAATAGGTAAGAGTCTGCTACTGCCATTTCTTAATTGGTTTTCTGATTCTTTTGTTCCTTTCTTTCTCTCTTGGTATTGCCCTTTGTGGTTTGATGGTTTTCTGTGGTTGTATGCTTTGAATTCTTTCTTTTTATATTTTGTGCAACTACAATGGGTTTCTGCTTTGTGGTTACCATGATGCTTACATAAAATATTTTATTATTATAACAGGCTACTTTAAAGTGATAACAACTTGCCTTATTAGCATTCAAAAACTATACTTTCACTGCTTCCCCACCTTTTATAATTTTGATGTCATAATTTACATTTGTTTTTATATTTTTTATTCCTTAATAATTTGTTATAGCTACAGTTGTTTTCAATAGATTTGTCTTTTAACCCTACTAGTAGAGATAGAATTGCTTTACATACCACTCTTACAGTATTAGAGTTAGTATAACTGCATATGATTTATGTCAGCAAGTTTTTTACTTGCATATTTTATACCATTAATTAGTACCCTTTCATTTCAGCTTAAATAATTCCCTTTGACAGTTTCTGTAAAGAAGGTCTGGTAGTGATGAGCTCCCTTAGCTTTTGTTTATCATAAAGTTTCTAGTTCTCCTTTATTTTTGAAGGATATATTTGTGGATAAAGTGTTCTTGGTTGGCAGGTTTTTTTTAAATTTGCTTTTGTTTGTTTGTTTGTTCATTGTTTTCTGTCAGCACCTTAAATATAGCATCCTCTCTACTGGCCCGTAGGGTTTCTTCTCAGAAATTTGCTGAAAATCATATTAGGGCTGTCTTGAATGTGATGTGTTTCTTATCTTTTGCTTCTTTCAGTGTTTTTATTTATTTGATTTGTTGTAATTTGATTATTATATGTCTTGGTAAAGTCCTCCTTAGTTTGAGTTTGATTGTGACCTCTGAGGTTTCCATAGTAATATTTCCCCAAAATTGTGAAATTTTCAGTCATTATTTTCTTAAAATGTGCTTTCTAGTCTTTTTACCTTTTTTCTCCTTAAGGACATCTTGTTATGTAAAGGTTAGTTCACTTGATGGCTAGTTCCCATAATTCCTGCAGGTCTTCTTCATTCTTTTTTACTAATTTTTTCTTTTTGTCCCTCTAATTAGATAATTTGAAATATCCTGTTTTTGAGCTCACTGATTCTTTTGTATACATCTACTGTCAAACTTTCTAGTGATTTTTTTAAGTTCAGTTATTAGATTTTAATCTCTGTGACTTGTATTTGTTTTTTTATTTCAAATTTCTGATTTCTGTTCTAAACTGTTTTCCAAACTTTAATTTTCTATTTGTATTTTCTTATAGAGTCTTAAACTTCTTTAAGAGGATTATTCTAAATTTTTTGTCATTTTATAGATCTTCATTTTTTTTCTGGGCCTATTAGTGGACATTTATTATTTCTTTTGATAGTATTATATTTCCCTGAGTTTTCATAATCCTTGAGTCCTTAAATTTATGCTGGCACACTTGATAAATGGCTGTCTTTTGTGGTCTTTGCAGATGTTCTTTGGTGGTGATAGGTCTTTACTATTTAGTCTAGCCTGGGATTTTGTGTGGGTTGACTAGTAGCAACCATGAAAAAGCAGACTTTGGTGTCAGGTTTTCTCATTGGACTGGGTCATTTCTGTGCTCTGAGGTTAAATGGTATTGCTGGTTGTGCTCCATGGTCTAGGGAGACCACTGACTAAACTTTGTTGTCAGATGGGAATGTTGGCTGCTCTCTAATCATCTCTGTTTGAGCAGGTTTGCAGGTTGTCTTCCTTGAATGGAGAGGCTATGCTCCACAGATATGTGTAGACTTGGGCTTGCCTCCTGGGCTAGAATATACCTATGCAGAGCACCTTGGTAAAGGCACCACACTGTGGTTGCATTGACTGGGGCCAGATGATCCCTCTGGGGGTAATAACTGACCTGCAGTTGCCTCCATGCTTTGAATACTTAATACAAACATTAGAACTTAGTGAGACCACCCTCTTGAGTTGGGTGAGATCAGAGGTTCCCTTCATGGGTAATTGCTTACCTACAGTTACCTCTTGCTCTGGGGAAGATGTAATGAGAGTACCCAGGCTCTGTGGGGAAATTGGTTAGGGTTGTAATCCTATAGGATCCCTAAACCATGTTTCCTGCAGTGCAGTGCTATTGGCTAGTTCTTTGGGATGGCATTACAGTTGGCTGGAATGTAGAAACACCACCAAGAACTGTGCATTGGTCATTGTGAGCCCCAGTTTTATTTTTTTTTTCTAACTGACCACAGGGATTCTAGCCCTGCTGTTATTTCCAATGCTTCTTTTGAAATGAGACAGGAGTGAGTCTCCCGTGAACCATCCTAGAACAGTGGGAAAGCAGAATGTTTGTCTTCAACTCACTTTTCCCATTGTAGAAACCATGATTCCAGAGGAATTATCTGGTGCTGTGCCAGCTTGGAGGTTGGGTAGTACAGTCAAAGAGAACCATTCATTTTACTATTAAATAGCAGCTTTCTTGGTTCTATAGTATAAGAGAGTGTCTGAGTCTGATTTCTAAATTCTGGGATATTTATAATGATAGCCTTGATGGTGAATAGCTGCTAGTTGAATTTCTGTGGCTGTGGGGTGAAGCCAAAGAACTCCTATTTCACCATCTTCCTGACATCACTACTAAATGAGATTTGTTTAGAATGGGTTTTGGAGTATGCTACAAAGGTGGCAGAGGATAAAATCTGAGGGAAGATTTAAGAGTTAGGTGGAAGAAATGGAAGCCACAAAGACACAAAATCACTTTGCTTCAGTAGGTCTCCTTTATTAAGTTAAGAAGCTTTTTATTTGGGAAGTCTTTTTTTCTTTTTCTTTCTTTCTCTTCTTTCTCTTTTTAATATCAGTAACTATTGATACATAAATTCAAAAGCATCCCATCAAGCCATTAAGGGAAAATATAACATCTTGTCTTCATAGACGTTATTTTACATATTTCTCCATAGTGACTCCATTGGGGCCTCAGTTTGGGCTTCTAGTCCAGCTGGTTGTGAAACGTCTGATATTGACATTCATAAGCTTAATGACTTCCAAGTTAAAAATGAAGATACAAGCTAAATTAACGTGTACTTCTTCTCTTCCTTTATTTTCTCCCCCTCGCCCTGATATGAATGACAATAGGGGAAGTACTTAATATATATCATTCTGTTACCAGGGGAGGGTCTGCAATGACTGCCATCCTCCATTTTTAGCAAGTTCCACTGAGGTGTCACTGATCTTGCCTAGTCTTCAGCATTGGCCTCTGTTTTCGCCTTCACAGACTTAGCCTCTGTTAGTCAACTTGACACGAGCTATATGTCCTTGTCCTCACTCTTAGTCCCTACAAATTTGTCAGCCAGCTGATTATTTTAGAGAATGCTTTACAACTCTCGGGTCCTTTTCCACGACTGATTCTGGTACATGCACCTAAGCACTTCCATCAGCTCTAGTTCTTGCCCATTTCAACCTCCTTTGGCAAAGGGGCTTCTCTATGAGGCTTTCACTTTCCCCAGGAATGTGGCTCTCTCTACTTCTCAGAACCTAGACAGTAACACACCACATCCCACTATCTTCCTCCTTCCTTCTGCAATCATACTTTTTCTCCTTTTAGGTGAGTAAAACTAGTGCATTTCACTAATTTCTGATGCATGATTCATAGTCTGTATCTTGAGCCTCACAACTTTGCTCTTGATATGCAAAGGCCAGTTATCTGTAATTCCAAGAGTAACATTTTTTACTCAATAAAGGCTGCATATTGCACCTCAAAAGCACATTAACTTTTAAACTACTATCTGCATGTAATTAAAAAAATCTATTTAGCTTGGCTCAAAACCACATATAGAAAGTGACAGATGCTGCCTGAATTATGAGGGAAAGGAAGGCCTACATAAAAAGCTGGAAAACAGCAACCTCTTAATATATATCACAATATTATCCCATTATTATTTGATATATATTTATGTATTAGCCAAAATAGGCTGTCTGCTGTAACAAAGACTCTAAAAGTCTAATGCAATAAAGATTTGTTTCTTGCTTATTCCCAGAGCAATGCAAGAAGGTAGGGGACTGGAGAGGAGATGGTAGTGATACTCATTCAGGGACCTATTGTCCTTCCATCTGGTGGCTCCACTTTCTTTCAAGGCCTCAGAGGATTCCACTGGATTTCTGCATCTGTCAGAAGGCAGGAAAGAGCAAGTGAGTGGAAGCCCCATGAGATATTTTATGGATTAGTTTGGTAGGCAGAATTCTAATATGGCCTCCAAGATTCCCCACTCCCTGGCATACACAGTTTTTAATTATGAGATATTTGACTTCTGTGCTTAGGCTATGCTATTCGGCACAGTTGACTTTTAGAAAGAGAGCTTATCCAGGTGGGCCTGATTCAATTACATAAGACTTGGTCAGAGACTGAAAATAAGAGACCCAAAACAAGAGAGAATTAATTCACATCAAGAATTAAGATAAAATACTTACATGTAAAATTCAAAACTATGAAAAACTCTGGAAGACAATCTAGACAATACCATCCTGGACATAGGAATGGGCAAAGATTTCCTGACAAAGACATTGAAAGCAATTGCAACAGAAGCAAAAATTGACAAATGGGATCTAATTAAATATAAGTGCTTCTGGACAGCTTAAAAAAAGCTATCAGTAAATAGCTCGCAAAATGGGAGAAAATATTTGCAAACTATGCATCTGACAGAGGTCTAATAACCAGTATCTATAAATAACTTAAATTGACAAGAGAAAAACAAACAACACTCCTAAAAAGTGAGCAAAGGACATGAACAGACACTTTTTCAAAAGAAGACATACTTGCAGCCAACAAGCATATTTTATAAAGTTCAGTATCACTGATCATTAGAGAAATGCAAATTGAAACCACAGTGAGATTCCATCTCACACTGGTCAGACTATTAAAAAGTCAAAAAGTAACAGATGTTGGCAAGGTTGCAAAGAAAATGAAACATTTATACATACACTGTTTGTGTGAGTCTAAATTAGTTCAACCATTTGTGGAAAGCAGTATGGTGATTCCTCAAAGATCTGAAGGAGAACTACCATTTGACCCAGCAACCTTATTACTGAGTATACACCAGGAGGAATATAAATCATTCTACAATAAAGATACATTCACACAAATGTTCACTGCAGCACTATTCACAATAGCAAAGACATGGAACCAATCTAAGTGCCCATGAATGATAGACTGGATAAAGAAAACATGGTACATAGATACCATGGAATACTATGTAGCCACAAAAAAGAATGAGGTCAAGTCCTTTACAGGAACATGGATGGAGTTGGAGGCAATTATCTTTAGCAAACTAACACAGGAACATAAAACCAAATACAACATGTTTTCACTTGTACGTAGGAGCTAAGTGATGAGAACTTATTAAAACAAAGAAGGGACAGACACTGAGGCCTGACTGAGGATGGAGGAGGGAAGGGGGCATAAAAAAGAACTATTGAGTATTAGGCTTCATACCTGAGTGATAGAATAATCTGTACAACAAACCCTCATGACATGAGTTTACCTATATAAGAAACCTTCACATGTACCCTGACCCTAAAATTAAAGTTAAAAACAAAAAGAATTAAGATAGAAGAATGAACATTAAAAATTGAAGCTAGACGGGCTACATGACAAAAGACCTGAGAGCAGTCTGAAGCCAACAGACAGCTTGTAGGGAAATTAGGATCTCAATCTACAGCTTCAGGAAATGAATTTTGCCAACAACTAATGAACTTGGAAGATCCTGGAGCCCCATATAAGAACAACAGGCACCACTTCCCTAACTTGTCAATATACTGTGACATCATGAGCAGAGTACCCAGTCATGCCATACCCAAAAATCTCACCTAAGAAAACTGAGATAACTAAGTTGTATTTTTTAAGGTTGCTAAGCTTGTGGCAATGTCTTAAGCAGCAACAGGAAACTAATATGGCTTGAAAGTGACTTACCTCACTTTTGCCTGTACTGCATTATGCAAAATTTAATCATTCAAGCCCATTTAACTGCAAGAGACACTGGAAAATGTAGATTAATTTGTTCCTAGGACCAAAGGAAATGAATTGGTGAGCACATAGCAGTGATTTTGCCATTGTTATTTATTTTGGCCAAAGGTAACCAAGCCATATTCTCTGGGGCTTTTAAAATATGCATCCTGCTACATTGCAGTATTTAATATGGTTCACTCATTTTATTTTCTCACAAGAATGATAAATGTAATGTTACTCACATTTACTGTTTAGCCCTGATTTTCATCTGAGTATATTAGGTGAATTTCAACAAGTTATTTTGCCACTCCATTTCATTTCTGTTTCTATATAAAATTGCAGGTGGTTAATCCAAATCACACATAAAAGGACAGACACTGAGCCTTTAATAGAACATCCTAGAAGGAGAGCTTAGGTACAGGGTTAACAGACATGGAAATTACAACTATTTCCTCTTGTGTCATGCCAATGATGATATCAATGCACTCTGATATTCTCAATAGGAAAATCAATATAACTAATGCTTGGGTTCGTTATTCTCTTTCTGCCTTTCTTTTAAGAAATATTTCTGACATTAATGTATAATTAACACATCAAAATGTAATGTGATGGTGGCTTTTGGCTTATTTCGTTCTGAATATTCTCACACAGATCTTATCCACACAGATATTTTTTATCGATTACAGGTGCTCTCCCTCTAACCAAGGTTTTTGTCTTCAGTTCTAGACCTGTATTTTCAGTTTCTTAATCAACACTTTACCTAGTTATATGAAACTGTTTGAGACCTAATAACATTTCAAAAATTATACTCACCATATTTCAACCCAAACTGACTTCCAAACTGTGTGTTTCTTATCTTACTGAATCATATCACATTCATTTATTTCCAACTCAGAAATTTGAGGGTAATCTTAAACTCTTCTTTTTCTCTTATGTCATCCAATCTGTCACCAAGTCCTGTCTTCTCTATGTTCCACATAGCATTCAGATCTTTCCTTTGCTCCCCGTTTCAACTAGATTTCATTAGCTCAGACATGGCTTATTTCTCCAGAATACTAGAATAGATTTTTAATCAATTTCCCAACCCCAATCAGATTATCTGCCACATAGTTGTGAGAGTGACATTCCTAAAACTTAAGTCTTATCAACACATGCTTAAAATCATTTACTGGCTCCTTTTTGCAGTTAGGTAAAAGTCCAAAGTTTTATATATTTACCAGGGTCCTTATTTCCATCTAATCTCCTGCTATAACCTCAAGAGATCACTCTTATCCAGGATTATAGAAATTCTTGCAGTTTTCTGATGAGGCATACTCTCTTGTGCCTTTGAGTCATTTCAGCATCTTTTACTTAATCTACAGTTCAAACTTCTTAAATAATAATTGCTGTTAATGACTCTAAATCATAACTTTTCTTTGAAAACTTTGTTGACTTTCTTGGATAAAGTGAGGTGCTCTTGAGAAATTTTGTAACTACGGGCCTCTACTCATATTTCCAATTACGTTCTTATTGCCAATTTTTAAATGTCTCCTACTGTTGCTAGATATTTTGGGGGGTGAGGCCTATAACTCATGTAACCTCCATGTACTCAGAGAATAGCTTAGCACTTGAAACATGAAAGAGACTCAAAATTGTTCTATGAGTGGATAAATATATGAACTATAGGAAGGGAGTTAATTTGAGGGGAAATTGTGGGATATAATTCAAAACACATAGTAAGTGAGTGTTTGAGAAAAAGAATTGTGGTGGCTTATTCTACCTTTTTTATGGTTTTGACTGTGAGAATGTTTTCTTCTTTATACTTCCCCAGACAACATGCAGTAAGTAATTCTGTATTGAATAATAACCAGAAAGCGAAATTATTATATTACTTTTTTAAACATTGCCGTTTGTAACATAAAAGTAACAGGCAAAGATTTGAATGAATCTTTTGAAATTTTATGTAATTTCTATTTAGACTAACTTATATCTAAAGAAAACAGTAAGTAATTTGTTTTCATTCAAAAGAACAAAGTATTTTAAGCAAATATTTTAGAATAAATGATAACATCTACAATTTCTTAAAAGATAAAATATGCAATGCAGTTCTTCAAGAGGGGATATTTTTTCTTATGTTAATTTCAGTCAGGGAGATATGGTAAATTATTGTCAGGTTTAGTTAAATTTTGTAAAAGGCCCTTTTCAGGAAGACAGACATTATAGTAACCTTGTATTTCTTCCTTTATTCTGGAAATTGATACACTGAAAGCAGTTCATAATGGTAAAGCTGTATCTAAGTTTACATTTTTACCAAACTCAACTCTCTGTAACATAGTCACCAAAACAAAGAATGGGGAAAAAAAAGTTCATATACAATAAAGTGTTCAAGGCTGAGGCAATCACAGTTTGCACTGGAATCCATTTGCCTGAAAGCTACAGTTTAAATAGTTCTAAGATTAATTATTCAGCTTTTTAAAGACATATATATAGAGAGAGAGAGAAAAAAAGAGAGAGTGAGAGCGAGAGAGAGAGAAAAAAAGAAAGAGAAAGAGAGAGAGGAGAGGGTGGGGAGAGGGAGAGAATTATTAAAATGTGCATTTATATGTATGTGTTTGTGCATCATTGCCCTACCTTTGTATGAATAATCTATAAAGTCAGGCTTATCATTTCAGTGAGTCCTTTAATCATGACAATATCAGCTAAATAAAAATTGGTCTTTCCCCTTTCCTTTCCTTTTACTTTCTATATATAGAATTTGAGCTGTATAAAAGTGAAATTTGACTCAAAGATTAACCAATTAAATATCTGCCTTCTCCATTTGAACTGATTCAATATACCAGAATTGGAAGAAGCCTGAAAATCCCTTCATGGCTTTTGTTATTGTTTCAGGCCTTTTGATTTTATAAGCTCTGGATTTTTATCTTAAGTTTGAATACAAAGAGCAACTTAGACTCATAATGTGCCCTGTGAAATCCCATATGTGTTTTTCTTCTCTGTGCCTCATTTTCCTGCATTCCTAGTACATGATGAATCCTGTTCTCAGTTTACAGGGATGTGGACTATTTTGGGTCATATCCAAGCATTTAACATTCTAGAAAAGGCAGCAGTGTTTTAAAGGGCCTCTTCATCAGAAGACCTCTGAGATTTCATAGCTGTACAAAAATGAAAATTATTCTCGCTCAAAGTAAATTGCTTCACATTGAATTTCTTATTTATCTAAAAGTTCCATTCATCTTTAATAATGTTATTTGTTCTTAAAGTTCCATTCATCTTTAATAATGTATTTTGTTCTTTCCTTGAATGTAGAAAAATATACTTTATGGTCTCTCAGCAAAAAATATATGTTTAAACAGATATCTACTAATATATGTGAGCACATGTGAACAAGTTTTAATATTAATTGAAAGTTATTTATGTTTGACTAATCTTGCATTATATGACTTAAAATTATCAGTGATAAATTGCTCTTTATTTATAATTTATGTGTTAAATTTTTCCAGCTCTACAGTAACAATTTTTATTTTCTTAATATAAAGAAGTACAATTTTTGATGCACATTTTACATAAAGTTTTCATACTTACATACTGTGTAATATGGCATTTGGCTGGAAAAAATGTGTTAAGGGAGTTGGTAAATATCTATATAAATCAATAATTCTATGATCTTCATGAAGTCTGTCTGTTAAGCTAATGAACACTATCAATATTACCATTAATCTTGACTAATACCTAAATAGAAAAATGATCTAAAAATTGAGGGGAAGAGATATTTACTTGACTCAAATAAACATACTCCAAAATTACTAAGTTGTTTCATGTTGAAGGATTGGGCAAACTATTATATGTCTCTGGTAACATTCTTGACAAATAATCTTACGAGACAATGGGTATTTTATTTTTTTGTGGTTTTTAAAAATTGTACTCTAAGTCCTGGGGTACCTGTGCAGATCTTGCAGGATTGTTGCATAGGTACACACATGCTACTGTGGTTTGCTGTCTCCTTCCCCCCCACCCCCGCATTTCTCCCAGTGTTATCCCTCCCCAACCTCCCTACCTACTGCCGTTCCTCCCCTAGCCTCCCGTCCCCCAACATACCCTTGTGTGTGATGTTATCCTCCTTGTGTCTGTGTGATCTAATTGTTCAACACCTGCCTATGAGTGAGAATATGCGGTGTTTGGACATGGATGCATCTGGAAACCATCTTTCTCAGCAAACTGACAAAAGGACAATGGGTATTTAATGAACACCTGTGTCCTTTGCATTGGCCTGGGTGCTATAGACTTCACTTTATAGCTTGTAATCTCTGGCCCACATTGGTAATACAGTCTTTCCAATGAGGAAAGACATATCCACAAGGAAACATTATAATATGTGGCAATTCATTTGATACTCAAATGTAAAAGTGTGATGCATTATTTGGTACAGAAAAATAGATAATGAATCTGCATGTAATAAAATGATGTATGTAGTACAATCAAAAAATGCAACAGAAGACAAGATAAAGAACACTTTCATCATTCTCATCAACAAGAGTACACTGTGAGGAAAAGACAATAAACTCTGGATTTTCAAATAGCTTTGCCTGAAAAATGCTATATCCATTACGATGTAAAATACAGGATATTTTAAAATTCGGGTGAGAAGCATTATACTTCAGTTGTAACTTATTGGTCTTCACTATTTCTACCTTATAAATAAATAATATTACCTAGATCACTAAATTGTTTTAGGATCTAATGTGGCAATATATTGAACACTTCTAGTAAAATACCTGATAATGGCTACCATTTAATAAATGATGATGTTTATCATTATTTGGTGTTTAATTTAAAAAATACAATAGACTAAATCTGCAGGACCAAGATTTAAATTTTCATTGACACTTCAAGATAAAACACTTTATGGTTGGTATGCAAGTATAGATTATTTACATGATTCTATCATATTTTTATTTCATCTATGATTGTACATATGTATATTTATATGTTTGTTCAGACTAATAAAAATATAAATGACTAACAATATAAATTTACATAATGTGTACATGTGCATATATATGTGTGTATGCATACATAAATGTGTTTATTTATTTATACATATAGAAATACTTATTCATTATTCTCTTCCCTCATATTGAAGCAGTAGACACTGCTTTAAAACTAGTTACTTCTATTCAGGCTCATTTACAGAACTTTCTTTTTATGTGAAAGTTCTCTACTTTAACTTTAATATGACCTCTTGACTCATAATGTAAATAAAAACAAGGAGAGAACCTTATATTTACAAGGAAAAAACCTTTAGACAAAAATAGTTTAGAGAAATAAAAGTGGATAACATATTTTCCAAATAAATGTACTAAACATGATTATTTAATATATTAAAATATAGTAATTTTGCAACTCAAAAGATTTCAATTAGTGAAACACTCATAGAACTAAAGGATCATTCTAGGCATGCAGATTGTATTCCCAGTGTAAGGAGCTTCAGGATCAATTATCAGCATACTAAACGGGTGGTGAAAGCAATGTCGCCAATAGTGTTAACAGGTGCTGGCTTATCCTTAAAGAATGATGAAGCAGTACCAACATTCTTCTACAGTTTTTTTATTAACTAAAAACATTTCTATAATTCTGAAAACAAATTAATACTAATCAGCCCCTTCCAATTGCTAATGCACCTTTTATATAAACAAATTAACTTTTTATCCTGAAAATATTTCTCGGAATAGAAATATCAGTGAGTAACCATCCTCCCTTCTTATCTTGCTTCCTTTCTTTTTCAAATGCCTACATAATGCTAATTATGTAGAAACTGTTTTAGAAAAATAAACACCCTAGTACTCAGAACAAACCCATGACATAGGTATTATTTTTCCCATTTTAGAAATTGCATAGTCTTCATTTTTTTGTTTTTATTATATTGAATAAAGTGTAGTAACCAAGCTTTTAAAGGAAATATAAATCGCATATGATTCTGAGAAGCTCTTTGGTTCCATACAGGCAAATGTAATCATGCGTTTAAGTCATTCACCAAAAGAGAAATGATAAAACCAAAATTTATTTAATTAGGTGGTACTGACCTTTTTGCCCTTAAAGTCATTGACTTATTTACAAAATTTCCTTTCTTGTTTTCCTTTTATCCTCTTTTCCTTCCCTTTCTTCCTTTTCTCCCTCCCTCCGTTTTTTCATTCCCTTCTTTGATTCCTTCTTCCTTTCTTTCTCTTTTCTCTCACTCTCCCTCTCTCTCTCACTTTTGTGTTTTTTGGTTTTAGATAATTACTTTTTTTTTTTTTTGAATTAAGCTTAGTGTAATATAAGGTACTACCAGATGGTATTGTAATTTTGATCTCTGATTGCATGAATTATGGTATATCTATTCAAATCTGTATGCAACCATCAACATTAGGTCCATGTAATTTTTGCATGAAGCAGAGCAACTATATAGCCTTTATGTCAACCTAGTTGAGAAAGGAATAATATGTATAGTTAATAGAGATATTATTTGTGCAAGTGTTTTTCATCAGGCTTAATTTCTAGTTTTTACTACACAAATTCTTTTCTGCATATTTTACTTCTTAAAATTAGTTAGCATTATTTTGTTGTAATATTATAATTAATTCTGAATATTACATAATTAAAAATAATTTTAAATAATATTTTACTATATCAAATAATTTTCATGATGACACAAAAGGGTAGGTTAAAAATTGGATCTGTACGTGACCATCCTGGTCATGGTGAAACCGTGTCTCTGCTAAAATACAAAAGTTAGCCAGGTGTGGTGATGCATGCCTGTAATCCCAGCTACTCAGGTGGCTGAGGCGGGGTAATCATTTGAATTGAGGAGACAGAGGAGATCATTCCACTGCACTCCAGTCTGGCAAAAGAGCAAGACTCCATCTCAAAAACAAAAAACAAAAGAAAAAGAGAAAAAGAAAAAAATTGATGTATGATTAACAATGTACAAATAAAAGCAAAGAAAATGATTCTATACTTGTTTTGTCAATTCTTCCCCCAAAATACATCTATCCTCCTTCTACCTTTCCCCATATCTGCCACACCTTTATCTAAGCCATCACTTTGCTTCTCCAGATAATCAAAATGTTTTCCTGACCAATATTTCTGTTATGTTTTATCTCACTTTATTTCAAAATGATCTTTGAAAAATGCATACTGTATGATTCTCTTAACTAAATCCTTTAGAATCTTCCCATTGCCCTTAAATTTAAATTCATAGCACAGCCTACAAAATTTTTCATCAGGCATGTCCTACTTACCTTTCTAATAACCTTTCTTAGTTCTTTCTTTGCTCTATGCAACAGTCATTTTAGGCTCTGTTTTACTTTTCTGTGCCAGAGTTGTTGAGTAGATAAGAATAATGTTGTCTTTCTCAAACATTATTGACTCCAAAATAAAATAAGTTAAATTCTACATTACACTCATGCACATATTTTACTGAAACCAAAGTTTTACCAAACAATATTTATTTTTTAAGCTATAATGCACTCTCATATTTGTATCCTTTCTTTATATTTGTCAAAAAAAAAACTTGGTAATTGGTTCACTAAATTGATTTCATGACCCTTTAATGAATCAGAACCCACAGTTTGAAAAATACTGCAATTGTTAGTGGTTAAGAGTTCATGCTCTAAGTTTGACACAAATGAATTCATATCTTGAGACAACCATCGGCTGACTGTATATAAACTTTGGCACACTTGACCTCTAAATCTCAGTTTCTTCACCTAAAATGGTAAGTAATAATAGTATTTTCTTTATGTTGATATAATGACCAAATGACAAAATGCATATGAAGTACTTAGACCAGTGCCTGAGATTGATAAAAATGACTTATTTATTACTGATACTGTTGTTAATATTATTTGTTGTACCTACAGGTCTTTTTTTCTTTTACTAGAATATTATTTTCCAGTATCCCACACTCACATTTTATGGGTAATTCCAGCTCATTCTTAAAGTGTTACATCTGGTGTATCTTCTTTGACTCTACTAAGTCTGGACTCCCAACTCAGCTGCCTTGAGAGGCCAAGTAGGCAACTGAAATTCATGAAGTCATTCTATGTGATACAATGCCATGGTCATACCTGGGGCAAAATAGGGACATGAGATAGTACACACACACACACACACACACACGCATGCACAATCACACACTCACATATGACAGCTGATTTACAGTTCATGCCTGACATTAGATATTCTTTCTATAGCTTTTACATAACAGCCTATACTTTGCTTTCTACAACATTCATTATCAATATTGTAAATATTTGTTTACCATCTCTCTTCCCGCCAATAACTGTAATTAACTGCATGTGGATAAAACTATAACTTCTTTATTTACTTTGTATTTCTAGCCTCAAGTCCAGTGCTTGACATATGGTATTCTTGAGTGGAATACAACAGAATGGAGGGAAATCTACCTTTATTAGTATCCTGATATGAGCCTAACTTGTACTTAGTTGAGAGGTCTGATAGGTCTTGCCTTTATTGAAAGACAGCCTGGCATCAAATTTCCTAAACTGGAAAAGGACATTGGGCCATGATGGAGGGATGGGCTACTTCTGTGTATAGCACCACTGATTATGACTAGCTTGGTCATCAGCATCATCACCTACACTATTATCCTCAATGCTATTAGCCCCATCTTTATGGATTTATGCATAATCTTGGAAGAATACAGAATCCTAGCCATTTTACTAAAATCTCTTTGGGAGATTCAGAGTGCAAATCAGCATGAGTGGCTTCAGCAAAGTTGATGCCAGAAACTTTGACAGCAATAGCAGGAAGCATTGTCAGCTATGCAATGATGCTGTATTTTCCTGTTTCAGCTATTGGCAGGCTTGAAAGAGGCTCGATGGCAACAGTGTCAATGTGAGAAGGGAATGGTACATTTCTAAAGCAGCCATCACACAGACCAGGAACTGTTGGGTCTGTAGAATCCCTCCTGGTTACCCGAGTTTGGGGTTTGAGAATATTTGTAAGACCCTTTGAATGGTTTCAAAGATAAGTTAAGAAAGCTTTGGTAATTTAAGTTGGGCTAAAATTCTAGAACATGTGGATGAGGGCACAGCCAAATAAATAGTTTGGAGACATTGAGATCCAAGTTTTAGTCTCAGATCAGAGAAACACAGAAATGATTGTAATGATTGGTCAGCGGAAATTATGGATAATTCCTTAATGTTATCTTTTCTGAAATGTTTATAATGCAGATTATTATTTCCAAAATGAAAGAAAGAATAAAGGAATGCTAGTAACAGTAATAGCCTAATTTTTGAAAAAAATAATTCACATATGTTAATACATTTGCTGCAATATGTGGAACGTGTATGCGTGTGTGTATAAATCTGTAACAGATTCAGGATATGTAACTTAGCCAAAAGAGTTGCTAAACTTATTTCATAAAAGAGAAACCTGAAACTTGTGACTTGTCTAGATCTTCCCATAAAAATAGAAATCAAATATGCATTAGGACTACCAACTCACATAAATGTTTTTTAGCCTTCTTTGATTATATATTTCAAAGTAAGTAACAAATAAAATAAAATTCTCAACATAGGAGGCAGTTGGAGTATGTGTGTGTGTGTGTGTGCGCGCGTGCGCGTGTGTGTGTGACAGAGAGAGAGAGAGAGAGAAACAGTGAAAGGCTGAAACTAATTGTTGAACTTGTTGGGAGCAGCTAAAATAACAGGGTATACGATAACCTTTATTTTTCCTCTCCTAAATAAATTGTTCAAGCATGTTTTACATTTATCTTGATTTTTATTTTCTCTAAAATTATTACTTAGTGACAGGCAAACACTACTGGCATTATTTTATGTAGCATTAAGTGATAGAAAAGAGAGATTTATACGTAGCTCAGGAGCTTCAGGAAGATGAAACAGATACTATCCATAGAAGTGTCATAGACTTGCTTAGCAAATATTTTTGCAGTTAAAATGGAATTAAAGTACTTATTTATCTGAGAGGAGTGAAAGCATAAATCCATTAATAGCAATTTTGTGAATTGTTAAAACTGTGTTCAATTTTGAGAAAAGGCGCTTTAATGAATCCACTGCATTTACTCATTACAGAAGGCATGCGTGTGTTCTCATATGTGCCAACAAAAAAACTTTCACTGCAAGAGAAAAAAAAACATGGCATTTAAATTCAGCATAAAAATTTTTCTTCTGGTTCTGAAATTAGAAAATGATTGTTGGGTTAATGTAATGACTAGTATAGGAAGAGAATCTGATGATGGTTCTAATTCTCTCTTTTATTTATGTGTACATACACTTACCTATGATAAGTACTTTATAAACTCTCAGAATAAATGAAAAGCAAGTCAAAGCTGGTTTAAATAATTTCAGCCTGAAATAATCCATTAATTATAATTTCCGTGGATGGATGGAATGTATCTCCCAAATAATAACCTTCCAACCCTCTAACTACTGGAAAGTCACTGTCATGCACCGTAAGATATCAGTCATTAGTTTCTGCCCATGTGCCATTTGCCATTCCTTTGGGTTATGCAGTGCAGTAATGCTGAGTATACTCTTTGATTTTATCTCTCTTAATCCTGCTTGTTGCAAGCTCATCACACTTCTGGCTGACTGTGAAAAATGGCAGCTAGTTTTGGGGTTGATGTTTGGAGGGAAGGGTGCTTAGCTACTTTTATGCTGCAAAGAATATGCTAAATCATGCTTCAGTGTGGCATGAAATCAGAGTGTTACTGGAGATAACAAAAAACAAAAAGGCAGAAAACAAACTGTCATAAACTGCTCTAGAATAATTGAATTTTTCTGCTTACAAATGCAATCTATAAGAGACAAAATATAAAGTACATAGCAAGCCTTTCAGCCTGCATATGTTGGTGATAAAGAAGAATGCTATGTTACTTGTAATAGAGGGCTGGAACATTAACATTCAAGTGTCAGATCACTTTCATTCCTTGCCCCAAAATATAAATGAGTGATATACAAGACAGTATAGTTAAAAATTACTATAGTGTTGGATAGCCATGTGAAAATAAAAAATCGCTTTGACATATTAAATATAATTTTAATAGATTATTAATTATATTAGGTCTAATGTAATTAATAGCATCACAGGGCATTTATACATATATTTGTTTGATGCTTTCATCAACCCTATTTTTTAGGCATTACTTTTGTTTTCTGAGAAGGAAGTCAATTAGTAGGCTAAATGACTTGCCTAAGATTACACAGACGTAGGTTAAGGCTGAGAGCTTCTACTTCAAGAACATTACCCTGTGCTTGGAATCTGGTCTTTGGGGCCAGAAGACAGAGTATGTTCAGTTGTTTAAGACCCTTTGACCTTTGGATGCTTCAAATCCACGATTTTGTTTATTTTATTTTTAGAGATGGGATCTCACTATGTTGTCCAGGCTAAAATATGGTGGTGCGATTATAGCTCACTGCAGCCACCCAACTCCTGGGCTCAAAAGATCCTCTTGCCTCAGCCTCCTGAGTAGCTGGGACCACAGTTACATGCCACCATGTTTGGCTATTTTTTTGTAGAGATGGGGGCCTCACTTTGCTGTCAAGGGTGGCCTCTGTCCTCAAGCAATCCTCCTAACTCAGCCTCTCAAAGTGTTGGAATTATAGGCATGAGCCATGGCACCAAACCTTGAATCCATTTTATCATAAGTGGTTGACTTATCCAATTCTAATGTTGGTACAGTGCTCTGGCTGTTTGCATAGTATGCCAAATATGTTTGTTGAGAAAGGAATGCCATTTTGGAAAACATGGTCCAATGATATAATATAAAAATGCTATTTTATTTTTAATAATTCACTTTATATATTCAGCTACCCTAAGGCTAAGACAAATCTTCTACTTTTTATCCTTTTTTTCACGAGATCCATGACGGATGATTGCTCAATTCTTCAAAACATGCCTACTAGTATTCTTTCACAGAGAAGTGAGACATACTTTTAAAAGTACTTATCCAGGGCCACTTCCTCCAGAAATTTTACCCCATCTCCTAGTCAAAGCAGACTTGGACCATGAAGTCTACCATTTTCTGCATTTTCTCATAGGTAAAGCATTATTTCTGCAAGGCAGATATGTTACTTAGGTCTCTGTTGCTTCGATTTTGACGTATAGAATATCTGGGTGTATTTTCAATGTTTTCTGAAGGCTTCCATAAAAATTTCAACTATGCTGAGATTTTTAGGAATTAGTTTTTCATTTTCAGACACCAAATAATTTAAGCAGCTAGGTTTTACTGTATCTAGATATTTATCTAATTTTTACTGGATTTACCTGTATCTGCAGGTCTTGAGGCTCTGCAACCATAATATGTCTCTCTTTCTTGTTTTGCTCACCCAGAAATATAAATCTTTTAAGTTCCACTTCAAATGCTATATCTCTTTTTGAAAAAAAAGAATCTTAGTTTGAAGGAAGTTTACCTACCAGGTACCAATATCTTTGGAACACTAAGAAACTAACTAAATAAATACTATTTTTACATTTTCCATAATCACCCATATATTAACATTTTTGCTCACAAATTTTGACTTTGCTAGATTATTAAGGAATTTAACTATCTAAAATTCTCCATGAAAAGAGGCAGATTTCAGACACAAATTCGTGTAAATAAGTGAACTCTGAAGAGCTGGAATTCTCAAGCCATAGCGCAAATAAATATTGCATTGACAAGAATATAAATTCTGGTTCCCAACTAAAGAGAGTTTGATTTGAGTAGTGATTGGAGCAAAATGTGTACTTTCAAAACATGTATTTCTATCACTCTTCCATAAATACTGAACTGAAAGAGGAGGTTTATGCCTGGCTTCTTCATATATTCACAACAAGGAAATTCTAGAATCCTAGGAGAATGTTACGGGGCAAAAGATTAATGTGAAAGCTCTATGATGTTGTGGAGAACTGTAGTCATGGCAGCTCAAGCATTAGAACCACATCTTTGAGGACAAGAAAATGGAGGTGGTGGTGCTACAATTGCCTGCAGAAGTAGAGGTAGAGTCAGCTGAAGTATTGCTCAGCTACGGCCAGAGTGGCTTGGCCTTCAAGCTCCCTAGCCAGAGCCTGTGTACAGATGAAAGCTTCCCTGGCCTGGGTGTCATAGAGCTCAATGGCTGCCCTCCCTGCAAAAGGGGACACCTATCTCATCCCTACACAACCCGTCATAGACCACTTGGCCCCATCCCCTGATAAACCTGATTGCTTTGTGGGGAAAAGTCTCCAGAAAAAACTCCAACCATAATCCCATGGACTCTCCTGCCTGCGGGGTACTCCCATACCTGACCATCAGCAGGTGGGAAGCCAGAATAGTGAACATTAAGTCATGAATCTGGACTTGCTGTTCAAATGGGAAATTGATGAAAGGGAGATAGGTGGAAGTGCAGGCTGAAAACAGATTAAGATGGAAGGCGGTGGTGTAGAATACATTATGTGAAGACAGGGCATCTACCGTAGCGCTGGTGTTAAGTACATTTTGGCCAGGTTCAAAATTCAGCTGCAATATACGGGGGCAAGGGGCAGCCAAGAAATGTCTGAGTGATAAGAAATGGCCTCTAAATTTACAATTCACTGAATAATCTCTACATTTTAGACTCATCGATATAATACAATGAGGTTTGATATTCAGATTTATTTTACGTATCTATGGATTCTTACTTCAATTGTTTTTATTTAAAGGAGATAAAATATAGACCAGCAGTAATTGATATTGGGTATAAACTTCCTCCAGTATATTTGAATTTTATATCCGCATTCTTGCAGTAACAGCAGTTCATACTAGATCAACATTTTGGAATGCCTTACTGCATTAAGTGCATTGTTCTATCCAAAGTTAAAAATACCTATATTTTTATAGTGAGCTGCATAAATGACTGAATTTTAAAATGTGTTCATTTGGCCGGGTGCTGTGACTCGCGCCTGTAATCTCAGCACTTTGGGAAGCAAAGGCAGGCTGATCACCTGAGGCTGGGAGTTTGAAATCAGCCTGATCAACATGGAGAAACCCCATCTCTACTAAAAATACAAAATAAGCCAAGCATAGTGGTATACGTCTGTAATCCCAGCTACTTGGGAGGCTGAGGCAGGAGAATGGCTTGAACCCAGGAGGCAGAGGTTGTGGTAAACTGCGACCATACCATTGCACTTCAACCTGGGCAACAAGAGCGAAACTCCATCTCAAAAAAAAAAAAGTGTTCATTTATAATCAGACTTGTGGATTTCAACTGCTGTCTTTACATGTGTATATATAAAAAACAAATAAATGATAGGTGGAATTGCAAAGTCTAAGCAGGTTTTATATTTGACGTGTCATAAATCTATAAATATATATTACCTATAATACTTATGTATTATAGTTATATATGAATATATTTATTATTACATATTAATATATAAATATAATTATATTTGTATATGATACATATTTATAGATTCTATGTATATATAGTATCTATACATATGTAATCTATAAACTATATAATACATAAAATATTATACTCTTGTGTAATAGCTAAGATCAATGTATGTCTCATTATGATCCAAGTCCTGCCCATTTCTTCAAACTCCCTTACACTACCTTTTACTTTATTGCTAACTTTGGTAAGGCTGGTCAGCTTTCTGTTGTTTACTGGAAGACAATGCACCTGTCTTTTCTCAGCATTCTATGCTTTCTACTCTGTTAGGAGCAGCTCCTCTGCTCTTCTCATAGCTGGTCCTTTCTCTGATCATCCGTTCGTAAGCAGATTCTTCTTGCTATACTCTAGGGCAGCATCCTTTTATCTTCTTAGAACTTATGACAAATTGTCATAATTTCAATTATTTGTTTCATCACATACCATTTCCCCAGTTAGAATGTAAGCTTCTTAAGGGTAGTCACCTGGAGTGTCTTGTTCATTGTGTATTTAATATGGTACTGAGTATTCAGTAATATTTCTTTGAATGACTGAAAGAGCTCACTTATTTCATAAGTACAGTTTTCTCTTATTTTGTATTGTTGGAAATATGAATACAAATTTCCTGAACCCTTCAGGTAATAAGCTTGAATTATATACATATTGAATAATAGGACTATAAACAGCGCTTGGTTTCTTTCTTCTTGGAGCCTTTATTTGCACTTTCTCTGTAGTATTTCTAGAGTGTTTCAGGTGTTTACTAACAAATATTCTAAAAACACAGGAAGCATTGTTGATAATGTCTATACTTTAATAGATTTGTGCTAAGTTGGTTAAAAATTGTGAAAATCTATATGTTATGCCAAAAAACTACAAAGCATATTATAAAAGCTTCCATGCAATGTACAACTGTACAAAATACCTAAATGTAAGCAGAGGAATAGAATTCAGAAGGAAATGTGCTGTATGTTGGAAGTGTTCATCCAGGAGTAATGGGATAATAGGCAATTTTTTATTTTTTAATATTATAATCTCTCTAATATATATCTATATTATATATAGCAATATAGAGCTATATCTTGCTCTTAAAGGTAATTTGTTTTCCTAACTGCTTAATGATTTTCAAACATTAAAAAACAAGTATCCAGAAAATTATTGTTCAATTGGGAAAGTAAATTACTTTTAAGATCAAGATATAGCTTCAAAGAGTGGAATGATTCATTTTTTCAAAAAAGTAAAATCTAGTTTCTACCATAAACTATGTAAGATATGTTTATATTTCACTGTAATTGAAGACAGACTATTGCAAATTATTATGAAGAATATGAGATAGAGAGATGGGAAAGTTATTTCCTGGGATATGATTAAAGTGCTTCTTAGCATTGACCATCAGCAAGAATGCTGACAATAAGAGGAAGACTACCCAGATCAAGGAAACAACATCCAGAAATGTGGAGACACAAGGAGACACACACTGTTGTGGACAAAGGAAGTAGACAGATGTGTAGATGTATATTAAATAGGAGATATTGAAAAAAATAGTTCAGTAAAAACAAAAACAAAAAAAGTTGAAAGATTCCACCTTATGGAATGACTAGAAGAGTGGTCCAGTGAGTAAAACAGGAGTCAGTGATAGAATTTGCACAGGGTAGAATTTAGGGCAGGTTGGCAGGGCATTAGAAGAGTCAGGGAAAGATATATAATTTTAAACAATTTGCATTTGGAGTACCTTTTGTATCTCATTTGCAAACTATGCATTAAACAGTGAAATATATGAGTCTGAACCTCAGGAAAGAGATATGCTTGGACATAGAAAGGTGTGGGCTGTCTTCACCAAGATGGTGATTTAAGTCATTGGCCTGGATGAGATCCTTTGAAGAGTCACTCCAGAGTGATGACTAAGGCTTAGTAACCTGGGTATTTTAACTGCCAAGTAGAGAGAATAGAGAAAAGAAAGACAGGAGGCTCCTGTGGAAGTTAGGGCAAGTGCCAGCCACATGTGGTGTCCTGGCAATAGAAATGAGAGGAAGCGGCTGGACAAGGTGGCTCACACCTGTAATCCCAGCCCTTTGGGAGGCCAAGGTGGGTGGATCATGAGGTCAAGAGTTCGAGACCAGCCTGGCCAACATAGTGAAACCCCGTCTCTACTAAAAATACAAAAAGTTAGCTGGATGTGGCAGTGTGCACCTGTAATCCCAGCTACTCGAGAGGCTGAGGCAGGAGAATTGCTTGAATCTAGGAAACAGACGTTGCAGTGAGCCAAGATCATGCCATTGCACTCCAACCCCAGGTGACAGTGTGAGACACCATCTAAAAAAAAAAAAAAAGAAATTGGAGGAAGCAGAAAAATATTAGGGATGCCTCTGTTGTTGTTTTATCATTCTGCTTTGATGCCAAACAAGATTAGTTAATGTGACTAGTGTTATCTGACACAGGCCAGAGATTTCTAAACCTGGGTGCATGTCAGAATTATTTACAGAACTGTCTAATAATTCAGTATACAGAATAGTCAACAGTTGTGTGAATGTATAAATGTTTAACATATGTTTTGATCATCTTTACCAATACCTTTTTCAATATAAATAACTTATGAAACTAGAGGACAAAAATTACATTGTGCCTAATAAAATTCAATAAACTCTATGATGCAAAATTAATAAGTTTGTGTGAGGGTGATTTTAACATTCATAAAGAAAGAATGAAATTTAAGTCATGAGTAGTTGGGAAGATTGAAAATGCCCAGATTTGGAAAACTCAAGGTTCTTAATGTCCTTATCTGGTGCTCTCCTTTTCTGTACTGGCAAAGTGATTATATGTTAGCAGTTGTGGAAAAAGCCATAATATGACCATGATGTCATAGTCAGTTAATTGTTGAATTATATTTACCTCTCTTCATATTTCCCCAGTTTTGCACCTGGCCTTGGGTATTTCCATTATACAAAGTGTAAAATCATAACATCTCCTTGTCTTTCTAAATAAAAATACTAACAAAAGAATAAGTAAAGTTTTTAAAAACTTTCTGTTCTCACTAATGTAATTGAATCCCTTTTTCACTGCTTTCCACTGAATTAAATATTAATTTTTACTTAAAAGAGAATAACAGCAGGGACCTGTAAAAGGCGCCCCTAGAGTGCCTGTTAATAATTGTTTCGAAAATAAATCAGAAAAAAAAAGTAAATCAGAAAAATAATCTCTTTGAAATTAATTAGAAAGGCTGTACCAATAGTAAATAAAAATGTACCAAGTTCAACATCTGTATGTTCCCATAAACATAATCGCTCTAAAAATCAACTTAGAGAAACTGTCAGATGACTAATTTTAAAATGAGAACGATTAAATTTGCATTTGTTTATTTTTCACCACAAAACAAACACACCTTGATATGTAATTACTAATGGCCAGATTCAGATCATTTCATGTTTGCTGCCAGTATCTGATTACAATTTTTTTCCTCTATACTCAATATTCAAATATATTACAGTGCTCTTATGATATGCTTGTTATGACAGTTTTATTCTAATCCTAAAGAATATATATTATATGATTTAATATGGAATTGCCATCATACTCTTAGAAGAACAGCTTTAAAATTGGTAAAGATATTCAAAGAGAAGAATTTTAAAGTAGGGCCACCTTTTCCATCATGTCTCATCTTCTTCACAGATGATCTGTTTCTCTTTCCATGTCACCTCATTCTGCATGGGTTTAATTTAGAAGAATCACAAAATTTTGAAATTGGGAAGAAGTTAAGAGAGTATTTAAATCTAGCCTTTTAGCCTATTCATATGTAATTCGATTTTACAATATTGCTGCAAATGGTGATTGAGTTGGGATGTGACTACACCTTATAGGAGTACTGCTTATTATTTTGGCAGTCTGAGTTGTCAGGAAGTGGTTTCGCATAAGCAGATAAAGTATCTTCCCATCACTAGTTTTAATTATACTCTCCAGAGTCATGTGAAATGAGATAAAATATATCTGATTTGACCAATTTTGCTCCACGATATCCAATTCAAACAGCAAAAACACAAAAATCATGAGGAATAGTGCAACTTCAGCTCATCTATGACTTACTAGCTGTTTTATGCTGCTGTGAACTTTTGAAGTGGTTAGTATAATTCTTCATATTTTGGCACATAATAAAAATTTATCCTTTAACCGAGTCTATGAAATCACATCAGAGGGAAAGTATATGTATAACTTTTGCCACCAATATTTTGTGTTTTTTTCAAGGTGATATAGTAAAATTCATGGTTTTAGTGAGAATAACATAAAAGGATATTATTTAGTAGGGTCAAATAGCTCTATGTGACAGATTAGGACTTGGAGCCAGGTTGAAGTAAACTTTCTAAGTGCTGTGTTTTCTTCAATGAGTTTCTTCAAACTTGTCCTAGAACTAGAAGGTCGATATCAAAATTAAACTAGACTGTCACTATGTAACTGGCTGACCTTCTGCAAATCGAGCTCCTATCTATATGATTGGGATATTAATTCCCTTCCTATAGGGCTGCTGTGAGAGCTGCAGCTGAGATAAGTAATGGCACCAAACACTGTCTCGGGCACACAGACGCTGTGGCATTACTGGTTAGAAGCAGTCTTTAAATCAAACTTGTGCTCCCATCTGGCTTGTCACCAAATAATCCTCTGCCAGCAAGGTGGCTATTTGTTAGCAGTTATGGAAAAAAGCCGTAGGATGTCTGTGACCATGATGTCACAGTCAGTTAATTCTTAAATTGTATTTATCTGTTTTCATATTTCCCCAGTTTTACACTGCCACAGGATATACCGGTGGTATAAATACCTGTGGTCAAGTCACTCAACTTCCCTGAGTCTCAGTTTCTCCATTTGCAAAATGAAACAACATAGGCTTCACAACTTTTTATTTTATTTTATTTTATTTTAGCATTGAAATATTACTCTTAGAAATCTTACACAAATGCACAATGTCTTTTCTGTGTGTGCACGGAGAATATTTAAGATCTACTCTCTTAACAATTTCAAGTATACACTGCAGTAGTGCTAACCATAGTCACCGTATTGTACATTCAATCCCGAGAATGCATTCATTCTAAAACTGAACATTTTTATCCTTTGACCAACATATCCCCATTGTCTTTCTCTCCCCAGACACTGGTAACCACCATTCTGATTCTACTTGATGTATTTGTCTTTCTCTGCCTGACTTATTTCACTTAGCATAATATCTTCATGGTTCATCCATGTTGTCACACATGACAGGATTTTCTTCTTTTTTATGGCTGAATAATATTTCATTATATAAGTATACCACAATAGTTTTATTAATCCATCCACCTAAAGACACTTCAGTTGTTTCTATGTCTTGGCTCTTGTAAATACTCCTACAATGAGGTTAGGTGCTGTGGCTCTTCTCTGTAATCCTAGCACTTTGGGAGGCTGAGGTGGGAGGATTGCTTGAGTTCAGGCCTTTGAGACCAGTCAGTGCAAAATAGTAAGACCTCATCTAAATTAGCTGGCATGATGTTGTGTGGCTGTAGTCTCAGCTACTCAGGTGGTTGGCTTCGGAGGATCACCTGAGCCATGGAGTTCAAGTCTACATGAGCTGTGACCCCACTCCAGACTGGGTGACAGAGTAAGGCCCTGTCTTTACATAAATAAAATAATAATAATTCTACAATAAACATGGGAGTGCAGATATCTCTTTTGAGATACTAGTTTCGTTTCCTTCAAATATATATCCTGAAGTGAGATTGCTCAATTCTATGATAATTTTATTTTTAATATTTTGAGGAACCTCCATATTGTCTTCCATAGTGGCTATACTAATTTTCTTTCCCACTAACAGTGTATAAGAGTTACATTTTCTTTACTTCCTTCTGCCACTTGTTATCGCTTGTCTTTTTGATAATAGCCATCCCAGGTGTGAGGTCTGTTTGATAAGTGGTGCTGGGAAAACTGGATATCCACACGCAAAAGAATAAAATTGAACCCCTATCTTACATCACTCAAAAAAGTTAATTTGAAACGGATTTGATTTAAATATAAATTCACTATTTTTATTTCAAAATATGAAACTTTTTGAAGACAACATTAAGAAAATCCTCCATAACACTAATCTTGGCAATGATATTTTCAGACATGACCCCAAAAGCATAAGCAGCAAAATAAATAAATAAATAAATATATAAATAAGTGGGACTACATAAAATTAATAAGCTTCTGTACAGCAAAGGAAATGATCAACAAAATGAAATGGAAACATATGGAATGGAAGGAAACATTTGCAAATCATAATCTGATAAAATGTTAATATTCAAAATATACAAGGAATTCATGCAATTGAATAGCAATAAAATAATCTAATTTTAAAATGGCCAAAGGACCGGTATAGACATTTCTCCAAAGAAGACATACAAATGGCCAACAGGTACATTAAAAAGTGTTCAAATTCACTAATTGTCAGGATTTTCAAATTTTTCATAAAAATCTCAAATATTCATAAAGTTAATGATAACATTATCATGAACCTCAATATTCCCATTACCCAATCTTCCACAAGGAGATTTTTGTCATACTTGCTATCCTTTTTACATTTATTATTCTTTTATGAGCACTAAATGAAACTAAATGCATGCAATACTTAGCAGAGTCCTTGGTACAGAGTGAATACATAATATGCAGTTTCCATTTCAAGTTATTCATCTATAAAATAGGAATATTACCTAATATGAAATAGTTTTTGAAAAATCAAATCCCAAAAAAGTAGATGTGACAGTTCTTTTTAATTTGAGAAGTGAAATAAGTTTGCAAAGATAATTAGTATGGTTAAAGATCACTGTTAATCACAGAAAGAGAGAAGCAAGTTAAGAGTATGCTTCTATGCCTGCAACAAGGAGGAGAGTGTTCTGCTACTAGTGCACAGAGGGGGAAAAGAAACCAACACGAACACAGAAAGGTTGGTAGCTGCAAAAGACAAATTACCCAAGGCCTATTGTTGATTTGAGATGACCCTAAGAGGCAGAACTTAATAAATGTCATTCCTTCTAGGATAGGTAATTCTCATCATTAGGATGTCTTGTAAAACATACATAGGAGACAAGTTTTCAATGTCCTGACCTCCCCTGCTCCAATCCCTTTACTGTGTTACCTGGAGAAGTGCAGCCCACGGAAGATTACTGTGCAGTTGCCTTTCACAGTTCACCTTACCCAGGTTCCTTGTAGGACATAGCAATGCCAATGACTTTTTTTCTGAAAACTTCACCTTTTTTCCTATCCTGACATAACATTGCCCTCCTGCCACTATGGCTTCTTATTTCAGACCTTGACCCACTTTTCCTCTTCCCACCCCAAATGAGGGCATCACAGCTCCTCTCTTGGTCTGTCTTTCTCTACTCTCTACATCCTCTCCACTGGCATATACATCTATTCTCCAGCTTTCAAAAATTATAATTAAACATATGATTCTCAAATCTACCTGAGTCTACTCAAGCTTCACTCCTGTGATCCCAAAGGTCACCTAGACTATTCCATTTGGAAATTTCTGTGAAATTTCTTATTTCGAACAAACTCCATAACTCTCCATCCGAAATCGTTAGCTTTCTTTGCCCAACTTCCTTAAGTGTGAATTCAGATTTTTAAAGTTGTATGCTAAAATCATATTTTTAAATAATTAATTTTTTTTGTAAAAGATGTTTTAAACGAGATAGATCCAAGTTTAAATTCCATTTAAGCCACTTAAAGGCTATGAGCAAGTTCTGGACTTAAAGAACCTAAGTTTGCCTTTTATAGAATAGAGGTGATATATATCTGCAAAAGTTGTTGTGAAGACTCGGCATAACATACATAAGGATGTAGAGCAATGTTTAACATGTAAAGCTACATAATGATAAATAAGTAATTAATTTGAAGCTATTTGTTTAAATTAGTTATAAATTTAAATTCCATTTTAAGTCACTGAGTATTTGGTACCATGGTTCTTAAAATAGAATATTTCATTTATAAATGGTTAGTTGATATTTTTACTCAATAACCATATTGAATGGTGCTATATGACTAAACATCTCTGCAGAAAACGTGAATGTTGCTAAATTAAAGAGTTTAGCAAAATGTTTGCTATTGAAACATAGCAAAAATTTACAAGCCTAATAATTATGGCTTCTCACCCACAGCAACTGTGACCTTCATACATCTCCTTGCTGCTCATAAATATCCATCTAAGATCATTAGAAAAAGTAGTGGAACCACTTGGAAGAAGATAGCATGCACCAATAATAAGGTGCTAATGAGATGGGTGCTTGACAGGAAAGAAGTTATGAATGTAATTGAACCACTACTCTCTGAAATGCCCTCTTGTCAAAGAAATAAAAAAGGTAGATAGTGAAGGGAGTGGTGAGGATGATGGTGATATGGAGGGTAGATGAGGTGGTGGGGGGGACGAATGGCTAGGGTGGTGAAACGGGGAGATTTGTGGAGGAGGAACGAGTGAGGAAGAAGGAGATTGTGAAGAATGGGGTAGAGGAGGGGATTTTCAAGGAAGGGGAGATTACAGATGGATTGGATATATGGGGAAAGGAAGGTTATGTATATTAGTGTGGACAGGGTGATAGTAGATGTAGAAGGTATTAAAAGCTACAAAAATTAGATAACAGCTTATTTCTTGATAGATGTGTCAGGCATGGCCCACCCATATTCTATGTGTGGGACATATTTTTGAACATATTGTATCTTTTAAAGGACAAAACAGGCCAGGTGTGGTGGCTTAAGCCTGTAACCCAGCAGTTTGGGAAGCCAAGGTGGGAGGATCACGAGGTCAAGAGATCAAGACCATCCTGGCCAACATGGTGAAACCTTGTCTCTACTAAAAATAAAAAAAAATAGCTGGTTGTGGTGGCATGCACCTATAGTCCCAGCTACCTAGGAGGCTGAGGCAGGAAAAGTGCTTGAATCCAGGACGGAGGTTGCAGTGAGCACAGATGGTGCCACTGCACTCCAGCCTGGTGACAGAGTGAGACTCAGTCTCAAAAAGAAAAAATAAAAAAAGGACAAAACAAATAGAAACATAATTGTTTAAATATCAATATTTCTTATGGTTGGAAAATGAAAAGTATTTAGAATTTTTAGTCCAGATTTTGTGTTTATGAGACTAGTTAGTATTTTAAGTGACTCCTAACCAGGAAGCAGAACACAAGATAGTCTTCTTATGCTTGATACTCCTGCTGGGAAGTATAGAAAATGTTCACTTTTGGCATCTCCTTCAGTTAAAGTCTCCGAACTTCAAAAAATCTTCTAAACTGTTTTTAGTATATATATGCTTCAAATATTTCACAGGACATACCTATACTAAAATATTATTTGCTGTTGATCTAAATTTTAAACTTCAGTTCTATATTTTATTTTGGCAACCCTATTTTGGGCAAGTCACTTAATTTACATTTCATCTGGCCCTCACTACAGGAGTGATGTGGGATTTTTCTATTAATCTCTCAAAAGCACCATGCAACATTTTTTTTCTTTAAATATAGAAAAAAGAAATGAAAATGGAGCACTTATTTAGGAGTTTCAGCTCAAAGAAGCTGATATTCAGGTACCGTCAGGCTCACAGGTTATATTTGTAATCCCTCATGAATCATTTACTATGGATTTAGAAACTTAAATTCTGTGTTTTGAAGATGGATACTATGATACATATTCCACTGAACCAATTTTAGAGTATTTTAATTTAATAATAAAAGTAGATGGCATGTATCAGGTATAACCTGTGAAATTCAGTACTTTAAATACATTATCTAATTTGAATCTCATAACAATCTTATGTGTTAAGTAATATAATTTTATCCCTTATTATTATTTTTTTTTTTTTAGGCCAGGAAACTGAGAGACAGAGGAATTGAGTAACTTGCCAGTGATCACACAATTAGTAATAGGTAGGGCTGGGATTTGAATGCAGACTGGCTTAATAGTTTTTTCTCTTGATCACTATTCTATTCTACCACAAGGCCTTGAGATAAAAAGTCTCACAGACACAAAGATTGGCTTGAACATTTTGGGATGTATTATGGAGTTTTGCTTATCAGGTCAAAAAAGGAATAGAAATGATGTAACCATAGAGCTAGTCCAGGTGGTTATTGAAGCTCAATATTCCTATTTATTCTCCTTTACCCATGTTCCCTGACCCATGAAAGCAAGCAAGGAATTACAGTGATCACAAGAGATCCTTATCTCATTTCATGCTACAGATTAAAAATAAGACCTGTGAAGCTGTGGTCAAAAGCAAAAAGTGCTAAGTAAGGTCATCTTACTTTAATTGGCATTTGTAGTTTGATACAAGAGTCAGCACACTCCTTGTCTTCTTTCAGTTCCTTCCAGACTTAGACTTCTTTCAGGTCCCAGCCTATGGCTTCCTGTCCTAGGCTGGGACCAGCTCAGTCAGCTCCTGGGACAGTGCCATTTCTCAGGTTATTTCACTGCAAAGCCAAATTACAGATCAACAGAGAAAATGGTAAAGTAATCTCTCTCTGCACAGAGACAGCAGAAAATGTATAAATACAGTGGCCATTTAGTCTGGCTACTTTATGAAAAAGTAAGCATTTTTCTTGATGGACCTTAGTCAAAAGTAATATCGACCTGGAAAACAAAGCCTTTTATAAAGAAAATTTGTATACTATCAGATAAACTCCTTTGGTGGGTTAGTCCTTTCTCGGTTGGTTTGAAAGAAACTCTTCAAAAGTTTACTGCAAAGCATGAACATGAAAATCGTTTACCTCATAGCACCCAGAAAAAGATCTAGGTTTTTCTATTTGCATTAAAATAATAATCAAAAGAAATTTAAACCTTGTGTTATAAGAAGTTTTACTACAATATTATTTTATTATTCCTTGGTGTTAGCTAGCATGCTATTTCTACTGGATGTGCATGTTATTTCCCACCAAGGAATAATAAAATAGTAGTGTATAACTCTCAAGTTATAAACTATAATAAAATTATATATAGAACAAATATATTTTATAATTAAGTTATACGTTAGCTATAAACTAATACACAATAGTTTATAAATCACAAGTTACAGAATTAAAGGATGATAATATTTCAAAAATTCTTTTCTTAAAAAAGTGATTTATTTTTACAGTACACGCTATAATTATCCCTGCCCATTTTAATTGCTGAATATACAGAATGATTATTTACAACACAAAAGCCAGAGAACAATCATGGAGATTACCATACAACTTTTTCTTTAATTTGCTGCAGGTTTGTGAAGAACTTTGGAGAAAAGGACAAGCATGAGAGATGGCTGAGAATGCCATTGTGATCAGTGTTCACAGAGGCTTTCTTTTAAAAAGAAGGAAGTTCGGTCTCCTTAGACTTTAGAGAAGTGGTTCTGGTTCCCACGTTGCTTAAATAACACCATCCAATATGGTTACTGGGGACATGTATCAAACAACCATTTATAATTAGAGTATTCTATTTTAGGAATCATGTAGTCAAATACTCAATTACTTAAAGTAGAACTTAAAATTTATAACTAATTTAAACAAATAGATTCAAATAAATGTATTTATTCATTCATTACGTACCTTTTATTTATCAGACTCAGCCCTGATGCTTTATATATGTTGTATTTAATCTTCACAGCTTTTCCAGATGTATAATATTACCTCTATTTTATATGTAGGAAAAGTTAGGCTAATTAAATTCAGAACTTGTTCATTGCCATTTGATACAAGTGGCTCAAATGGAATTTAAACTCAGTTCTATCTCATTTCAAGTACTTTCTAAAATTATTATTATTTTAAAATATTAGTTGAAAATACAGTTTTTAAAATTAAAAAAAAAATCTGAATTTATATTCAGGGAAGTTGGAAAAGGTGCACCTTGCAAACAGTTTCCCCCAAATTTAATTTTATACATATATATAATAATACCTATGAATAGTTTTATATATTTCTCTCTGTGTGTACACACACAAAACAAAAAACTCCTAACATGCTTGGGACAATATCCCCTCTTGTTGAGAATAGGGTACAATGCAGCCTCCCCCTCCTACAAGAAACCTGGAAGATAACCTTCCAGTTTTGATACAATTTTGGTAAACTGGGAAAAGAATCCTAGCGTTGACACAATTGTTTTCCTTGAAGGCATAATTATGTAATGAAAACCTGAGCGTGAGCACTAATGCAGCTGAATGTGAAGGTGAAAGGGTGGACGCACACTGGGGACGCTAGGAAATGCTCCATTCAGAACCTTCCACTGCTGCTTGCCAGTACTCCAAAGCCTCTGCAAGAAGGCTGGAAGGAAAGTAGGAATTTATATCTCATCATTCCTTTTATCTTAAACTTGGATTTCTCATAGCGACTCAACTTACTTCCACTGTTGAAAGAAACTCCTGATCTGGAGAAGTTGGGCACAAGTAGCTGAGGAAAAAAAGAAAGATGAATGAAAAAGAGAGGGTCAGGGAGAGAGACAGAAAGGAAGGAGGGAAGGAAAGAAAGAAAAGAGAGAGAGAGGGAAAGATAAAAGACTGAGGAACAATTTCTTGCAACTAATTTTACCAGAAGCTGTAATAGCCACATTAAATAAAAAGCTACTTCTCTCCTTGACTTTCCCACAGAGTGGCTGGTAAGGTAGCATGCCTGAAGGCCATGCTTACAAGTGAGAAAAGACATGCTCCCTCTTCAGCAGAACTGGCCCTTGAAAAAGGGACTGCAATAAATACAGATAAAACACTTTTCAAAATGGCAGATGCCCATGGCCTTGACGTTCTTCACTTCCTCCTCAAGCACCTGAATGGCTAAGTAGATAATATTAAAAGTCTTCCTGCTCAAGTTATAAAAGAGGAAATCAAACATTGCCTGGATATATAGAAGGAACTATCTCAAGTAGAATTTAGCCACATTATTTTGAAGCAAATTGAAAATCTAGAATGTGGAATGGCATCCAGATTAAGCACCAGAAATAAAGAAAATATAGCCTAAGAAAACTACTGAAGAGCTTAGTTTGAAAGACTTTTTTCCAAGGAAAATATAAGAAATTTTTTTTTACCTTCTCAAGGAAAAAAAATTACACACAGTATATATATATATATATATATATATATATATATAATGCATAAATGTATATAGATATGTATATATCCATATACACAACTTTATATGGAGAGACAGAATAAATGTAAGATTTTTAAAAGAAGGACAAAAAAATTGCCCCAGGCTTTTGCTCAAAATATTACCATAGTCCCCCTTTATCCAGGGGTAATACATTTCAAGACCCCCATGGAGGCCTGAAACCGCAGATAGTACCTAATTGTGTATATACCATGTTTTTTCCTATACGTATATACCTATGATAATTTACCTATGATAAATATACTTAATTTACTTTATAAATTAGGCATAGTAGTAGATTAAAAACTTACTTTGACATGTATTTGTCTTCTTTTTGGCCATGTCCAAATTGCCTGTATTACTACTCTTGTGCTTTGGGGTCATTATTAAAGAATGGTAACTTGAATATAAGCCACGTGATACTGAAATAGTTGATCTGATAACTGAGGTAACTATGACATGCATAAGGGTTATGTGGAAACACGGGACAAAGTGATGATTCACATCCTGGGAAGAACAGAGCAGGACAGTGTGATGTTTTATCATGCTACTCAGAATAGCGCACAGTTAAAAGCTTATAAATTGTTTATTTTTGGAATTTTCTATTTAATATTTTTAGACTATGGTCGACCTCAAGTAACTAAAGCTGCCTAAAGCAAAACTGCAGATGAGGGGGATCTGCTATATTTGCAACAACACAATTTCTGCAGATTTTTGAGGAAAAGAGTCATAGTTCATCTAGAGGATTGTAGTATCACATAGCATTCTTAGTATCTGGGTTTCCAAATCAAGGGATAAATTTTGAAAACTGCCTATTGCATTAACTACTTAAGTTGATTGGGATGCAAACTCCCTAACCATTGTTTATTACCTCTAAAACAACCCCCAACCAGTTTTAATTGAACACTTAAATAAGTAGGATTCACTAAAACCTACACAGAAATAGCAATTAAGCCAATATATATTATTTTGGTTAAATGCCTAAGTACTTTAAAAATAATGAAAACTGATCTAAGAACCACTTTTTTTTTTCATTCTTGGGTGGAAATATTTACTAATGATTTATGCTTATGAATAAGAGAAATGAGACTTTGAGAATTTTCATTTACTATTAGCCAAATGTAGGGTAAATTTAGAAAGCTTATGTAATTTTTTTCTACAACAATTAATTTTTAAAAAAGGAATTAGCATCTGTATTATGTTTGATTACAAAGCCAGGAAATGAAGGAAGCAAATGAGAACCACTGTGAAAACTGAAACTCCCTCCTAACCCCAGATATCCAGTCTGTGGAGTTATATATACATGTGTGTGTGTGTTCTATAGAAACTAGCTGCGAAGAAGCTGCTGGCAGAGAAGGGGCCTGGAGAGTCAATGTGACCCATAGGATAATTTGTGAAGAATGATATCTTACTTAAAAATAGGGAACTAGTGTCAAGACAGAGACAGAGAACAACTTCTCAAGTGGAAGCAGAGGAATTCTGTTGTTGGTCAAAGTTGGGACACTGGGGAGGTATACTAGTATGGATGCTGTCCAGATCTCAAGCCTTAATTATGTGTAATGCCAGTCACCCAAGAGGCACCTGTGGAGAGGCAGAGGAGGGGACAGAGAGCAAGGAATGTAGAGGACTACCGTTCTAGTCCATGGGTAACCTCCAAGTTAGAGAAGTGAGAAAATCAAAGAATCAGATTAACTCTTCATAGTGACCAGAGAGAAAGCCATGTATATTAACAAGACCATAGTTTGTGTTTCCGAACTATGGTAGAGAGTTGTCCTTAGAATAAGTCATGGCATTACAAATATGAATATTTGTCTTTGATAAGTAAAAGTGTGTCCCTTTCCATAATGCTTGAATACAGATATTAGAAGAAACAATGTGCTTTTCTCAGGAAAAATATTTTTATTAAGGCACAGTTTGCCTTTCTTTGAAGACTTAGTGCCATAGATAAAAAGTATGCCTTTTATCTATCTTAATAAAACAGATGCCAGCTACTTTGATAGACAACTGGGATACAAAATTTTTGAAGTGCTGATTGCAATAGTGTATTTCCTAATGGAATAAATACAAATTTTCAAACCACCAATTCAGGTGTACAAAAATATTACTACCTTTGCTTTTTTCCTTAGCCTAACTGGATCTTTACTTTGATTTACTATATTTAGTAGCAGAAAATTCAACTTTTTAAACTTTAAGTAGATGTGTCCACTGTAGGGTATCATTAATTATTTCAGTTTTAAATTTACTAATTCCATATATCCCTTTCCCTGTGTCTTTTCCCCAGCTTGGAATGTTCTAAGCACCTCTATGCCATCATGGCATGGAGCAGACGTCTGCTTGGTGGCTCACATTCCCCATCCAAGTGGCCTTCACTAAACTTTACCTTGTCCTATCTGGTATTTGAATGTGATCTTTATTCTAATGTCTACCAAGAGTCTGGTGTTCCTAATGGGTATACTTCAAAATAACCGCATCTGCATGTTGCACGGCTTGACTAGAATGCCTCTCCATGTTTGCTTTCCCATGGCACTCTAGGGTCATGGCAACTTGGTGGGCCTTCCTTAGGCCTTCTCTGCCCCAGATCTCCATGATCTATGTCTTGTCTCTAGCCCTACAAAGGTGCTAGAGACAATTACTCGAGATTGTTATAATATTTCCAAGCTGGCTTGGAAATAGTTTCTATTTAGAAATTTTGTTGTTGTTAAGAGGATATAGTTTGTATTTGGAAAGCCATCAACATTTATCTGGAGTTTCAACCCCTTTTTCTCCCCTCAAACTCATTTCAGAAATGGAAGAGAGATTACAGGATCCCTTTCACAGGACCGCATGCCAGCTTGAACCCTCCAGTCTTCATCAAGCCCCTGTACTTGTCAGGACTGGCCCTGCCTGGAGACAATATGCTGTAAATGGCTCAGTTTCATGGTGGTTTTCATGGAGCAGAGGCCAAGAGATTTTAAAAAGGAAAAGATTATACCACAACATCTGTATCTTAGAGTGACTACCAGTATAGTTCTACTTAAAATAAAGCAAAACAAAAGAAGATAATTGTGATCCATGCTGTGTCCACTGTAAAGCAAAATAAGAATTTTTGGACCCTTTCTGCAATATTCAAATAATTTTATGCCACCTTTCTTAACATGAAATGTAATTTGAAACCATAACACAATTGGTTCAGCTGTTTCCTGGAGAAGGGCCTGGCGCAGTGTTTGAATTCTTAGCATAAAGATACCTTCCAGAAGGCCGAGTAGGGGTGTATTGCCAAGGTTCTGCTTCACGCCTTAATGAGCATAAACCAACATTTCTCACCACCGAAGACTCAGATTATGGTGCTGAAAATATGTTTCATCACAAGATGACAGGTGGCCCAGCAGCAGCAGTTACTGCCTATTCATGAACCATTTTGTCACAGAATAGAACCACGTACATTGACAAAGACATCTTTGCTGTTATTGCGGGAGTCATGGCATTATACAACTTCTCTGTGTCTGATGCTTTACCAATTATGTGAATCACCAGCTTTTTCTAAGAAATAGTTTACACTTTTAATTATAGAGTCATTTACATAATTTTCTTGGCTAGAGTCTTATAGCTGCATGATAGCTGACAGTCTTGTTTTTTTTTTTTTTTTTTTTTTTTTTTTTTTTCTAGACAGTCTCTATCACCCAGGCCAGAGTACAGTGACGTGATCGCCACTCACTGCTGCAACCTCCACAAGCAATTCTTGTGCCTCAGCCTATGAAATAGCTGGGATTACAGTTGTGTGTCACCATACCCAGATAATTTTTGCATTTTTTGTGTTAGCTGCCAGTCTTGAAGAATATTTGACTGCAGATTCCAAGATAATGTTGCCTTCTCATGAGACCTACCCCAACTAACCTTTTAAAAATTGCAACCCTCTTTTCAATGCTCTGCTTTTTCTTTTTTTTTTTTTTTTTTTTTTTTTTTCTTGGCACTTAATCACTTTTTGATATATCATGTACATTGTTTATCATGTTTATTGTTTATTGTCTATTTCCCTCCACTAAGAGGTAAGAGCAGAGATCTCATTTTCATTCACTAATGTATTAAAAATATCTGATGCTCATTAATCCTTGCTGAGATAGTGAGTTTGTTTGTAGATATCCTCCTAGATAAAATTGCAAGATTAACTCAGCGGAGTATGCCTATGTCATTCCTTCTGTGAAAAAAAAGTACTTTGATCACATCTCATCACCTATGAGATTCTGTCCAACTCTTTAGTTTCGTAATTGGCCCTCAAACTGTGTCTTCCAGCTCCTACTTTTCCTTTGTAGTCACTCGATGTGTAATCATAGTGTAACCATAGCAATGTAATAGCTATGTTCTTTCACATGGTATTCGTCTTTCTATACAGCAAAGCTTTCCCTTTGTATTATTTAGCTATGTGGCATAATAAGGCATAAAATCTGCCTCAAAACCCAGTGCAGTGTCTTAAAGCAACACACGTTTTTGTTTTTCACTTAAGCATTTTGTGGGGCAGCTTTCATTCAGGCTATGCTCAGCTGGGATCTGCTGGGCTTGGCTCCAGGCAGTAGGTTGGAATTAGGTCAGCTTTGTGTGCTTCCTCTTTCTTCCTGGACCAGCAGCCATGCAGAGTATATTCTCTTTCTGGCAGATTACTGAATGTAAGGGGCCACATTAAGCCATGCTAACATATTGGTGGGGCCTGCTTGCATCACGACTGCTCGTTTTCATTGGCTAAAGCAAGACACATAGCCAAGCCCTTTATCAGTGTAGTGGAGAAATATGTTCTACCAAAAAAGAGATAGGTAAGTGGTAGATAAGTCCTATCAAAAGATAGAAGAAGTCTATCAGAGTATTTTCTGATCAAAACAGTGTATATCTCACACATTATTTCTTGTTGGCATATCCATCACGACCTAGCACAAATGTTGCCTACTTTATGAACCTTTCCTGTTGCAGTAGGTAGTCAGATCTGAATTTTGAAATCCAGTGCACTCTGCTTATAACCGTGTCATTACAGTATAGGTTTATCTCTTTCCTGGACTCAAGATTAGAGATGATTTCCTATTAAGATCTCTATTCCCAATATCTACCACACAACCTAGCAAGTTATACGCTTAATAGATGTCATTTGTATAAAAATGTAGATAATCCCACTAAAGAAAACCAACCCCATTCAGATTCCTTCAATGTCATCTTTGTGTCTATCTGAAATGGGAAAACAACCTTATGAAAGTAAGCAGATATTGCATTAAATGTAGCACATTTAGGAAGTGTTTCCATTTAAAATTGACTAGAAGCAGGTGATTTGAAATTAAGTTTCATATTGAAATACCACACAGCATGCCAAAGTATTCAGTACAATTTACCAAGGGTTTTTCTACAGAAAGTGATGGAAATATTCTTAGGTAGAAATTGATGTTTAGAGCCTTGACAGAAAGAACTTCTTAGCAGTCAAGAACATAGAATATTCTTAGTTTTCTCTCAAAATTCTGCTAAAAAATCAGTTTTCTTTCAATATTTTAAATGACACATAAAATGTCAGTTGAAAAATGCTTGAATTTTTCCTTGATGATTAATTATTCCTTTGTCTACCCATCTTTTTAATCCAACCAACTGTCTATTCATTAGTCCATCTCTTTATGCATTATTCTTTCCTCAACCAATTCAGCTTAATTTTATCTAACTTCGCTCATAATCCAGTTTAGAATCCATGATTTATGGTTTCAATTATACCTTTACCAATATCCTGACTTGCTATCTTCCTTAGCCTTTTCATTGCTTCCATCTGAATGAAGACTGGATGAGTCCAGGTACTCATTTTCATTATATCTTCTTGAAATACCTAAACACCATTTTGTTAAACTAAAAAGTCAATTCACATCCTGCTGTCTCCATCACAAATACACTATTATTGGCTTTTAATTTATATTTTCAATATTCAATTAATTTTAAAAACACCTGATACAGTGGTTGTCAAATAAGTTTGATCTATGAAGGAAATAATTAGAGCTTGGGATTGCAATTCATAGCATTAGTAGCCTGCTGTTTAACCTTATCAACTGCATTCTCGACAATTATAAAATGAGTACCAACCGAAATAATTTATATTTATTTTGAATAATCAGGTGTGCTGATTTTTATGATGGAATTTAAGTTTTGTTCTCTCTATGGAATCCAGGCTTGATGTTTCCAGTTCATTCATATTCTTACTTTCCAATTTGTATATCCCTTATCTGGATGGAGCCACAAAACATACATTATTACTAGCTGAATAATCAGATGAATTAATGTGCCAGAAAAAAAAGTTTTTGCCTTGGAAAGCAGAGTCAAGTCTTGATGCACTGGGGAATAAAATGGATATGTTTTGAAGGAGAAGCAGGATGACAAGAAAATTTCTAGTACAGGGATTATAAAGCTAAATGCCTTAAAGTTCAGGAAAAGTCATGCAGGCAAGGTGTTAAATAAATAGTAGTAAGGAACTGTGAATAGTGTCCCTATGCCACCTAAAAGCATTCCAGTCCTATATATGATATCAACCAAATAAAACAGCCCAGAATCCCTATTGTGAGGCTACTGGTCCAGAGAATCGAGTTCAATAAAGTAAAAGAGCCACAAGCAATAAGGCATAGAAGTCGGTAAGCATATGTTATGGGAGATAAGCCCCCCAGCACAAAGGTATGCCTCTATTATTGTCTTATCAACACCAAGACTTACCACATTAGACAATTTTGTGCTTAAGGCTTTACATCTTTTATAAATATAAGTTATATTTCAAGGGATAATTTGTCATAATTTCGTGCATTATCAAAGATAGAACTAAAATTTCCATATGCAACAAGAACAACAACAAAAAAGGAATATCTGTGGAAACCAGTCTTAGGGATTGAAATTGGAGATTTAGTGCTGTCAGGAGATTTTCCCTTGTGCCGTTCTCTTTTTTCCCCCTCTCTCTTCTCTCTATCCATTTATTTTTTATTCTCTTTGCATATATGTTCCATTCTCTTCTGTAAACAGGGTTTTCCTATGTCCAGCAACCTCATCCTATTGATAATCATGAAAGAGAGAGAGAAAGATTCCCTTTATTCTGTTATAGTAATCCTATAGCAGTAATCTATTTTATTTGTGTCACATGTACTCTTCCTGGACCAATAACTATTACCTGGATTATAGTTTACCATGAGTGACCATGCTGGCCAGGCATAGGCCTTATTTCTATTCCAAGTGATGAAAGGATAGGTCTATCACCAGGGAAAATAAATAAGAATGCTTGCTAGGCAAGAAAATTAATACCCACAGTTCACTACATATTGATGTTAGTTAGAAACTTATATCTCAGTACAAATAAACTAATTAAAATACTTCTTGAGGAAGACAGGAACAAAGAACTTAAAGGCAGGAGACTGAGAACCATAAACTTGTTAAGATTATTGACAGTGAAGCCTGATTTCTTGTGCTGGAATCCTAGGAAAACATTACTAGATTTTGTGATCTTGGAAAACTTCTCTAAACTTCTTAAATCTCAGTTCCCTCTTCCATAAAATGGGAATAATTTTTCATGGTATATTACCATATAAGGATTCCAAGCACTTACCACAGAGTAAGCACTCAGTAAATATAGGTAAAGTGCTTAGCACAGAACTAAACAGTATTTATTTTTCAATAAATTATATTCAATGCATTAAAGCTATAATGCATTGATCCACTAACAAGAGAATGAAAAGGAGATCTCACTAGGGGACCAGTGAAAAATGAATGAAAGTCCAAGGCTGGAGGATCAAGAAATGAGTTTTGTGGTATTGTTCTTTTAAGGTTAATTACAATGGCATTGAAGCGTATTCTCTTTCCTCTTTTCTTCATTACTTCCTTCCTTCCTTCCTTCCTTCCTTCCTTCCTTCCTTCCTTCCTTCCATCCTTCCTTCCTTCCTCCCTCCCTCCCTCCCTCTCTCTCCCCCTCTCTCTCTCTTTCCTTCCTTCCTTCCTTCCTTCCTTCCTTCCTTCCTTCCTTCCTTCCTTCCTTCCTTCCTTCCTTCCTTTCTTTNTCCTTCCTTCCTTCCTTCCTTCCTTCCTTCCTTCCTTCCTTCCTTCCTTCCTTCCTTCCTTCCTTCCTTTCTTTCTTTCTTTCTTTTTCTCTCTCTCTCTCTCTCTTTCTTTCTTTCTTTCTTGAGACAGAGTCACAAGGCTGGAGGGCAGTGGCGCAATTTCGGTTCATTGCAACCTCCGCCTCCTGTGTTCAAGCAATTCCGCTGCTTCAGCCACCCGATTAACTGGGACTACAGATGTGTACCACTAGGACCAGCTAATTTTTGCATTTTTAGTAGAGATGAGGTTTCACCATGTTGAACATGTTCATCTAGATTTAAAAAATGATCTAATTACAGTACAGTCCACATGTGCAAAATCAGAAAACTATGAAAACTACAAAGCAGTTGTATTTGTTCTTAGCTACATTATGTCATTCAAACTGTAATTTCCATATGTTAGCTATGATGCTGTCACTCCAAACGTGATGAAAGTTAAAAAGCTTTTAAAAGAAGTTACGGATATTCCCAAACATCTGGATATTTGTCATCATGGAAGCAAAACATCCATATATTTTCATCAAGAAACTTTCAGATTAGGCAGCAATATACAGGGACTATCTAAAGGAGTTTCCCTTGTAATTTGTCTCTAGTGGTTGCAATAGTTTCAGTCTGGCATAATCCTAAAATTTTGTTTGTTTTGTTGTTGAATATGAAGGTGTCATGTGCTGTGAATATGTGCCATAAAGTTTTCCATAAACTTGGGATTAGTTGATATTGCTCTATCTTACTGCTGCCTGTGGCAAAGGGTGTGCATCTCACGATGGTGTCCATAGAGAAAAAAAATGAAGCTACCTACTAGCAAAAACAAAGATAACTACTGTGCAGGATCTCTGTAAACATCAGGCTTACAGCGTCTGATTCCACATTAGTTGAAACAAATACGTTTCTCTAAGGACTCAGGTAAAGATGAACGAGTTCATAAATTCAATAGTTTTGAATTTTTTTCTCATCATAAAGCTAAAATGTGATATTTTTTCTCATCATATAGCTAAAATGTGATATTTTTCTTCTAAGATTTCACTTTTTTTCCATTCTCATTTACTAAAGATCTTTAAAAATGCAATTCTTAGTAACATCCTGCACACTTCAGCACAGATAATTAAATTTTGAGCAAATATATTTGATTGTTGGATCCATATGGAGACCTATCTATGCCATTCCTGGGCTCATTTTCCCTCAGTTTCATTCCCTGCTTTCTTCTGGCAAGCTCTGTGTCACAGAGGACTGAATCCTACATATTTAATTACTAGCTTCCTGAGTCAGCTGGCTTTTCTTGTGTTTGCCCAATAGAAGTTACTGACAGGAAACTGGAGGATGGAAGTAAAGGAGAGGCCAGGGTGTTTATTTTTGTGCATTTCTCCCTCAGGAAGCATCTCCAGCAGCTTTATCTCCTCTGTGATTCCAGCTCCTGTTAGGAATAAAAAAGTTTGCCACTATCTCAACTGCTATTGAGTCACTCCAGCTGCCAAACTACAGTAAAATCTTTTGCGGCCTAAGACTAGGGATGGAGGCATGTTGTTATTGCTCATCTTCGGGTTGCCTCACCAAACTTAGGATTAATAGTTCTTCCATCATTAATTTGCTACATCAAATTCTCTCAGTTTTAAATGGTTTTTATTTCTCTGGCGGGACCCAGACTGCAACACCAATTATCATCACCTCCCTAGTTGTTAAATAGAGAATATACCATTTCTAAACAAGTAACTCTAAAATATTCCAAATAGTTACTAGCTTTTGTAATTAAAATTCATTTTTGTACTTGTATCAACTTAATAAGATGAAAATGGGAAAATGAAGTTTTAAAATGTGAGCACATGGCCTCGAGCTACAATCATGGCCCCATTAAATAATTGTGCTCCCTTGATTTAGCTACAAACCAATGTATTGAAAGTTCAACTGCATATGTTACTGTGCATATACTTATAAACTAGAATAAGCCTGTTTTGTGTAATATGGGAGGCACTTTCTCCCACATCCTCGGGGATAAATGTCATACAATGGCCTAATGAAATCCAAGCAGGCACTTTTTTTTTTTTCTGGAATTCTGTACAAACCAAGAGAAAGACAGATTTAACTGCCAAATTCTCAGAAAGGAAGAAGTTGGAGTGATGAAGGCACTGCATGCAGGAATTCCGAGCCCATATTCTTGAGTCTCTTCTGAATCTCCTTGAATGGGCGTGAATAAGGATGCATCTTACTGGCCCATTCTACTTAAATCTGTGTAATTGTGCCACTTTAACATTTTCAGTCTTCCAATCCTTTGGATTATTGACCTAACAACTAACCATTTGATTCTTTTATTTATGTAGAAAAGTTATTGTTTTTTTGAAATTGTGAAAATATTCAGCAGAGGATTCCCAGCTAAATCAAAACAGAGAATAAACCAGGAGACAGCTTATAACTATAATATGATTTGGTTAATTTATTAAACTTCTGTCTCTCTGAACTATGAGTTCCATGAATATCTGCTTTAAGGAAAATACAAACATGAACAATTCAACTATGGCAGCAGGCTTGCTAAAAATCAACTTACTAACACATTTACCAAAAACCCTTCTAAATTAGCCATGAAATTACTCATAACTAACATTTAAAATTTTAGAAAACATGGATTTTTATTTCTCTAACTTGATTGACACATTTCTGAGAAGATAGAGTATGTATCTTTAGCTCCATCATACAGATAGGAACTGAGGCTCAGAGAGGTTTGGTAACTGCGTCTATTAACACCTATTAGTTTTTCTACAGCCTTAGTTATATTTAGTATTTTGGCTGTAGGACTATTCTCAAATTCTCTGTAGCCCTAATTCAACCACACATTTTTGCATTATTAGTAAGCCTTTACTTACAGGTAATGAGCTACACATAGGAAACGCTAAAGCCTGATTTTAAGCCAGATTTTCAGAGCTCCAGACTTTGAGTTTCTCGTACTCCACTGTATAGTATTCTTGAATTTGGCCTTCATGTAAACATACCTTGACCTAGGAAACTGTGAAACTGAGGAACTCCACTAAAATCTTCTTACCCAAATAGGTTAATGGCTGCAGAAGAATTCACAGAGCTGACTTAATACACTTTGCCCTTCAATGCTTGCTTCACACTGTGATGTCCTTCCTCTTCTTGAGCCTTTTCTGAACATTTTTCTAGTATTGAAACTTAGTTGCCTCGGATGCTAATATAGTCCACCTTGGAAACACTTTGATTGCTACAAAGTGCATTCTTATCTTGAGTCAAATTCTGTCTTTCTAACTGCAATTTATTTGTCCTAACTCCACCTTTTGGGCCTAAATAAAACAAAGATTATCTCTGTTTCACTTTTAAAAAATACTTGCAGAAAACTATCAGTCATTAAATGGCTTATTCTCTGAGCAAAATATTACCAGTCCCTTCACCTAGTACTAGTAGGGAAAAGTTTTCAGTTCCTTCTCTACCTCGGATGGCTTCCTCTGTATAGGCTTTACTGAATCTACTTATCTACTATTTTAAGGTTTTCAGGTCTAAGCACAATATTTCTTGTATGTTTACATTGAAAAAAAAAAAAAGAGCAAAGCCTTTTCTGGACACACTGGTATCTCTGTTTCTGTTTTCTGTCATCTCATCTCTCTTGTGTCATGCCTCACTCACACAGAGCTCATGGCAAGCACAGGTTCCTGTTGGTTCCCTCACACCCTGCTGTAAAGTCATGTTTTCTCTGGACTCTTCTACTAGCATGTTGATTTTAAACTTAAATCAGTTTTCATTTATTAAAATTCATCTTGTTTAGCAACATCATAGAGCACGCATTTTGAAGTCAGATTTGGTATGGAAGCGGCTGCTCAACATTTAACAAAATCTATTTTCTCTTCTTCCTGGACACACATATAGGTCACATGTATGTTTCCTAGAGCTGCTGTACAAAGAAGCGTATATTGGGTGGTTTGAAACAGAAATTTATTCTGTCACAGTGCTGGGGGTTAGAAGTCTGAAATCAAGGCATTGGCAGGTTTGGTTCATTCCGAGAGCTATGAGGGATAAGTTCCTCCATGCCTCTCTCCTAGCTTCTAGTGGTTGTCAGCAGTCTTTGGCATTTCTTACCTTGCAGGTGCTTCTCTCCAGTCTCTGCCTTCATGATCATGTGGTGTTCTATTTGTTTACATGGCCATCTTCTTCTAAGGATACCAGTCACACTAGACTAGGTACTAACCTTACTCCTCTCGTATGGTCTTATCCTAACTTAACTATAAAAATAACATCTGCAATAACCTTATGTCGAAGTAAGGTCACATTTTAAAATGTTGGAGGTTAGGATTTCAACACATCTTTTTGCAAGGCACAATTTAGTTTTTATTTATGTATTTAGCTTTTCTTCAACTTTTATTTAAGTTCTGGGGTACATGTGTTAGATATGCAGGCTTTCACATGAGTAAACATGTGCCATGGTGGTTTGCTGCACAGAGCAACTCATTACCTAGGCATTGCTTCCAGCAACCATTAGCTGTTTATCCTGGTGCTCTCCCTCCCCTAAGTGTTCATACCATTCAGCAACCACTTGTGAGTAAGAACATGCAATTTTTGGTTTTCTCTTTCTGTGTTAGTTTGCTGAGGATAAAGGTTTTCAGCTCCATTCATGTCCCTTCAAAGGACATGATCTAGCTCCTTTTTATGGCTGCATAGTATTCCATGGTGTAGATATACCACATTTTCTTTATCCGGTGTATCATTGATGAACATTTGGGTTGATTCCATACCTTTGCTACTGTGAATAATGCTGCAATGAACATACACATACATGTGTGTTTATAATAGAATGATTTACATTCCCTTGGGTATACACACCCCCCAGTAATGGGATTGCTGGGTCTAATGGTATTTCTGCTTCTAGATCTTTCAGGAATCACCACACTGTCTTCCATAATGGTTGAACTAATTTATATTCCCACCAACAGTGTAAGTGCATTTCTTTTTCTCTACAGCCTCTCCAACATCTGTTGTTTCTTGACTTTTTAGTAATAGCCATTCTGACTGGTATGTGGTGATGGTATCTCATTGTGATTTTGATTTGCATTTCTCTGATGATCAGTGGTGTAGAGATTTTTTTCATATTTGTTGGCCACATAAATGTCTTCTTTTAAGAAGTGTCTGTTCATGTCTTATGCCCAATTTTTAATGTTTTTTTTTCTTGTAAATTTGTTTAAGTTCCTTGTAGACTCTGGATATTACAACTTTGTCAGATGACAGATTGCAATATTTTTTCCCATTTTCTAGATTATCTGTTCACTCTGACGATAGTTTCTCTTACTGTGCAGAAGCTTTTTAGCTTAATTAGATCCCATTTGTCAATTTTTCTTTTTGTTGCAATTGCTTTTGGCATTTTCATCATGAAATCTTTGCGTGCAATGAACAATTTAACTCATAATGCCATACTACCAAAACTTTCCTGCAGTTACATGTAATTATATAAATTACATTACTGAGTTCTAGCTAGTGTAATGTGAGTGGATGTAGCACTTCCACACTTGATTCATAAAAATATCCCATGTTCTTTTTTCCTTTTTGTTGGCTAGATGCAACAATGCGAATAGAGAGCCACAAGATGGAAAGGATCTGTGTCTCTGACTTGCCATGCTGGGGAGGACCACCTCTTAGAGATCAATACTTGTCTTAGTTCAATGAGCTGAAAATAGATGTATTTTATATTGAGCCATTATGTTTAAAAAAAAAAGCATAGTAGACTTTTCAACCCCTAACTAAATACCTGGATTGACTTTGGTTATCATTCAGCCAGTTATACTGGGTCCTTATTAGATATCAGGACCATGGTTCTGTACAATGAAAATAAAGATCCCTTTCCTCAGGTAGCCTATGTTCTTCTGAGGATGAATGCTAAACATATAAGCAAATGTATGAATATAGAATGTCCATAGAGAGATAGACTAAAAAAAAAAATCAGGAATTACACAAATTAGGAGGGAGGCTCTTATTAGGTTCAGTAGTCAGGAAGGCCTCTCAGATATGGAAGGGAGTTGGATCTGAGACAAATAATGAGCAAAAGCTACCCTTGTGAAGGTTGCTCTAGGGATGGGTTTTAGAAGTTCAATGAATTAAACCAAAACTAGTATGATTAAAGCAAATGATAAAATATCTGGAGCACAGGAAGTAAGAAAGAGGAGAAATATGAGATGAAGTCAAAATTTAGGTAGTATGTACGTTATATAGGCTTATAGCTCATTACAAGATTTTGGCTCTATTCTAAGAGATTGCAAACCAATTGGAGCATTTTATGATCTGATTTTTATTTTTAAAAGATTACTCTGATAACCATGTCTTTACTGGATAATAGGAAAAACATGGAAGCATTTACTAGGCATTTGAAGTAATCTAGGTGAGAAATGATGGTAACTTAGACAAGGATGGCTACAGAGGACACAGTGAAAAGTAGTTAGGTTGTCTTACAGCAAATAAATATGTACCTGGAATAATGATGATAATAGCAATTGCAAAAATTATAACAATAATAATAATACCTCACAATGAATTTAGCCTTTAGAATCTGGTTTTTATTCTTCAGCTTTCCTTTTCAATTTCATGCACTATAAATGTTTGAATCTTATATCATTAATATCCTTTCCTGGGTCATTAATAAAGTTGTCAACTTCTAATTCAAGAGTGAAGACTTTTATTTCCTATCCATTGATAGTCATTATAATGATGTTAAATGAATGAAAATGATATAATCCTACAACAATAAGCATAATAGAAAGTGAGACATCAACAGGGGCTTAAAATATCTCTGAAAGATGATAAACAGACGAGTTGGTGGAACCCAGAGAGTTTGCATCCAAAGAGGGAACTAGGCTGCCCCTGGCAATAAGGCAAATGACCTCAAGTGATTGGAGTGAGAATTGGGTCCAAAAAAGAAAGAATAATTAAGTTGCTATGTGTGTGATAATTCTTCATCTCTAATCCAGAAGCCAGGTATTAGCTACCAAAGCCAATATATACAACAAAATAAACAGCCAAAGGAAAATCAATCTCTGAATAAATTTAGCTGCCTAGTGAGATATGGGGAAACTAGTATATTTAGCTGCCTAGTGAGAAATGGGGCAACTAGTATATTCTAGCATTTAGAAAATTTCAGGCACAGTGACTGACACTCAGCCCTATTTCCTGCTTGGCAAAAACTGCCTGTCATTGAAACCCATTTAAAAGCAGAGTGGTATCAATCAACTATTTTATTGTATCATTTTGAAACATGAAAGAAAACAAAGGTAATGCAAGAAGTAGAAGGGCAATTTATTCTTAGAAAGATTTATATGTGTGTGTGTGTATGTGTGTGTGTGTGTGTGTTTGTGTGTGTATATACACATTGTATATACATATATATAATTCATAAAATAAAAGAATCGCATTACTCACCAAATGAAGATTCAAAGGAAATAAAATAATTATTTGACATTTAAAATACTCTTGACAAAGTTACTAATGGAAAAATTATTAGAAGATGAAGTCAAAGGAATTCTCAAAATATATGTTAAAACACATAATCATAGAAAAAAAGATGCAATTACAAGGTATCCATTTAAGACACTCAGCATTGAATTAGTGTTCTGAGAAGGGAGCACACACAAGATGGAGATAAAATTATTATTTTTTAATACAAGAATATTTCCGGAGCTATTGTAGATATGCTGAAACTGAAAGAGCATGACAAATATTGAACAAAATGAGTAATACTTGAAAATAGTGAACGAAAATTGAATACTTTAAAATATTGAGCAAATATTGAACAAAATGAATAATACTGTTAAAATGCTTTCTAGATGTATCATTGTAAAATCTTAGAAAACAGGAGTGTTCCATTTATCTAGTGCTGCGTGACAGACCTCTTCAAAGTTTAGAGGCTTCATCAATATGTGAATTCAGTAATATGTGAAACAGCTTGATGTAGCCATTCCATAATGTATACATGTATCAAAACATCATGTGTGCATCATGTTGTGCAATAATGGATACAATTTTTGTTTGTCAATGTAAAAACTAAATTTTAAAAATCACGGCTTCAAACAACAGCAACATTAATTTTACTCCCAAATCTGCAGGTGGGGCAAAGCTCAGCTCATCTCTGTTCTACTTCATGTCAGCTCTGGCAGCGCAAAGGCTGGGGTTAAAGTCCTTGGAAAGCTCACTCGCTTGCATGCCTGGGCACTGGGAGAACTAAAAAACATCTGGGTTGAACACTTGGGTTTCTTTAGCCATCTCTGTATCTGTGTGTGGTCTCTCCATGTGATCCTTCCAGCATAGTGGCTTCAGGATAGACATCTTACATGTTGGCTCAGGCCTCCTAAGGTACATTTCCAGAGAGATGTGCCTTAAAGAGAAAGAGAGAGAGATGCAGAAACTCCACCACTTTCCTTTTCTAATAAACATTTTTTCTTAGAATTAAGATTAACAGAAAAGTTAGAAAGATAGCACAGCATCCCTAAGTACCCTGCATTCACTTCCTTCATTCTTAACATCTTCATCTATTATATTTGTCATACATCCTCAACAAATATTGATATGTTATTATTAAAGAAACATCATTTATTGAGATTGTATTCCTTTTTCCCGAACGTCTTTTGAGGATTACTGGTAGCGTTTTGCAGAATGTCCTTCACTTTGAGTTTATCTGATATTTTTCTCATGGTAAGATGAGGGTATGTTTGTGTAGAGAGGAAGACCACAGAGGTGATGTGCCGTTCCCAATATCGTATAGCAGGAGAACTTATCTTCTCACTGATGATGTTAACCTCGTTCACCTAGCCAAAGTATTGTTTTCCAGATTTCTCTATTGTAAAGCTAATTTATTTATTGTAAAGTAATTTATTTATTTATTGTAAAGCTTCCTTGAGGGCACAGTATCTATCTACATTATTTGGCATTCTCTAAGGAAGATTCCTGCCTTCTCTCTCATTTAATTTTCAGTCATAGTAGTATAGACTCCAGATATTTATTTTATGCTTTGGGCTGTAATTCAATATCTTATTCATTTTGTTGCTCACATTGTTTCAGCTTTGATCATTAAGCATTTTTCTTTACAGCTAAAATAGATTCCTTTGAATTACCCCCATTGTTTTGTCCTTTGAGCAATACCCTAAATTCTAGCATATCAAGATACTCCAGGTTCATCTTGTATAGTTTCTCTCCCAGGTCTAGAACCAGGCTTTCTCAAAAGAGCCCTCCTTACTTTTATTGGAGAATGGAGTTAGAAACTAATACCTGAACACTGGAGTACTCATTGCTTTTAGGCTTTCTCAGGAAATGTAGCAAGGAAATATACTTATGCATACCAATAGTGTATTTTATATATATATATATGTATATGTATATATATATGCACACACGTATATATAACTGTGCTTTCATAAATCAATATTTATATTAAGCTAGACACGGGTCCCTACTAATATCTCTGACTCTAGTCTAGTACCTCACTCTCCATTCCAGCCTTTTCTCCTTGCTTCTCTGTAACTAGTCACTCCAACAGAGAAAAACCAGACTTCCACCACCTACCATCTATTTACTTGTTGTTCAATTCTAGTATATATGTGCACAATTTCAAAATTGTTAGCCTGTAATTCCATGACAAACAACTTTAGCAACTAGAATCCAATGCTTATGTATAGTTTCCTGGTCTTTATTCTTCCATTTTTTCAGTAATTTCCAAGGTTATTTAGCTGAACACTTTTTTCTCCACCCTTTTCAGTGAGATTATATCATATATTTATAATGCAGTTAAATTATTTTGTCACAGCCTGCATTCTATCCTGGGATCCCCTGTCTTCCTGGCTGATTTTTTTTTAAATTCATCTATGAAGTTTTATTCTTATGGTGTTAAGTCAGATTTTAAGAAAAGGAGAGGTCAAACAGTACCATTTAGAATCACATCTTAGCCCTAAAAACATCTTCCATCTTTCACCTCATCTTGGTCAACCTTCTCCCTTCCCAAAGGTCCTAGTGCCATTGATAGATTTTTCATCTCTATAGTTTTTCCTTTTACAGAATATCATTTCAATGAAATCATATTGTACGCAGACTCACAGGAATGATTTTTTTTTCACTTGGAAATATGCACTTAAGATTCATCCATGTTGTTGTATGAGTTAATTAATAGCTTATTTCATTTGATCATAAAATAACATTCAAAAGTATGACTGTACTTTTTATACATTCTCCTGCTGAAAGACATTTGAGCTATTTCTGTTTTGTGACATCTATCACTTTTTAAACCTATCCTTGAAAGTCACACAGCATCACTTATGCTACATTAAATTCATTAGGAGCAAGTCACAAACATCAGCCCATATTCAAGTGGAGGGAAATTAAACCCAACCTTTGTAGGATGAGTATCGAAGTGTTTGTGGTCATGTCTTAAGATCACCTCAAAAGGATAAAGAAAAATATTCTGATTGTTTTCAAGGATTCTTCAAGTCTCCAAACTCAGTTCATGAGTGTTGGAATAGTTTTCTATTGCTGTGTAACAAATTATCATAAACTCAGCCTTTTAAAACACTATTCATTTATTATCTCACAGTTCTGTGGGTGAGAAGTCTTAAACAAGCTATGTTCTTTGCTGAAGATATCGCAAGGCTAAAATTAAGGGGTCGTAGAACTAAGTTCTTGTTTGGAGGCCATAGGGGAGAATCCCTTTCCAAGCTCATTCAAGTTTTTTGTTTGTTTGTTATGTTATCCCTGGTTTAAAGAATATTCATTAAAGATATAAAAAGTAAGATAGTTCTGTAACTTCATTAAGAAGAGGTGAGGATGAAGAAGATTTTTATGTAAGTTAAATCTCTACAGCCACAGCCTAATAAGCAATAAATAATGTCTAAAGTTAAACCTTCAAGAAGTGATACTATGAACAATCATTTAGGCAATTAATTTAAGCACTGAAATCACAGGTTATTGCCTCTAGGGAGTGTGTTTGAGTGGGAAGAGATGGGGTAAGAACTATTGCTTTTAAGCACAAACTACTTTGTACTATGAGAATATAAATATTTCCGTATTACTTTGATGACAATTTCAAAGAATAAACTACTGAATAAAACAAAATCGTAGATAGATCCTCCATTTACTAGATTGACTGACTTGTTAATGATGTTTTTTGATTACTATCATTATTAAAATCTATATAATTATTACAAAGAATATAATATTTCCTATTATTTATGTGAAAAATATATTTATAAGGCCATAGACAGAGTTTTTAAAAATCCAATTAGAGATTGTATGTAACCATATTGATAGAGTTTTTTTGAGTGACCAGATTTTACCTTATTTTTTTAAAGACTAATAGGCAATGATCTGTCCTTAGTAAATCTATGCAGTTTTCTCTTCCAAGAACTAAATAACCATTCCTTCAACACAACTTTGTAGAAAGAAAATTGATGTTTATTTCAATTTTATAGTGAAAATTTCTATTTGTCCATCATTAAGATTTATGGTGATTGTCCTGTCCTGCATTTTCTTTATATTTTCTTGGCCATGGTTCAGCTATCTCATATGTGAATCTCCTTGAGACCACAGTAATTTACCATGCACCATTTGTTCTGGTTAGAGATTACCTTTTAGCCCAATAGCCTGCACTTTTTAATATTTTTATCTTTAAGGACTTCCATTCTATCTTACTAACACTTATTTTCTATTTTCTAATTAAAATACCATTTTTCTTTACAAAAGAAGTGAAATCGAAATGAGACAAGTAGTTTCATTTTTTTTTCTTTGGTATTTGTTATTATGATTTGCTGTAGGCAATAAATCAACATTTTATTTGTTGCACATCCAAGCATATAAAACATGAATTCCACAAAAGTTTTTTATTGAGTTATAGGATACCAGTTGATTTGAAATCAAAAGAAAATGCCTGTATGTTTTCTGAGCATTACATTATTTTCATAAAATTACAAGCAATGTGTTACTATCCATTGGAGAGTATTTTATTAAAAACTATTAATAATAAAATCAGTACATCATCAAATTAACAATTTTTATGGGTACTATTAATTTGGTTAACACTCAGATTGTTCTTTCTATGACCATATGATTATGAGAAATCAAAACATAATAAATGTACACATGGGAATTAGAAAACCGGTTCAAATTAACCTATTACAGTTTTGTTTTTACAAGTGTTTTCACTATTTAAAGAAATATAATATGTCACATATTTTGAGCAAGCTCAAATGATAATCTTAAAATGGAAAAATGAAAAAGCATTCTCTCTTAAGATTATCAGTCTAAACAGTCCCTAAGTATAGCAACCAGAAATTTCCTATTTGACTTGAACTGGTAGTATTTATAACCATAATTATAATAAAACTAACATATATGGCATGCTTACTAGTTATCAGACACTATACTAAGTGCTTTATAGATGCATGTTTCCTTTAATTCTCTCAACACTCTACCAATATGTGTTATTCCCTTTTAAACATAGCAGAAAAGTTGGGTCTGATGTTGTGCCTTGCAGGATAAAAGTTTGAGCAAAAGTTAGGCTCAGCAGAGGCTGAATTTGAATTAAGAAATTTAAATTCAGTTCTTTACTTCATAAATTTTCCTGTGAATAAAGAAATACAGTAACAGAGAAGAAAGATAAACCCCTGAAATAGGTTCATACAAAAAAAGGGGAAGGAGGGGAAATAGGAAGCCTCCAAAGCTCTAGATAAAGAAAAGAGACGCCTGTTAGTGTTCATCAGCTGAAAGTACAAATGCCCTAAGTTGAGAAAATATTTCTGTCCTTTTAATTGATATTATTTAACATCATGAAAGGAGAATGAGGAGAAATTTAGAAAGAGAAATTCAAAGTTATACTCTTTGAAAGAGTTAGAGATTAGAGACAAGACAGCAATGACAGTGATGAAAATGGTTGACAAGAAAGGGTTAGGGGAAACAATAGAGACATGTGGGATTGGAAGAGAAAACTTTACCATACACAGATGGTTCTGAATTGTTAGACATATAGGCTATCTTAGACACTGGATGAAATAATGAGGAACTCCTTCTGGTGTGGGAGTGGAGGGGGCATGTTTAATTTGGAGCTTAAAATCTATCAAAACCATACACAATGCAGAAAAGAAGTTGAAATAATGAAAACCATGTAACCGTGTTCTAAGATTTAATCATAAATTGTATCCTGACCCTCCAACAAAGGTACACACACACAGATGCTTCTAGACCTCCCTTGTTTCTCTGTGTAATAGCACCACCATGTACCCCATTACCTCATGTATAAGCCTAGGAGTCATTTCATATCCTCACTTTTCTATTCTACCCACATCTGTGCAACCAACAAGCTCTTTCAATTTAACCTTCTAAACATCTCTATTCTCCTGCTCCTGGACAACTATAATAGCCTCAATGCAACTCACCCTGCCCATCATCTTGCCGCTCCTACAACTCTCCAACCCATTCTCTGCACTGCCTCTCGGGTGATATTTTTAAAGCACACACATCCACTTACACTTTTGTAATCACAGAGTGATTACAAAATGTCTATGTTCACAGATTTGCAAGAATTACTTATATCCATGGGAGCTGTCATTTGAAATGATACGCTCTTCAAACATCATTTGCTGCCTCAATGCATACCACCAGCACCCCCTGCCCCCAGCAAAATTATGCTAACTTTATAGTTGCTTAAACATATCTTGCTCCATCTTATCTTTAAACTGGCTGTTCCAGTTGCTTAGGATATTCTTTCTAACCTCTCCATGGAATAGTCCACTTGAAGACCTCCAGAAAGTTATAATCACTTGTCCAGTCTTAAAACTTTGATTTAAAGGTAGGCTTATGTGCTTGCTCTCTATGCTCTCTCCAAGTGCTCTGGACATATCTTCGCTCTTGCAGTTGTACCGGGCTATCATTTGTTTTCTAGTATGTGTCCTTTTCCTACTTACACCTTAATCTCCTTAAAAGTAGGACTAGCTCTTTAAATTTTATAATTCCTATGTCTAGTATAGTGCCTGGGACACAATAATAATTTTATAAATAGTTGTGAATGATAGATGAATAAAAGTCCTTTATCTTTAATTAAAATTTCATTCCTCTAGTTATGACCTCCATCTATAACTCTAAGCACATGATAGTTTCTGTGTGTGCATATATTGAGGACTGTTGGAATGTTTTCAAATTTATTTGAAAATATTTATAATCAAAATGATTGAATTTACTTTCATCCAGAATCTAAAATAAAACAGGATTTGTGAAATATTTTTTTTTACCTTTCTTCTTACAATCACATAAAAGTCTACAGAGAAATATAAACAGAATCTGTACTTGATGTTAATGCTATCAGAATAGAGTCAAGAGGCAGTGCTGAAGGATGATTCTTCGTATTACAGGCGCCTTTTCTAAAGTTAAAGTATTTAGGGCTTCAAATAACCCATCTCTTCATGCTGCCTACAACAATGTTTTAATATTGGAGGAAATGCTCCCAGTACACCACCTCGTTAATTTTTAAACAGAGGAAATTTTCTTTCAATACTTTATAACGAATCGGTATCAGCTGATCTGTTAAGTTGATCATCATGTGAATAGTATGAGAACACGTAGCCTAAAATAGTGTTCAATTCAACTACTGCTGACTGCACACTTATAAAGCACTCAGTTTTTTAAAAAGAAAAGTATATGACACATCCATACTCTGGGTACTTCTTTTGCAACTTAGAAAATTGTAGCATAATACTAAATACATGAAGTAAATGAGACGAGGACGTCAGGCAAAATAGTTTAATTTTGGATATATTATGTTCAAGTTTTCATATGTTAGATGCTCCCTATCACCATGACTGTGTTTTGTGTCAGACACAAAAGACAGTGGAATTCTTGGTGGCCCAAGGGTGAAGATGGGTAGAGTGAGTGAGAATGCTGCACTTCTCAGAGGAGCAGGGACCTCTCTTCTGCCTGGATAAATCTAGTTATAAATTTCCTTTAATTTTAATATAACTGGTAGAGCTGATTGGAGTGGGGAGGTGAAGGGAGCAGATGTTATGGTGGGATGGATGTGGAAGAGGGAAAAAATAATCCCTAAAAGCAGAAGATAAGTGGTTTCTAAAAATCTATTGTTATTAAAATGGCTGTTTGAAAGTTTTCCTGTTCCTAGTCTTCTGAAAGAAAACATAGGAAAGAACATGAGGTTAGAGTTTAAAATGTGCATCCACATGAGCAATGCCTCTAAAGATATTTGTGTTACTAAGCTATAAATCATAAGAATTTTCTGTGCACTGAATAAAAGGTGGAGTTTCCAAGGCAGGTTTGGAAGAGATTTCTAGAAAAAGCAAGGGACCTATCTTTAAGAAAATGGGTAAACAGTCAAAAACTTATTCTACACATCATTCATAATCTAAAAATTTCAAAACACTGAAAGAATATTTGTCTGAGGGAGTCTAAATATAGAAACTAAACTCAATTATTAATTTAATTTGTATTTTTTAGTAAGATGGTCTAGCCATAATAAATTTACAATCCTTCTGTACATAACATTCATTGATTTAGAAATGCTTCTATAACTATTTAAAGATGTTTCTAGTACAAAATAATTACAACATAATAAATGAAAATATGGCACTTTTGAATATAAATTTTGTATGTCAGAAAAACATTTATTTTTGAATCATTTCACCTAAAACAAAATGAAGTTGTGACTTTTAAAAATTAAATATGATCAACCAGAAAAGCTTAATTCCACTTCATTCATGGATTTCTTATCTCATATTCCTTAACCAAATGTAATAAGAATTAATTTGCCATTTTGTCACTAAATCTAGGTGGCACTACCGGTTAATGTACTAAGTGAGAAGTATTGTTATTATTATTAACAATACACTTGAAAAATAAAGTACTATAAATATAACAAAGTACTTACTGGGTGTATGCTAAAGCTGGCACTGCAGGTCAGTTGACCACCCTAACTTTGTGGATTCAGATTGGGAGCCCCAGTACCAGAACACTGTGGTCATCTCCCAACTGCACACACAATGAAGACAGCTGGCATGCATATGGAGTTTTCTGTTTCTAAGGAAAGTTTGATAGCGTATTCTGGAACAACCGTAATTCCTTGATGCTCACCAACTTCTGTCCAGATTTGAAAAAGACCCCCATATACTTTAAATATTATATCCTGATACGTACATCTATGCAATGAAAACCCACTCTGAGCTTCCTCATCATCTCCTTTCAAGTAGATTGCCTTTTATCAGAAATCACATGGAATGCATGGAATGTCTTTGCAAAAACATATCCCACAAACTTCACAGACAGGAAGAAGCTAATGTGAAACCTGCTATTTAATTCTGGTGGCTTAAATTAGCCATTTATTCACTAAGCATTTCCTCTTTCAGTCCAGACAAATAGTGAAACTGTATTTGCCAACTTCCCTTGCTATTAAGTGTGGCCATGTGACTGAGTTTTGGCCAGTGGAGTATACACAGACATGGTATATATCCTGTAAAGCCTCCCTTTTATCATGTACTCTCTTTCTTCTCACATCTGACAGCTGGATGCTGATGGCCAGCACTCTTTTGGAGTCTCATGTTAATTTCTGTTGAAAAAAATAATAAAAACTAGTCTACAGTATTTAATTTAGTTGACAGATAAGGGCTATGAAGAGACTAAGGCTTATTATGGTCAAGTGTCCTGCACAATTAAACTAGAAGCTTCCAATTTTGTATAATAGTGAATTTCATTGGCCTATAATTATTCCTATTTTACAGCCAGGAAAAACTGACAAGGTTACAGATGCACCTTTCACCTTTTCTGATGATTAACATTAATGGCTTCTTCAGACTATGTGTATGTTCAAGACCATGTGCTTCACTTCTTGTGTACTTCCATGGGATTTGATGAGATTCGTTTATTCAACATTTTTTTAAAATACCCATTATGTACCTATATTGTTCTAGGTCCTTGGGAACCACAGTGAAAAAATACAGGCAAAGAATCTTGCCTCATAGAGTAAGTTTCTATGCTGTAAATATCTGATGTAGAGAGAATGGATTAATTATAGTGCAATTCATTAAGCAAACATTTTTAAGCCACTGGTAATCTTGCATTTCTGTAGCACATTCAGCAAGGACCTACGATGTTTAAAATAAACACTAGAAGCTGTGAAAATATAAAATGCCAAGCTTATCCTCAAGAATGGTCACTATGGACAGATAAGCCAGAGATGCACATAATTTCTATCAGACATCTTTAAGTACCACTTTACATCCTCTCAGCATGACCTCTTGCTGAGACCTTTGTTCACCTTTGATTGCCATGAAGTCAGCCAGCTTTGAATGCGCTCACTAACCCCTTATGGACAGAACCTGATAGTGCTTGGGTCCTGTCCTCACTGCTCCCTTTCACCTCCCACCCCTGAGCTTTCCTGCTAGTGCTAAGGTTCAAGCTGCAGAGAGAATGACTCAAACACAAATGAGAAGAAAGGGGGCATTGGCATGTCATAGAACAAACTTTTGACCAATGGAAGACAGGAGCTAGCATATAATTATTTCTCTGTTCTACATTCTGGACAGAAAGTCCTGACACGCAGCCATTTACATGGCTTGTACTTGGTAACAAGCAGTACCCATGTCAGGAATTCACTCTCTTGAGTTTAATTTCTTCTCTTTCCCTATGTCTTTCTCCTTTTTCTCCTTACTTCTGCTTCTTTATGATTATCCTCTCTAGTTAACTATTAGCATACACAATTTTGCCCCAGTCTCTGTTTTCTAGGAACACTTATTAAACATGGCAAAATGTGGCAGTGATAACAAGAGATTTGTGAATGATGTGATATGAGCATATACAAAAACAGATTTGTTTCTTGGTGTGGCTTCTACGTACGTCACGAAAGTCAAGGAGAGGGTGGGTGTTTAGGGTTTATCTTAAAATATAAATATATTCCTGACAGATGTAGATGGATACAACTAGCTTTCAAGTTTGAATAATGTTGCAAATGTGAGTATGAAAGTAATTAATTGTGGCATGTGTCCACGAACAGTAAATGGGGAGAAGATTCTTTAGAAGAAAGTGGAAGTTAAGGCTGACATTGAAGACGGTGGATGCTATAGACACACAATGCTAACAGTAATACACACTTCTTTCAGATTACCATGTTTGTTGCTAAGTCAATAGGAAGCCAGAGCCTCATGAAGGGGACAGAGAATGAGACTGAGCCATGGCTGAGAAGCATCTTTTCAAATTGTATCCTGCATAAAAATTTTCTGTAGAGAATTCTGGATCCTCTCCTTTGAGATTGTGATTCAGGAGGTCTGGAGAGGGGCCTGGGTTCTTCATTTCTACTAAATTTCTAGACGCTGCTATGCTATGTCTGTGAGGCGACCACATTTGAGGGGGCGAGAGGGGAGCCAAGGGAGCCTGTCCTTTCTACGTATCAATCCTAGAGGCGGCTTGGACCTCTGTGTTTTTAAAATTTGAATATTCCCTCTTTAGGCATCCTTTTAGTGCTTTCTGAGTACATGTGCATTTTCCATGAGTTAAGACATTTATTTAAAGCAATTTACAAAGCATCTGACTTGTGCACAGCTCTATGGTTGATGCTGACAGAAAAAAGGTTGCCAGCTAAGCCTGAGATTAACTTTTCTAATTATCTCAACACTAACCCACATTCTACAGAGAAGATTGGGTTTCTGCTGCAATAGGACACAGAAAAGAAAATTTAAATGGGCTGGATGCATGCAGAAGGATATGAAAAATGAAGATTTAGAGAGATAAGATATCAAATGTGGTTTCATCTTCCTGTTGAAATTTTCCTGAATCTCTGCCACTGGGTATTATTTAGCCCAGGGGGTGATCAGTCTTTGAGTATATTTCAAATACAAAGAAGAAGCAGAATGAGTGTATGTAATCTCTAATTTGCCCAGTGATTTCACAGATTCCCAGGCCTGGTTCTGAGTGCCAGGGAAGGGAACAGGACAGAATAAAACAAGCATATAGTATGAGATACTATTAAGAGAACTGAGATACTTATCTTGAAAAATAGTTTCACTGTGCTAATGGGTATTGGCTATGACAAATATTGTTTTCTAAAAGCCTGCTATATGAGATACTAGAAGATAGGAAAAAAAAAAAAAAAAGAAAGGTAATGAATGACAGTTAAAATTTAAACACAACTGGATCAATCTTTATAAAATGTGTCCATAGGAAATGTTCTGTTTGGTGAGAAAGAAAGTTTGATCATTACTGGAGCTGTTCAAGGTGAGTCAAGTTAGCTGACTTCTAGTTAGAAATACCTATTAAAAAGGTTTAGAAAATCCTTTGCCAATAAGTCGAAGTTGATAGGAAGAAATGACTTTTCCTTTTTGTAATTGCATATTTGCACAAATTCCCTGAAGACCTGAATTCAGAGGTGAAAATTTCATTTTGTTCATAGTACTAAAAACTGTAGAGATGAGTGATCTAAAAGATAATATGGAAACAAAAAAGCCATCCTCTGGTCAGGGCACTGGGTCTACCTTAAACACAGCAGGGCCCAGGCGAACATTTAAAGCCCTCAGTGGGAAGTGATTATCTTTCTATTCTCTAGGTTTGCCTGAAATTACCCAGTCTTGTCCATGCTGAGTCCTGGAGTGTTAAGGGAAATTAACTGATGGTTAACAAGTGAGAGAAGAAAAGAGACTTATATTCTGCTGTGCTAAATTTTAAATACATTCATTTTCTTGTAGTGTCCATTAACTTATATTCAACTAGAATGCAAATTAGTTAGGTTGTAATTTGTGACCTAATTAGAGTAAAATTATTTATCTTGTTGCTGTTGAGAATTATCTACCAGGTACTCTTAGGAGCATAAATTTTGAAATTTACTAGGAATTTCTGGCAACCTGTTTATTTATATCTTAATGAGATAGAGGAAAGAGAGATAGAGAGAGAAAGACAGAGGCAGAGAGAAAGGAGAAATAACACCACCTATTTTAAGACACAGAAAGAGAAAAAGGGGACACACAAAATATCAATCATAAAAGATCTATGGAGTTCTTTTTAAAATGTCTCCTCCTAAATTTTTCATACAAATGCTTAAGAGTAGGCACTGTAAAAGCAAAGGCACAATGTATAGTAAATATGGGACATGTTTCCCTTTAGTTATAAAAGAGATAAATGTTATATTTCCCTGTGCCAGAGACTATTATTTAATTTTTTTTAAAAAAATTAAGGGCCATAATTAGAGTTTCTAGAGAAACTAAAAGACAATAGAAAAGACAAAAACAGGGAAATTCAAGGAAATGTTAACTTCTAGTACCTGCAGCTACAAGCAAATAACAAACTTAGCCTAACTCTTAGCCAGATGAACCTAAACCCTCACACGTAAGTCTATTTAACTCAATTTCCTTCACCCAATTCATCATGTTCAAATTTCAAACAATAATACTATACATGCTGAAACACCAAAGACACATACTTCAAAGAGGCAGAGTGAGCATCAGAGCCAGATTCAGAAGTAGCAGGGATTTGGGAATTACTAGACTGGAAATGTTAAATAAATATGACTAAAATGCTAAGGACTCTAATGGAAAAAGTAGGCAAAATGCAGGAGCAGATGAATGATATAAATAGAGAATTAAAAATTCTAAAAAAGAATAGAAATGAAATGCTAAACATTGAAAATTAAAAGGAGCAAAAGGAAAGAAAACAAAACAAATGGTAACCAAAACACTGACACAGAAAATAAGAGTTGTTTTAAGGGAGTCCTCAGTAGCCTGGACACAGCTGATGAAAGAATCAGAAGATACATTGATAGAAACCTCTCAAATTGAAAAGTGAAGGAAAAAAAAAGTATGAAAAAATGGAATTGAATACCCAAGAACTATAGGACCATTGCCAAAAAGAATACATAAAGGAGAAACAGAGAAAGAAGCAGAATTATTTGAAGTAATAATGGCCGAGAATTTTCTGAAATTAATAAAAGATATCAAACTACAGAAACAAGGAGCTCAGCGAACACCAAGAGGGGTAAATACCAAAAAATCTACACCTAGGCCTGTTGTGAGAAAATCAAAGACAAGAGAAAAACTTGAAAGAAGCCAGAGGAAAAAGAAAACCTTACTTCTAAAGGAATTTGCCTTCAGAAACCATACAATTTAGAAGAGAGCAGAGGGAAATATGTAACACCTTGAAAGTAAAAAAAAAAAAGGCCACCAACCTAGAATTCTTTATCTAGTGAAATTATTCTTCAAAAGTAAAGGGCAAATAAAGACTTTCTTAGTCAAACAAAAATTAAGAAATCTTGTTGCCAGAAAGAAATATTTAAAGATGCTATTCAGAGAGGAGAAAGTGATATGGGTCAGAAACTTACATCTGCATAAAGAAAGGAATGTTAGGGAAGGAATAAACAAAGCTAAAATAAAATCATTTTAAAAATGTGTATTGAATGCTTATTGCTTCTGGTCAAGTGAAAGGAATGACAGCAATGCTGTGAGGGAAAGAGGGATTAATTGGGATGAATTTGAGTGCTCTATTTTAAAGTACCTGCATCACCCACAAACCGTTCTTTGAACGTGAACTTAGATTTGTTGGAAGTGGATATGGCAAACTTTAGGGCACTAAATAATTTTTAAATATGTAACTGATATGCTAAGAGAAAAGACAAAATGCAAAATTATATAAAATATTCAATTAAAATGAAAGAAGGCAGAAAAAGAATGAGAGACAAAAACGTTACAAAGAACAAGGATAACATAGAAAACAGTTGGGCATATGGTACATATTAATCCAACTATATTATTAACAACTTCAGATGTGAGTGATCCAAGTACTCCCATTAAAAGACAGATACTCTCACATTATGTGTTATTATCACAATAAAATATAGATTTAAGAAGCTCAACTATATGTTGTCTACAAGAAAACTACTTTAAATACAAAAATGAAGATAGATTAAAAGTGAACACATGGAAATGATATACCATACTAACACTAAAAACCAGAATCGAAGAAATGTATTTTTAAATTTTATATGGGAAGAGCTGAAGATACAATTTATACACTTTTGAACAAACCATTACATAAACCATTACAATCAGGTACGGTATTCCTCCGCTGAACGCTGCTTATTTCAGGGTATATGATCCAAGACCCCTAGGGGATAACTAGTGTCTGGTGCAGCATAATACCAAACCCAACAGCCATGCATCAGAACTAATTTCTATTCAGGTTTAATGCCTTTTCTTTCGTAAGCATTGATCACATCCTGTGGCCATAACTTTTGAAGTTTGAGGTAGGAGGTAAGCTAGCATGAATTTCGGTGTACTTCTTCACAATTTCATGGAGAGATGCATTCTGTAGATCTTAACAGCTTAAGTATATGATGATTTTTTTCTTACTTTATTAAGTCAAGAACTTTTCCCTTTTCACTTAAGGGAGGCACTTTATGGCTTCTCTTTGCACATCCAAATTGCCAGCATCATTACTCTTGCACTTTGGGCCCATTGTTTAATGAAATAAGGACTACTTGAACACAAGACTGTGATACCAACAGAGCGGATTAGATAACCTAGATGGCTACCAAGTAACTAATGGGCAGCATCTACAGTGTGGATACACTGGACAAAGGGACGAGTCACATCCCTGGTGGGAAGGAGAGGGACAGAGCAGGATGGTGTGACATTTCATCACACTACTCAGAATGACTTGCAATTTAAAACTGATGAATTATTTCTGGAATTTTCCTTTTAATGTTTTTGGACCATGATTGCCCATGGGTAACTGAAATCACAAAAAGTTAAAGCGCAGATAAGGGAAGACTACTGTAATTCATTTATTGGTGGATCTAGGCCTTCACCTCCCAGAGATCACCATGCCCAGAGCCTTGGTTTCTTTTTCTCTAGTGGTTTTATTGATGCCCTGAGCAAAATTCCACCATGACCTGAATGTAAAGTTGCCCCTAAGCAACTTTTTAATTATTATGAGTTGATCATAATATAATAGGGACTAATAAGTAAAAATGACATGAGATTAATATTAAAGAAGATATTTCTTATGGTGAGATTGGTCCAAAGATAAAATACTAAGTTGCTTGTTGATTTTATAAGTATCTTGCTGCTGGAAGAGTCACATAGATTTTGAGATAGTTCATTAGGGGTGTCATATCAAATATTCAAATACTTGCCAGGGATGATTTGATTAATAGATTCCTAAGAACTCCTGAGTCCAACACATAAAACACAAGTAGAACACTTGAAGTTAAACCTTTTCTGAAGATTTTTGCTTATAAATTTTGTAGGTTTCTATGTTTACTATGATCTTATTTTTTCCAAAAAAATCATTAGCAGTTGTTTTAAATAGATGACAGAAATATTACTGCAGCCAGAGTGATATTTTTGAAATGCAAATTTGAATAGATCATCACATCCAGTTTAAATATTTCAGGCTTTCCATTGCTTTCTATAATTAAAGAAAACAATCTTAGCGAAGAGTTCTGCCACAGGGTCCTACCTATGTCTGCAACTCTTGATCTCATGTAGCTTCTTAATATCTATATTCCAGCCATTCCATGCTACCTTTATTTTTGTTTACGTTATGCAGCTGCTGCTACCACAGGGCCTTTGCAGTTGCTCCTACCACACGGCTGCTGCCTAGAATACATCCTTCTACCATTTTTCTCTAGATTTTTGCTATTCCTTCTTCATATCTGAACCCAATTATCATTTACTCAAAGTTCTTCCTGATCTTTTTGACAATGTCAAATTCTTTTATTGTATTCCACTATAGTGCCTGCACTTTTCCTTGATAGCACTTAACAAAGTTGTACTGCCCTGTAATAGTTGTGTGATCACTTAATTAATGTCTACCTCTTACCATTTGAACTATAAACCCCACAGGGTAAGGGCAGAACCTGTTTTCATGATTTATTCCCCTAAACTGGGACTGGAAATATTATTGACATTGTTAAATTATTTTTTAAAAAGTGAATGAAAGAATGGTTCGTTATACCTAAGAATAGAATTCTACTATTAATCTTTTTTAAATTCGTGGTTTCCTTTATTACAAAAAGCTAGAGGGATTTCATTTAGCTCTGTATTTAATCAGAAGTCAGATAAGTAGCTGCCTGTGTGGTAACATTTCAACAAGGTCCTAATTCTTCTCTCTCTCCCCTCTGGCTGTTGGTATAAATTCTAATTGGATAAATCTTCTTTACTTGAGTCAATGGTTCTGGGTTCTATTAAGTCGAAATTCTTCTGAGACAAGGGAAAGTTTGGCTTTATTGGGAGTTTGCTGCTTAACTGGAGACAGCATCACTGGGATAACCAGATAGGTCTTTAATTCAGCTGCGGGTTGTTGCCTTTAAACTATTAATTTATAACACCTATATCAATGTTTAAAATAATCTTATTTTGTCACTTATTTATTTACTCTATTATAACTCCCAAATTAGAGAAGGCTTGGGCATTGCTTGAACTCTGAAAGGGTCTTTCTCGGAAGCAAGGCTGTAAAGGAAGTCAGAAAAGGCATGAGGCTCCTGGTAGGCTGCAAGACCCTGTGGTAGGTGAAGAAGGATGTGTGTAAGACGTACTTTGCCATGTTAACAATTTTTAGGAGCCATGAATCACTCATGTTGCTTTAAGGAAGGTTCTCCTTTATCCCTAAGTTTCCAGAATAGCTTCCAAAATGAGATAAGATTGAGAAAGATCTAGCAAGTTCTGTGTCAGCAATTCAAGTGTGATATCCTAGACTTCATGTACATGGAGACTACCTTACCCAATTAATGATGGAAATAATTCATGAAATAGTAATAATGATAAGACTTAAATGTTTAATCTGTTTGGTACAGGACAGGTTCTTGGCTTCACTCGGGAAGAGATCCAAGAGCAAGCTGGTGGGAGAAGAAAACAGCTTTATTGAAGCAGCAGCAATGTTTACAGCTCTGTGATTGCTCCTGTAGAGCAGAGCTACACCATAGGCAGTGTGCCCAGAGTAGCAGCTTAGGGGAAGTTTTGCGGCTGTATTTATATCCACTTTTAATAACATGCTAATTAAGGGACGGATTATTCAGGAATAGCTGGAAAGTGGGTGGTAACTTCTGGGTGTTGCCATGGCATTGGTAAACTGTCATGGCACTGGTGGGCATCTTGTGGAGCGGTGCTTTTGGTGCCTCTTTTCAGTTTCAGCCATCCTTCAGCCTGGTCCAGAGTAGAGTCCCACCTGCCTCCTATCTCCATATTTGCTTGATGCCAATTTTGAGTCCATTGTGTTCTTAGTAGAAAAGATGACAGCTATTAGATGTTTTTTGTTTGCTCACATTTAACAAAATTGGAGACACAGAAGGATAATATGTGTTAGTTTTATTATGTAGACCATAAATGTAAACATTTATTTTTTTACATTCATATGTATTTATTACACAGTTTTGAATCCTTCTAGTCATGAAAGTTCAGGGTAAAAAAATGTAGGTTATTTACTCTATTATGTTTCTCCTCTGAAGATTAGATGGTCATATAAAGCTTGTTGATTTTATTTAGCTGATGGATAAACTACGACAGAATAATTTGGAAACTGGCCCTATATTGTGTATTATATGAATTGAAAGATTTATCATGTTTTAGTCACCTGAGGGGCCTTGGTGGAATGGTTTTAGAATCTATGATGTGATATAAACCTACCACTACTATTTATTTTTCTGTTGTTTTTAAGGCATTATTTCACAATATATTTTCTGACAGAAGTGAAGTAAAAAAATTCATATTTTAGGAAAATTAAAGTTTCATCCCCTCTTCTTTCATCTGTTGCATCAAATATATTTCAGCACAAAGTACTCCATGAAGGTGATAATGATATTACTGACCATGTGACCAAAACACACAATAAAATATCAACATCTTTGTTAAAAGCTAATAGTTTTTTAAATAACTGCACCTGAAGAAAATAGTTACATTACATAAATGTTCTAAATTAATTTAACTTTTGAATTTATAGCTGTATTTGAACCTACATTTTCTTGGAATTATAAAAAAAAAGAAAGCCATAGTGTCCGCATGTAGACTTCATTATCAGATAAAAAAATTTGTAAGCAGTTAAATAACAGGTTTCTATTGATACCATCAGGTGTTTCAAATAAAAAGTTGGCTAATTTCATTTAATAGTAATTATATTTTTCATCAAATACTTAGAATTAAAGAGAAGTTTGGGAAGTGAATTTTCTACTGGTGATAAAATAGTTGATATAAATTAAATTTTCAAAGCCAGCAAAAAGTTCAACACTGAACTTGAATTTATTAGCTTCGTCATAATAGTACAAATGCAAATTTTTGTAAAGTATGACAATAAATTACTTATGAACCTAGGAAACATATGGGGTAAAATAATATTTGGTTATGGTCCATACATAATTACTGATTGCATCTAAGTAAGTTGTAATATTTTAACAAAATAAATGAAAGTTGCCATTGTACAAATATACAAATATTTTAAAACATAGAATAACTAAATCATGCAATCTCAAAATTAAAAAGATTGACTCAACAAAACAAAAACTTTAACATGGCAGTATATGATTTTTGTCTTTCTTGCCCATCAGCATTTAAATTTTAGGAATGTCTGAGACTTTGAAGGACTGCTTTATAAATCAATCTAAGTGTCCTGCAATAACATAGAAGAGTTTTGTTGCTTTTTTCCAAAGTCAATTGATAATCTTTTTTATTATACTTTCAGTTCTGGGGTACATGTGCAGAATGTGCAGGTTTATTACATAGGTATCCATGTGACATGGTGGTTTTCTGCATCCATCGTTCCATCATCTACATTAGGTATTTCTTCTAATGCTATTCCTCTCCTATACCCCCACACCCCAACAGGCCCCCATGTGTGATGTTCCCCTCCCTGTGTGCATATGTTCTCATTGGTCAACTCCCACTTATGAATGAGAACATGTGGTGTTTGGTTTTCTGTTCTCGTGTTAGTTTGCTGAGAATAATGGTTTCCAGCTTCATCCATGTCGCTGAAAAGGACATGAACTCATCCTTTTTTATGACTGCATAGAATTCCATGGTGTATATGTGCCACATTTTCTTTGTGCAGCCTATCCTTGTTGGGCATTTGGGTTGGTTACAAGTCTTTGCTATTGTGAACAGTGCCACAATAAACATACATGTCCATGTGTCTTTATAATAGAAAGATTTATACTCCTTTGGGCACATACCCAGTAATGGGATTGCTGGGGCAAATGATATTTCTAGTTCTAGATTCTTGAGGAATCACCACACTGTCTTCCACAATGGTTGAACTAATTTACACCCCCACTAACAGTGTAAAAGCATTTCTATGTCTCCAGCATCTGTTGTCTCCTAATTTTTTAATGATCACCATTCTAACTGGCATGAGATGGTATCTCACTGTAGTTTTGAGTTTCATTTCTCCAATGACCAGTGATGAGCTTTTTGTCATATGTTTGTTGGCTGCATAAATGTCTCCTTTTGTGAAGTGTCTGTTCATATCCTTCACCCACTTTTTGGTGGGTTGTTTGTTTTTGCTTGCAAATTTGTTTAAGTTCTTTGTAGATTCTGGATTTTAGCACTTTGTCAGATGGAGAGATTACAAAATCTTTTTCCCATTCTGTAGGTTGTCTGTTCACTCTGATGATAGCTTATTTTGCTGTGCAGAAGCTCTGTAGTTTAATTAGAATCCCATTTGTCTGTTTTGGCTTTTGTTGCCATTGCCTTTGGTGTTTTAGTTATAAAGTCTTTGCCCATGCCTTTGCCCTGCATGGTATTGCCTACGTTTTCTTCCTAGAGTTTTAATAGTTTTAGGTCTTATGTTTAAGTCTTTGATCCATCTTGAGTTAACTTTTGTTTAAGGTGTAAGGAAGGGATCCAGTTTCAGCTTTCTGTATATGTCTAACCAGTTTTCCCAACACCGTTTATTAAATAATGAATCTTTTCCCCATTGCTTTTGTCAGGTTTGTCAAAGATTAGATGACTGTAGATGTGTAGCGTCATTTCTGAGGCCTCTGTTCTGTTCCATTGGTCTATATATCTGTTTTGATACCAGTACCATACTGTTTTGATTACTGTAGACTTGTAGTATAGTTTGAAGTCAGGTAGTGTGATGACTCCAGCTTTTTTGTTTTGTTTTGTTTTGTTTGTTTGTTTGTTTGTTTTGTTTTGTTTTGTTTGCTTAGGATTGTTTTGGCTATGCAGGCTCCCTTTTGGTTCCATATGAAATTTAAAGTAGTTTTTTCCAATTTTGTGAAGAAAATTGATGGTAGCTTGATGGGGATATCATTGAATCTATATTACTTTGGGCTGTATGGCCATTTTTCATGATATTGGTTCTTCCTAACCATGAGCATGGAATGTTTTTCCATCTGTTTGTATCCTCTCTTATTTCCTTGAGCAGTGTTTTGTAGTTCCCCTTGAAGAGGTCTTTCACATCCCTTGTTAGTTGTATTCCTAGGTATTTTATTCTCTTTGTAGCAATTGTGAATGGGAGTTCACTCATTATTTGGCTCTCTGTTTGTTATTGGTGTACAGGAATGATTGCAATTTTTGCACACTGATTTTGTATCCTGAGGCTTTGCTGGTTGCTTATGAACTTAAGGAGATTTTACGCTGAGATGATGGCGTCTTCTAAATATACAATCATGTCATTTGCAAATAGAGACAATTTGACTTCCTCTTTTTCTAATTGAATGCCCTTTATTTCTTTCTCTTGTTGATTGCCCTGGCCAGAATTTCCAATACTATGTTGAATAGGATTGGTGAGTGAGCGCCTCCACGTCTTGTGCTGGTTTTCAAAGGGAATGCCAGCTTTTGGCCATTCAGTGTGATAATGGCTGTGGGTTTTTCATAAATAACTTATTATTTTGAGATGAATTCCATCAATACCTAGTTTATTGAGAGTTTTTATCATGAAGGGCTGTTGAATTCTGTCAAAGGCCTTCTCTGCATCTATTGAGATAATCATGTGGTTTTTGTCTTTGGTTCTGTTTATGCGATGGATTATGTTTATTGATTTGCATATGTTGAACCAGCCTTGCATCCCAAGGATGAAGCTGACTTAATCATGGTGGACAAGACTTTTGATGTGCTGCTGGATTCAGTTTGCCAGTATTTTATTGAGGATTTTCGCATTGATGTTCATCAGGGATATTGGCCTGAAATTTTTGTTGTTGTTGTTGTGTCTCTGTCAGGTTTTGCTATCAGGATGATGTTTGCCTCATAAAATGATTAGAGAGGATTCCCTCTTTTTCTCCTGTTTGGAATAATTTCAGAAGAAATGGTACTGGCTCTTCTTTGTACCTCTGGTAGAATTCAGCTGTGAATCCTAGGGTCCTATACCTTTTTTGGTTGGTAGGCTATTAATGGTTGCTTCCATTTCAGAACTTGTTATTGGTCTATTCATGGATTTGTCTTTTCTGGTTTAGTTTTGGAGGGTGTAAGTGTTCATGTGTAACTGTTCCCTCTAGAGACCTCATCAGATATGCCCGTGGTCAGAGGTGCCCACACCGAGCTGGCCTTAAGCAACCCACTTTAGAAGAGTTGTAGGATATATAAATAAGGCATATTTGGTGGCCTCCAGTTCTCATCTAGAATATGAATGATGCCAGCAGGGAAAAATCACTTCAGTCCTCATTTTTTATCTGTCTAAGAGTGAGGCATAGGATACTTCTACTCAAAGTTTCTGTGGGCAAACAGATTAGTGATAACCTAAGGGGTGACTGTGACATTGTGATGTCATGAGAGATGTTAATATATAGTTGGTCTTTGTCCCCACTTTCCAGCATAAAGCTCCTAAAACCCTTGGAGTTTCCCAAGTGGCAGGGGCATCTTTTGTTCATAAGAGGAGACTCTTGGAACATGACTAGATAGCTTCAGAATGGGAGATGCAGCTTTCAGCCTCACTCCTTAACTTCTGGGAAGGGGAGAGAGGCTGGAAACTGAGTTCATAATCAATTATGCTTACATGATAAAATCCCCATAAAAATTATTAAACTATAGGCTCCAAAGAGCTTCAGGGTTGATGAACAAAACCCATGTGCCTGGGGTGGTAGGATGTGAATCCCCCTCCATGGGGACAGAAATTACTGTGATTGGGACTCTTCTGGACCTCATTCTATATACATCTTTATTGGGCCTTTCATTTGTATTTATAATATCCTTTATTATAAACTAGTAATAATATGTAAAGTGTTTTTCTGAGTTTTGTGAGCTATTACAACAAATTATCAAAACCAAGGAAGAGATCACAGCTGACTTATTGCTGGTTGGTCAGAAGTATGGGAGGCCCAGGACTTGCAGTTGGCATCTGATGTAGAGCCAGTATTGTAGGATTGAGTCCTTAACTAGAGGGGTCTGCACTAACTCTGGGGAATGGGTGTCAGGATTAATTGAATACCCAGTTGGTGTCAGGAAAGTTGGAGAATTAGTTGGTGTGGGATGCAAACCCCAAACATTTGGTGTTAGAAGTGTAGTGAATAGAAACAGATTATAGTGACCTATTCGATTTATTTTTGTCTCAGAGAACTTACATGAATAAAGGAGAGCTTATACAATAATAATGAGTAATAACATGTAACTTCATCATCTACTCCAAGAAACAAAGATGGTGTAGAAAATGATTTATACCTTTTCTCTCCACATACATTTTGTAAACTATGTAGACTTTTTATGAATTAATGATAGCATAATAATTATGTATAATTAGCACTTTTTTAATTTTTGAGAAAATTGATTGTGTATAATTATTTGGGGTATTCTACAAAGCAGATACTTAAAACAATGTTTTCGCAGGACAGGCCTATCATTTTGATGAATCATTTTATTAGGATAGATACAGAAACAAGTAATACTCAGTTTTATTGAGGTTTCTGTTGCTGTTCACTCTAGGACTGTAGCAAGTAATCCTTTGAAATTTATTTGAATTCACATGAAATTAATTTGAGTGAATTAACTGAAACAAAATGTGTCTTTCAACACAGTAGTCAATAAGAAATACAATATTAGCAATAGATCGGTCGGGTGCTGTGGCTCACACCTGTAGTTCCAGCACTTTGGCAAGCCAAGGCGGGCAGATCACGTGAGGTGAGGAGTTTGAGACCAACCTGGCCAACATGGTGAAGTCCCCTCTCTAATAAAAACACAAATATTAGCCGGGCGTGTTGGTGGGTGCCTGTAATCCCAGCTACTCGGGAGGCTGAGGCGAGAGAATTGATTGAAACTGTAGGTGGAGGTTGCAGTGAGCCGAGATCATGCCATTGCATTCCAGGGTGTGCAACAAGAGTGAAACTCTGTCTAAAAAAAAAATAGACCCTTGGGATGAAGTGGCTAAAAAGATATTCCCAGTGGTTTTGGTAGTTTTGTGTATGTTTTATATTTAGGTGTTTTAAAAATTCTTTTCAATCAGCAAACCCTTAATCTAGTTCTTACTTCTTTTATTACTGTACAATTATCTTATGACTCTCTTAGATCAAAATACTAAAGAATAAAAGTAAGGCAGTGAATCTTTTTAATAAATTATTTTACTATGAGTTTATATGTAAGTTGAATACTACAAAATGAAAGAAAGAAAAACTAATACAGTTGCTACAGTGAAGTCTACCTCTTTTTAAATTTTCTGTGGAACTTATATAATGATAGATATTAATTCAGAGTTAATGAACACCTTCGCTCTAACAAAATCTGTTAAAAGTCACTTTGAATTTTTTGGAATTATACAAATATTTACTTTTTTACTTTATTACAGTGATGCAGATTTATTAAATTGTTGAAATTTGATAAGTCTATTTTTAATGTGGCAATTGTCTATTCCAGCATCTTCATTTCTTTGTAAAAATGGTTTTGTAAAAATGACATTTAAAAAATAAATTTTTAATATAAGTTTAAAAATTGCTCAGGTTAACTTTTAACCTTTGATTAGAAAACATAAAATGTGAAAGACATTTACTCCCATGACTCAATAAGAAAATAATAACAAAATAAAAATTGTGATTTTCTGTGAGTCTGTTCAAACAGCAGCATGGGTCTGAATTCCGGGGAGAAGGCACCTCTCTTAGGTGAGCAAAGTGCAGCAGCAGCTTTCATGCGTAGGCTGGAGCACCTCATCTCAATGCAGGTTATCAGAGGATTGTATTTGCTGTCAGTAGAAAGACTGAAAGAAGAAGGTTTCAAATAAGAATGTGATGAGCTAGTAGAATAGATTGGAATTTGGAGGAGCCACACATGTAAAAGCATGTTTTTCAGTTCACATATTATTTTCTCCCTTAAACTCTCATGTGTTTTTCTGAGAAAGCACAAGTGGAGAAAGCTGAGAGAACCTTTTTTTTTTTTTTTTTTTTTTT